>NC_058131.1:164736618-164838639 GCF_016433145.1 Gracilinanus agilis | reverse complement strand
TTCCAAATTGCCAGCCAGAATGGCTGGATCAGTTCACAGCTCCACCAGCAATGCATTAATGTCCCAATTTTGCCACATCCCCTCCAGCATTCATTACTCTCCCCTTCTTTCATTTTATGAACTATATATTTTTGATTAAATTTTTGATTATTGTTTTTCCTTGTATGTGCAATAGAATATTTTCTCTTATTTTTTGTACTTGAAGCACATGTTACCAGTATTAATGGTTTTTTGATTTTGCAGTAGGGTAATTTTAAAATGTCCATTAGCCCCAATTGTCAATGCATACCCAAAAGCTTTAGACTATGGAAACCTACCATTGATTGTTAAATATTATGGGACTTTGATTAATGATTGTGTCTGATTCCAGGAGAAGGAATCACAAAAGAACCACTGCACAGTGCCAAGGAGTACAAAGTTAGCCTGCATAGTGCCAAGGAGCACAAGGTGAAGGAGACCAACCAATCCTGGTGGTATTGATGAGATTCTGCACCAAGACAGGGCACTTGAATTTATTCTGGGGTTTGAGGAAGTGGCTGTTTGCAAAGTCAGACACAGGATTCCTTTGTGTCAGATCCAGACTTTTACCAAGTACCTCAGTTTGGCTGTCATTTTGGTTCCCCTATCTCTGAGTGCAAAGGTAAATAAGACTTGATATATAATGTTCTGGAATGTGAAAGAGCTAGGATTATAACCAAGTATAACAAAGCAAAATTAAACATAATTCTTCAGTAGGAAAAATGGATATTTAACAAAGTAGAGACTTTCAAGAATTCTTAATGAAAACACCAGAGCTGAATAGAAAATTTGACTTTCAAATACAAATCTCAAGTGAAGCTTAAAAAGGTAAACATGAAAGAAAAATCATAAGGGATTCAAAAAGGCTACACAATTTACATTCCTATATGGGAAGATGATACTTGTAACTCCTAAACTTTATTATTATTAAGGCAGTTAGAAGGAGTATACATAGACAAAAGGCACAGGTATGAATTACTATTTTATTTTTATTAAAATTTTTTTAAACCCTTACCTTTTTTTTAACCTTACCTTTTTTTCTTTTTTTCATTGGAGTCGTGAACTGATCTACCCATTCTGGAGAGCAGTTTGAAAGTATACCCAAAGGGCTATAGAATTATGCATAGTCCTTTGACCTAGCAATCCACTACTAGATCTGTATCCCAAAGTGATCAAAGAAAAAGAAAAAAGACCTATATGTTAAAAAATATTGATAGCAACTTTTTGTGGTGGGAAAGAATTGGAAATTGAGGAGATGCCCATCAGTTGGAGAATGGTTGAATTCTGGTATTTGATTATGTTGGAATACTATTGTGCTATTAGAAATGATGAACAGGATGAATTCAGAAAAATCTGGAAGGACATATGAATTGATGCAATGTAAAGGGAACAGAACTAGGAGAACATTGTACACAAGTCCAGAAATATCATATGATGATCAACTGGGAATAACAGCTATTCTCAGCAATATAATGATTCAAGACAACTCTAGAGAGAGAGGTGATGGAGTTTAAAAGAGTATAATCAAAGCACATTTTTTAAACTTTCTTTATACTTTTTTGTCTGTTATTTTTTACAATGTGGCTAATATGGAAATATGTTTTATGTGACTTCACATGTTTAATCTATATAACATTTCTTGCTTTCTTAAGAAGGGAGGAAAGAGAGGAAGGGGGAAATTTGGTACTTAATTTTTTTTAAAAAGACTGTTAAAATTGTTTTTTAGACATAATTGGAAAAAATAATATAAATAATATAAAAAGAAAAAACATTTGATGAGAGAAGGCTAATCATAAAATTTGGTTTATATCTATATCTATATATTTATTTTTAAAATTAGTGTATATGGGAATAAAATAATATTAATAATAACAACATCTAAAGTGCCAGGCATTTTTAGAATTACTATCTTATTTGATCCTCACAACAACCCTGTAAGATTTGTACTATTATTACCCCCATTTTACAGATGAGGAAAATGAGACAGAGGTAAACTGACTTGCCCAGGATTAATTACCCAGCTAGTAAGTGTCTGTGGTTGGATTTGAACTCAGGTCTGTATTATTCAAGGTCTAGTTCTTTATCTAATTTTGTATCATCTAGCTTACATTTAGAACTTTTAACACTAAATATTTCCATTCTGAAATTAGCCACAAATAAAATATACATTTTTATACAAGTAATAGAATAGAGAAAAGATGGTACATAAAATTGTGAAACTCTATTTTTCGTAGTTGTTTTTCTTTTAACTGTGTAATGAATTGAACATAATAAATTGCAAAGTTGTGCTACTTGTTTGTGACTCTAATTTTCCTTTTGTTCTCTTTTATACCTTTAAAAAGTGCTTTGATGACCCTGTTTCTTTTTCCTTTTTGGGATTACCATATCCCAAACTTTTGCTATTGTTTTGTCCATTCCCTCCAAATTGAAAAAGAAGACAGAAAGACAGAGTCCTTTTTAACAAATATATGTAGTAAAGTTAAATTCCCCATTGGCCAAAAATTTATATAATAGATACATATTCAATTCAGAAAAAATAAACTTCCATTTAGCTTTAGTATGTGTATTAAAAAATTTAGCGCCTTTTAAAAAAGCATAATGCTTCAGAAATATTAAGAATATGCAAAATAGTATGAGATTTGTAATATCCTGAGTAAGATTATAGGACTGTTTGTATAATTTTGCAGTTCTTAGTTATTTCTATTATCAAAATAAAACATTTGTAAAAAGTAGTTTTAAAATGAGAATAAATTCAGTTTAATAGGTTTCAGGGAAGCATCTTATGCAGCTGTCCTTCTGGGCCACCAGAAGGTGTCTGCCCTCTTCTTGCCCCTTAGCACCTTCCTGAGTATACGTCCAGAAATCATGCTCCAGTGCCTGGGGCAATAAATTCATTCAGTTTTGGAACTCCCTCTATGGACTGAACTGTCTTAACTGAAGAATAAGTGAGTGTGAATTCAACAAAATTAATCATATCTATGTGGCCACAGACCAGAGTATGCTTCACCTCCCACTTAGCATCTCACTTGAGCTGTGAAATGCCTTGCTTACATGTACACTTTCTCCATTATTCCCCCCCCACCCCAATTTTCCACCTTTTTATCCAAGCACAGCATTAAATTAATACTACTCTAGTTTCTGGAAATGGTAGGTCAATACGTGACTCTGTGGATCAACTCTCTAACCCTGTAATTCCTCAGAATGAATTTTTTTTCCCTGGCTACCATTCTCTCATGTCTTATTTCTCATTATTAGAATGCAAATTCTTAAAGAACAGTGTTTCATTTTTGCATTTGTGTTTCTAGGATTTAGCACAGTGCTTGTCATATAATGATGATACTTAATAAAGAAATACTTTTACAACTATTCATAGTATACTTAATAAGTACTTTTTCATTTATTCAGTAAACAATATTTAGAAATATCAAATTCAAGTTACATTAAAACTGTAAAAAGTTTTAATTTGATTGTCTAAAAACAGCTCTTTTGGACTGACATAGTACTACTGTTCATTTAACAGTCATTTATTGAGCACCCACTATGGGTAAAGCATAATGTGTTGGGGGGGGTGCCACAAAGTTGTATAAGATAGGTGTTCTATTTTCTAGAATTTATACTCTAATAGGGGAGATGACATATTCACCAACAGTGACAATAAAATGTGCTAAGTGCATCACAGAAGTATCTAAGATGTGAAAATCCAGAGAAGGGACAAATAACCTTCAGCTTACAATATGGAGAAAATTTCATTTGAACTTGACCTTGCAGGTTTCTTTTTTTATTTTTTTAACCCTTACTTCTATGTAATACTATGTATTGGTTCCAAGGTAGAAGAATGCTAGGGGCTAGGCAATGGAGGTTAAGTAATCTGCCTGGGGGTCACCCAAGTAAGAAGTGTCTGAGGCCAGATTTGAACCCAGGACTCCCCATTTATGGGCCTGACTGTCAATCTGCCAAGCAGTCTAGCTGTTCACAACTTTGTAGATTTCAACAGGAAAATATTGGAAGAAAGGCATTCTTGACCTTTCTAGGAAAGTTGGAATGTAATTATATCCAGCCAAATCATCAATGGGAGGAAAGCATGGAATTTATGTAAGACTAGTTCAAATAGTGCCAAGTAAATAGTTTGACTACATCAGAATGTAGGCAAAAAGGAGTAATATTAGTTGTTTGAAAAGGTTAGGTTAGTTCAGATTATAAAAGAAAGAAGGAAGAAATAAACAAAGGAAATATGCACTTATTAAGGGCCTACTATGTGCAAGGCACTGTGCTAAATGCTTACAAATATCCCAAATGATCCTCACAATAACTCTGGGAGACAAATATCACTAGGGATAGGTGCTATTATTTTTCTTATTTTACACTTTAGGAAACTAAGATATACTGAGGTTAAATGGTTTTCTCAGAGTCACTAAGCTTGTAAGTATCTGATTCAGGATTTGAATTCAGAACTTCTGACTCCAGGCCTACAGCTCTATCTCAGTGGGTCATCTAGCTGCCTTGTCCGTGGCAAGTATTTGTTAAATGAATAGTACAATGTCATTCCAAGGTCCAAAATTTTAGATAAATTAAACTTTTAACATATTTTAATGGAACCTGAATTTCATATATCTATTAGTTTTTGAATGAATGAAAAGGCATATATTAAGGGCTATGGATGAAGCACTATGCTAAGTACAGGGCGAGTCAAGACAAATGTGAGATAGTTTTTGCTTTTATGGAGGACTTGAATACTAAGAAGTTTGAATCTATCTAACTTTAATAGAGGATAAAATTAATCCAAAGTGAAGGCATCTAATGAAATAGCATATTAAGAAACAAAAAAATGTTTCTCCCGTCAACCTGTGATAGATTCTCATGTATACACAAAGCATCAATGAGAAGAGTAGACATGTAGGGAACATTTGTGCCCAGGATATTGTTATAGAAGGGCAATTTATAACAGTGACACTGCAAGACCATTGATGTTTCATCCTGCTGCTCCTTCCAAGTCTACTCCCCAACAGGGATACTACCCTCCTGGATTTATATAGCCTATGCTAGTCATGTAGTCTCTACCAGATGCTAGATATGCCACTGCCTATATGCCACTTCTGGCTCATCTGAAATCCTTTACTGTCTCTTCTTCAGGGAAAGAAATAGGCTGTCATACCCCATCACTTTAAAGCCTTGTTTTAAGCTCTTTTTTGAGATAGAAGAAAACCCTTGCCTAGGAACAGAAAAAAGGTTCTTGTTTCCTCAGAATCTTGACTACTGAGTCCTTTTCTCTTTTCAGCAGGATATGCTCACCCCAGGCTAATTTCTTAGACCAAAGAACTGGCTGGATACAGCTATCCAGTGGCCTTAGATTTCATCATTTCTTTGGATTCCTCCTCCAAATCTAAAATGTGAGTGTCTGTCAGAGACCAAATTTGTGACAACCATTCCAGATACTTCCTAGATTTCAATTTCTGAAAAATGAATAATGATTATTGCTCAACAACTATCAACTGGCTGTGAGATTTAGAGTTCCCTAGTTTTCCAATGTGAAATCTCTTTTGTACTTGCAGGCAAAAAAATGGGGGGAGAAAGGGCACACAGGAAAGCTAAGACCAGGAATGAGATCATTGTCTCTGACACACGCCTAGTTATCTTCTTGGCATTTTTGTATACAAGTATGGCCATTCAAAGTCTGAAAGCGAATTTGCTCACCACTATCCTCTGCTGCACTACCAAATGTCCAGCCATTTAAGATTAGACAAGGAACATTAAATACCTAGTTTGTGCCATATATGTCCTACTCTGGGGATATAAAGAAAGGGAACCCCCCCCCCAGAAAACAGTCTGTTCTCAAACAGTCTAATGAGGGAGACAATATGCAAACAAGATTTCTACAAGGATAAACTGGGGATAATCAACAGAAGGAAGGAATTAATATTGAGGGATTTGGAAAGTCTTCTTGCAGAATTTGGGACTTTAGCTGGATTATGAATGAAGCCAGGGAGCCCAGGAGATGGAGATGAAAAAGGGAAGCATTACATGCATGGGAAAAAGCCAGTAAAAATGTCTCAACTCAAGAGATGGAGTATCTCTTGCAATAAACATCAAGAAGACCAATGTTACTAGATAAATGAGTACATGTAAGGGAGTAAGGTGCAAGAAGCCTGGAAAGTAGGAGGGTAGGTTATAAAAAGCTTCAAAAGCCAAACAAAGGAGTTTATATTTGATCCTAGAAGTAATAGGGAGCCATTGGAGTTTTTTGAATAGGGAGGTGATATACTCAGACTTGTACTTTAAGAAGATCAATTTGACAGCTAAATAAAGAATGGATGATATGTATTTATAATATCTAAAATGGAATTCATTAATTTATCACTCTTAATTTTCCTATGTTTTTTAAGGGGACCACGTTCTTCCCAAATGCCAAAGGATTTTGTATTTAACCTTGGAGGTGATATGGAACCCCTGGAGTTTGTTAAATATATCTATGTCCAGTCTCTGTGTGAGTGTGTGTGTGTGTGTGTGTTTGTGACATGGTCAGAGATCCTGAAGCTAAGATGATATTCTAGACACTCATGGTGACAAAGATAGGGAAGTGTTATAAATGGTGTTTTGACTTGAAAAGAGAGGAAATTATTGTGATAGTAACATTGCAAGCATCAATAAGTGGTAAGAAATAGTACCAGCCCTATATATTAGCTCCATAAGTTGTGGGAAGTGGGAAGAAAGAGCAACCTGTATTGATGAGAATTTTCAAATGGAAGTTGTTTGTTCTTCATTTTTCAAAGAGGACCAATGATATCTTGAGAGTGATGTCTTGATTTGCTTGTGAGTTGGACTTAAGTGAGGCAGAGTTGCACAAAGTTATCAGCCTCACTCTCTTCCATAGTCATCAAAGTTCAGTGGTGGGACACCAGTCAAGATGACTGGTGATTGCCCTGGATGTGACAGATGACCTTTGGCATCAAAGTGACTAAAGCAGGCACTGTGGACCGCTTAGAGTTTGGTCAGATATAGAAGACATCAGAGTCATCATCCACTGCATGCTGGGTCATCCCCAGTTGTTCTGAATCTAGTCTTGCCACTAGACTGTGGGCCCTGAAAGAGAAAGTGAGTTTGACAACTTTGTTGGCAATTCTGCCTCACTTAAATCGAACTCACAGGCAAGTCAAGACTTCACTTTCATGATGTCATTGGTCCTCTTCAAAAATGAAGGATAATCAACAACTTGTCGGAAGCCAGGAAAGATAGAAGAGTAGGATCTAGGAGGAGAGGCTTTGAATGTCAAACAAGGATTTTATATTTCATCCTGGAGATGATAGGGAGTTTTGCAGTTTATATAGTGAGTGTGTGACATGATTGGACCTGCAGCTAAATGGAGTACGAACTGGAGTGGGGAGAGGCTTGAGGTGGGCAGATTCACCAGCAGGCTATTGCAGTTGTTTAAACATGAGTTGATGAGGGTCTGCAGTGGAATGTTGGCAGTGTTAGAGAGGGCATAATTGACATATTTGCAAAGGTAAAGTTCATAGGCCTTGGCCACAGTTTGACTGTGAGGAATGAGAGATAGCATGGAGGTATGTATGACTTCTATGTGGGGAGGCTGAGTGTCTAGGAGGATGGTGTTGCCCTCTACCATAATAGGGAAGGTAATATGGAGGGTTTAGCTGATAGAATCATCAAATGAAGAAAAAGAGGAAGGAGAGAAGAGGCCTCAGGACAGACCCTGAGGGACACTTCATTTAGAGGGCATGTTGCAGATGAAGATACAGCAATGGAAACTGGGAAGGAGCAGTCAGATAGGTAGGAGGAGAACCAGGGAGATTAGTGTCCCAAAAACCTAGATAGAAGAGAGTATCAAGGAGGACTGAGTCATGAACAGTGTCAAAGACTGAAGAGATGTTTGAAAGAATGAGGAAAAAGAGGTCATTGGATTTGGCAACTAAAAGATCATTGGTAACTTTGGAGAAAGAAATTTCAGTGGAATGATAAGATTGGAAGCTGGATTTTAAGGGGTAAGTGAGAAAAGAGAAAGTACCTATTTTAGATAGTCTTTTTTTAGGAGTTTAGCTACAGAGGACAGAAGAGAGAAGGATCAAGTTGTGGTTTTTTTTTCAGGAGAGAGGAGACATGGATATATTTGCAGGCATTAGAGATATGAACAAATAGGGAATGATTGAAAACAAGTGAGGGGAGAAATCTGTTGAAGGAGATGGGGTAGAATAAGATCACTTGAACGGACAGAAGGGTTAGTCTTGGTAAGGAGAAATGCCACTTCTTCCTGTAAGACAAAAGTGAAGAAGGAGATAGTGACAGAAGAGGAGAGAACAAGGAGCTTAAGGTAAATGACCTCAACTTTTTCTGTAAATGATGAGGCAAGGTTTTCAGTTTAGAGGGTGGTGGAAGAAGGAGTCCTGAGGAGCAATTTGAGGAGGGATGAAAAGTTTAGAAAAACCACTGTGTATGGAGAGTAGGATAATGAGTTGATAAGGGAGGTGTAGAAGGATCATTTAGCAGCAGTGAGGACCTAGTTTAGGTTGTGCAACATAAATTTGTAGTTGACCAAGCCAGAATGGTTTCATGATTGTCTCCACCTTTGTCTAGCAGCATATGTATAGGAGTGAAGCTGGACAATGTGGGGAGCGATTTAAGGCTGAGACTTGGCAGAGCATAGCTGATGATATCATAGGAGTGGGGATAGGGATTCAAAAGGTGTTCAATGTAGAGTTGAATTTGTTCATCACGGGGTCAAGGTGAGGAAAAGAGGAGAGAGTATTGCAAAGGGGAGTATTGAAAGAACTGATGGAGAAATTGGAGTTTGTGATATGGTCAAGGAGTGGGATTTTGCAAGAAAAGGCAGAGAGAGAGGTGAAAAACCAACTGATTATGGTCAGATAAGGAGATTTCAGAATTTTTGAACATGGAAGTGATCAGTTGTGGGTGATGGCAAGAGCAAGGTTACCATCACTGGCCATTTTTGTGTGTGTCTGAGGTAGATTAAGAGGAGTGGCTCTTTGGAAATGATGAGGTCATACATGTATTTAAAAAATAAAATAATAAAGAAAACTCTGGCAATAATGTAATATCACATGAATAATTCAGGGATGAGTTGTTAATTTAGCTATAGTACTTATTTTATACTTCCTAGTTTGTTGTTATATTTCCAAGGAAACATATGGTCTAGAATTATAAGACTTGAATGGTACAGAACAAGCTATGGTATTAGCTAATATTTGCATTCTTATTCTCTATGGTTTGAAGTTGCTGGCTTTTAAACCTTTATACCTGAGCCAAATATATAGAGGGGCGTGGAAAGGGTTAGATATTAGCAGGTTTCCCTGTCTAACTGACAGGGATATCCTTGCCTTAATTGCAAATTTATTTGTACAGCATTAAATCTTCTGTTGTTCATGTCCCTTGAAGGAAAGCTACTGGGGGCTGGTTGGGTAGATATCTATCTGTACCAGTACAAGGTAACTTCTACCTCATGCTTTCATCCTAATTTTGGACCTTGATGTGGAGAACCTTCTGTTCTAAGAGGAGCAAACTTCCTTGTGGCCTCAGACCTTCCAGTTCTTGCTGTGCTTTTCCCCTGAGGGGAAAATGCAAAAGAAAATCAGTAGGGAAAAAGATTACCCTCTCCTACTGACTCCTTTCCTTTCAAAAGGAAATGGAGTCATGAAATTGGGTTTCCTATATGAACATTTGACTGTGTACCATCCATCTCATACTCATTTTCAACCTCCTTTGGGAAGAGGACTGGCACCTTTCACTTAATGATGAACATTCTCCTACCTACATTCCAGTAATTCTGAACTCTTGTAAGTAATATCCAAATTCCATTCCTCATCCCTGCAGCCTAACACTAGATGTCCCTCAGGGTTCTGTCTTTGGCCCTCTTTTCCCTCTTTACTACTTCACTTGGGGAATCTCATCAGATCCCATGGATTTAATTACCATCTCTGTGCTGATAATTCTCAAATCTTCCTTTCCTGTCCCAATCTATTTGCTGACTTCCTCTCTCATGAGATTACAACCTCATGATTCTATCCATTTTTTCAGAATCTTAAACTGAATAGATTCTGTAGATATGTAAAACTCAACATGTCCATAATGGACTCAGGGTCTTTCCCCCAAATCCTTCTTCCTCCTAACTTCTTATTACCATCTTTGAAGTTCAAAATGTAGGAATCATCCTGGAATCTTCATTATTTCTCAACCCCTACCTCTACCTCCACCTCCACCGCCAGTCTGTTGTCAAGCCTTGTGGACTTCACCTTTGCAGCGTCTCTCCAAACAAATATGTACAATCAAGCTACAGATAGGATCAGTAGAAATTAATTAAAAGAGGGAAGGGACTAGAATTAAGAGGGTATGGGAAAGGCTTCTTATAGAAAATAGGATTTTAGTTGGGACCTAAAAGAAGCCAGAAAAGGTGGTAGAGTGGAGATGAGGAGGAAGAGCATTCTAGACATGGGATGACAGCCAAAGAAAATTCCCGGGACCAAGAGGAGTGTCTTGTTCATAGAACAGGAAAGGGGTTGATTGGTGAGTAATAGCCTATCCTGAGGCAATGAGGGTCTGCATCAGAGTGATGGCAGTTTCAGAGGAGAGAGGGGGGTGGTGTATATAGAAGAGATGTTGCAAAAATGGAATTGATAACTCTTGGCAATAGCTTGGGTTGGGGGGAGGGAAAGTGTGGGTGTAATGAGAGATAAGTGAAGATTCCAGGATGACTCTGAGGCTATGAACCCAAGGGATAGTTTAGATACTTAATAATTGTATGTTCATAGAGAAGTAACTCAGTATCCCAGTCTCAGTTTCCTCAATTTAGCAAATACCGTATTTAGTGTAGTGTCTGGCACATAGTAGGCACTTAATAAAAGTTAGTTGACTGATTAATGTTTAAAATGGGGATGGGGAGGTATGGATAATGTATGTACAGTGTAGATGCAAAACCAATGTAATGTTAATGCTTATTAGGGTTGACAATACACTAATAAGATTTATACTTGTCAAAACATGTAATCAAACTCTATTGACTTTAATAATATAGACATCAAACCCTCTAGGAGCAAATCACCAACCTCACTTTTAAAGTTCCTGTTAAGTATGTTTCATTCTGGGTGCTCATAACAAAGTTCCTTCACTGCTCAGAGGCAATATGTCTCCTTCCATGATGGCATTTTGGCAAATCTCTACCAGCACTGCTCTCAAGTAAGCTGGGAATGCTTACATTTCCAAGTCCAGGGAACACAAGGATCTGTCCTAGCCTGGCAGCAGGTGACAGCTGGAGTTTCTGGTCAGTTTTCATGATTCTGGCTAAGGTTATTTACAAATTCCATCTAAATTCTGATTGGTAATGAATTACTTAAATGTGTGATGAATGGAAACTATCAATAAAAGCTTTAGTTCACTAACTTCATTAGCAAATGTTTATCCGTTTTTTACCTTTTTTGAAGGACATACGTAATTAATAGTTTACAAGATTTGAAAATACTCGTCATTGCCAAAATACATCCCTCAAATCCTTATCTTATTATGGAAAAAACAGCTTATATAAAAACTACTTGTTTAAGCTCATAAAAAGGAGGTTTAAAACAAAAGGGATTTACTCATCCTAATCCAATTGGAGATAATAATATACTTCTTGTTATACAGAGTTATGGTGAAAACACTTTTTTTTTTTAACCCTTACCTTCCATCTTAGAATCAATATTGTTTATTGACTCCAAAGCAGAAAAGTGGTAAGGGTAGGCAGTGGGGGTTAAGTGACTTGCCCAGGATCACACAGCTAGGAGGTGTGTGAGGCCAGACTTGGTGAAAAGTCTTATAGATTTGTGTATGTGTGTGTGTGTGAGAGAGACAGAGACAGAGACAGAGAGAGAGACAGAGACAGAGACAGACAGGGTGATACACACACACACACACACACACACAGAGTGAGAACTATAAAACTGCTAGTTTTTCTTCCAACAAACTAGGAGATTTAATACTAAATAATTGCCTAGGGATTGAGTCTGCATAATAGGAAAGATAAGATGTGAAACATAAATAATGTGAATAACAAGATGAGAAAAGAATTTCAGTTTATAGTTTCTCACAATGTCATCAAATTAGGAGCATCCAAAGCAGTTTGATTAAGAAATAACACAATTATTTGATTAAGATTTGATTAGGAAATAACACAATTCACAAAGATTAACAGAAAGAAATAAAACTTAGGTAAGCCGTGACTTTGAGATAAAATTATAAAATGTTGTGCTGAATTTGAAATAATATAATTGTAAGAGAAAAAGAAGGTATGGTTTTTCATACCAAGGCTGTCTAGCTCAGCCATGACAGTAAGGAAAGGACTGTGTGAGCCCCAGGTCAGAGTTTGCTTTTTGCCTCATCTAAGCACATTAATAGCTCATGCTTCAATACATTAAGGCTCTGTGTTTTAATTAGTATGTGAATTTCTCCCAATGAGGCAAATTGCATCACCTTTGGGTTAGTAGATAGTATTTCAGAAATGAAATAGTTGGAAGGTAGTTGTGGGGTTCAGTGGATTGAGAGCCAGGTCTAGAAATGGGAGGTCATACATTAAAATCTGGCTTCAGACACTTCCTAGCTGTGTTACCCTGGACAAGTCACTTAACCCCCATTGCCCTTGCTGCTCTTTTGCCTTAGAACCAATGCATAGTATTGATTCTAAGATGGAAGGTAAGGATTTTTTAAAAAAGAAAAAAGAAATGGTATGGCTGGAAAACTAAATCACCTTGAGGTCATTCTAGGGATGAGACTCTGAACCACAGATTTACAATCTGTCACAAGTACATACTCAAAATCTTTCCAGTTTAGTGGTATTGATTATGTCAAGAAAAGTGAATAAAAAAGTGAATAAACTGTTATACTCTTTTGGTCTAGTAATCTTACTACTGGGTAAATAATAACAACTGGAATTTATATAGCTTTTTGAGGTTTCTTTTATATATATTATCTCATTTGTTTCCCTCAAGGAGTTCAAAATCAGAAAGGGGCTTGTAACATCTGGAAAAGCCTTTAAGAACTTGGGATCAGAGACTGATACACTGTGGTACAATCAAACATAATGGACTTCTCTACTAGTAGCAATGCAAGGATCCAGGACAATTCTGAGGGACTTATGAGAAAGAATGCTATCCATATCCAGAGAAAGAACTGTGGGAGCAGAAATATAGAAGAAAAACATATGATTGATCACAAGGTTTGATGGGAAAATGATTGGGTATATTGACTCTAAAGGATTATTCTATTGCAAATAGTAATAATACGGAAATAGGGTTTGAACAATGATACTTGTAAAACCCAGTGGAATTTCTCATTAGCTCTGGGAGGAGCATGAATCATGTAACCATGGAAAATATTCTAAATGAATTAATTAAATAAATAAATTTATTAAAAAACATGACTAAAATTGTTTTTAAAAGAAGAACTTGAGGTCAGCAAGAGACATTTTCCAATAGATAAGTGGTGGGAGAATATAAAGTTTTATTTTTTTAAATTAAAGTATCTTTTATTGGCATATCTTATCTTCACATCACTATAATTTCTAAGGAAGTTCTTTTTTGCTTTCCTATTCAGAAAGATATTTTCTGTAACATACTAAAAAAGAGGAAAACAATCAAATTAGTTCAGAAAAAATTAATCCATTGTTGGTATAAGTTTAACCATATGTGCAATGTTCCACATTGCATTCCATAGCCTCTTACCGCTACAAAGAAAAGAGATTGATTCATTTTTTTCATCTCTTCTTCAGGGCTGTTTATAGTCATTGTACTTACGCATTATTTAATTTCTTTTTTATTATTTCCATTTACATTATTGCAACCATTATTAGTATTGCTTTCTGGATGCTACTTTACTTTGTATCAATTCATATGACATTCCATGCTTCTTTGTATTAATTATATTCATTGTTTCTTATTGTGTATTAATATTTTGTTACACTCAGGTACCACAATTTGTTTGTTATTTTTGTTCAGTAGTTTCAGTCATATCCAATTCTTTGTGACCCCATTTGAGGTTCTCTTGGCAAAGATACTAGAGTGATTTGTAATTTTCTTCATCAGCTCATTTTACAAATGAGGAAAATGAGGCAAACTAGGTTAAGTGAATTACCCAGAGTCATACAACTAGTAAGTCTGGAGTTGAACTCAGGTCTTCTTAACTTCAGTCCTGGCACTCTATCCACTGTGTCACTTAGCTGCCCACTAACAATTTGTTCAGCCATTCCCCAATAGTGAACATCTACTATTTCCAGTTCTTAGCTATTATAGATATTTCAGCTACTATAAATATTTTGAGGCACATGGTGGCTTTCTTTCCATCTTTGGCCTTTTTGAGAAATATGCCTAGCAGTAGGATCAAAGGGTCAAAGGTGGGGGCAGCCGGGTAGCTAAGTGGATTGAGAGCCAGGCTTAGAGATGGGAGGTCCTAGGTTCAAATCTGCCCTCAGACCCTTCCTAGCTGTGTGACCCTGGGCAAGTCACTTGACCCCCATTGCCTAGATATTACCACTCTTCTGCCTTGGAGCCAATACACAGTATTGACTCCAAGATGGAAGGTAAGGGTTAAAAAAAATAAAGGGTCAAAGGGATAATTTAGTTGCTTCCTTAGCATAATTCCAAATTGCTTTCCAGAATGATCAAACCACTTTATAGCTCCACCAAAGGCATATTAGTATACCTGTCTTTCTATAATCCCACTATCATGGCTTATTCTCATCTTTTGTTGTCTTTACTAATTTTCTGGGTGTGAAGTAGAATCTCAATAGTGTATTCATGTACATTTCTCTTGTTAGTGATTTGAAAAAATCTTTCATGTGGTTGTTAGCAGTTTAAAATTCTTTTGAGAAAGATTGAATACAATTTTCAAAATAATTGCCCTCAAATCGACAAATTTGATAAAAGATAAAAATTGTGTTGGACGGGCTATGGGAAGATAGAGACTCCAATGTTGGTAGAGTTGTGAACTAAAAAAACAATTTGGAATCTAGATATACTGGAAAATAATTAGAAATAAGGCAAGAAAAGTGAAAAAGTGAACAATGTATTATACCCTTAGTTCAATGAGCCTAATATTGATTGTATAATAATAGCTAGCATCTATATAACATTTTAAGGTTTGTAAAGCCCTTTTCTTATGTGTAATTAGAATTTGCTCCCTAGAACTTGAAATCCCAGCATCCCTTGTTCCTTCTCATGTTATACCCTTATGTTTTGGAGATAAAGTTTGTGTGTGACCCTGCCTCTTGCTCTTTTCCCACTAATGCTGCTAAGAAAACTTTTCTTTACTCGGGCTTTTATTTTTGTCCTTTCATTTCTTCTACTTCAAGTGGTTATTAATAAATCTTATAAAATGTAATACTTGGAGTTATTGGATATTAATTTTAATCTTACATTTTTTGGTGAGCCACTATGGAAGATAGAATCCTTGATCTTTTAAGATAGCCTTTGAGTAAAGATAGGGAATTTTCCCAGTGGTGGGGACCTATCCACCAAGAGAGCTGGGTAGTGGTGTCTGCCTGCCCTGCACCCTCGCTGCTCCCTCACTGCTGCTTCCCACAGCTGATTCCCCAAATCTCCTGAGCAGAAGGTAAAGTATAAGTTTCCCCTATATTGCTAATAGCTTAGTGGCTGGTACTGGTCCCTTGCCTCTCATAGCCCCTAAACCCATAATCATGTAAGTTCAGCACCACTGGTTTCCTGTTGGTTTGGAGCAGGAGAGTAGCCCTTATATGCTGACCACCTCATTCCCCTCCTAACTTTCAAGCTGATTTTTAAACTGACCCTGGGGATTTTTATGCTCCTGGCTAAGAGGGTGGAAATTAAGGGATTAGCCCAAATAGGGGGCCAGCTACTAGGTCAGTGGATTTGAAGCCAGAATTTTAGAAATTAGCCTCTGGGGTTTCCTGACCCAAACATCAGGTGGAGCCTGTATTCTCGATTCAAATACCCTTTTGTTCTCCCTGGTGTTTTTCCCCCTAGTGGGGAGGGGAAGGAAGAATATTCTTCCAAATCTCTTAGTTAGCTCCTGAGGTTTTTTTTTTTTTTCCTTCAAGTAAGTGTTTTTTGTTTTCCCTGTAATCAAAAGCCATAGAGCTTATCTGAGGAGTAATGATGCTACAAAGCATGGCTCATACTCTAAGGGAACAGTTTTATTCCCAGAGAATTTTAATGAGTTAGAAAAGCTTACAAATTCAGATTGGTTCTGTTTGATTCCTTTCCTGGGAATGTTCATTTTCATTGGACATTTCCTACTTTATTTACTTCTCCTCAATAATAAACAACAGAAAGCTAGCCTGCTTAACTTACAGACCCAAATGGACAATTTTGAAAGACTCTTGTGTCATCTCAAGATGCAAAAGGAAGATTCCTTCCCATCTATGCCTAAGTTTGAATACCTCCTCTCTTTCCGCCCCCTTCCCCATCCATTCTCCCCACCCCTAGTCCTCTCCCTCTACCTCCCCATCCCCAGACTAACTCCTTCCTTTCACCTCACTTGCTCCTCCCCCTCCCTTTCCCCTCCTATTACTTATTCTGTAGCAACACAGACATCCAGCCAAGAGACAAGAACTGCAAATAATTCAGTTAAAGGCCTTTTCCCCTTAAGGGAAGTGCCCACCTTAAATAAGGATGGAGATATCATGTCCTTAAGGCATCACACACCTTTTACCCCCCAAGATATTAAGAGATTCAAGCAAAATACTCCTTCTTTTGAAGATTACCCTATTGTAATTATTAAGAAGCTTGACAACCTTTTTTGTACATATGATCCTGCATATCAAGATGTTGAAAATTTGCTCCAAGCCTTTTTGACAGAAAGAGAGAAAAATAAATTTTTTTTCTTTTGTTAATAAGGCTGGGGGGAAAGAATGCAATTTCCTGGCTGGAGAAAGACCCTAGACAGGATGTTAATGATGAGGGAAATTATTTACAGCTATGCAAGGCTTGAGAGGCATTACTAAAAACAATGAGATATTGTTTTGATAGACTAGGTACATGGACCAAGTTTGAGAGTCTTAAGCAATCAGAGGAGGAAACTCCTTCCCAGTTATGGATAGACTTATTGAGCTGGGAGGTAGATACATAGATCTAGATCTCTTCAAAGAGAGAGATATCGGGCAAATTAGGAGACAGTTTGTAAATAACTGTTGCAAAGTGGTCAAAGATTATTTTAAGACAAACTGCCCAAAATGGCTTAATATGGACCTTGAGGAATTGAGGAAAGTCACAGTTTATGGATCTAAAGACCATGAATAGAAAAATGATGAAACCAATGAATTAGTGTAAGGGGTAAAAAGGGGTTTTGGTTGGGTGAATATTAAAAGGTTTGGTCACCAGGGAATTGAGTAATTATCAATCCCCAATTAAAGAATAACCTCAAGTCAAAATGACTTTTATGGAAGTTTATTTACAAATGAGAAGAGAAAGAGAAAATAAGAAAATTAGAGAGAGGATAGGATAGGGTAAGTAATCTAACATACTAAGTAATTTTCTCCAGCCCCTAATTCAACCTAGGCAGATATAATTAATCCTCAGGAGGAGGCTCAGCCTTGAGCCCCAGGCCTGAGGGCCAGCGGGCTGGAGGGCCAGAGATGAATGAAGCAGAAGCTTCAGTCACAGAGTCTCTTTTGAAAGAGCAGTTTTTTAGAGAAGTCCAGGAAGATTTAGTCTTTAAACTCACCATGTGCAATTCCAAGGGAGAGATTAACAGCAGTCTCACCTAGTCCATGGTCTCAGCCAGCGGTTGGAGCTCCTCCAGGTCCAAGTCACTCACCACAAGAAGAAGCAAGCAGCTAAGAGAGTGAGCCCCGGAAGTTCCTTCAATTTACCCAGGCCATTTCTTTCATCACTTCCTGTGCCTTCCTCTTAGTTTACATGTTCAATCACAACACATGATTTTCTTAGGACTGCCTAAGGGGCAGTCAGTTAATTTTGATTTGTCACCCATTCTCCCTCCCCCCTAATGATGAACCTCATGTAATTCTGAAAGTTGGAAATATGTATTATGATTGCCTCTTGGACACTGGAGCCTCCAGATCAGTATTGATGAGTACATCAATATTGTGATTCCATTGGCTCACTAAATGTAGTGGGGGTGTCAGGGCCACTCCTAAAGGTTCCAAAGCTTTCCCCTCAAATAGTGTCTATGGAATCCCTATCAGTAGAACATTCTTTCCTTCTAATGCCTAGCTCCCCTATAAATTTTCCAGGGAGAGATCTTTTATGCAAGCTTAGAGCCACAATAACTTGCTCTCCAGGTGGGTCTATGTCACTAGAATTGCCTGAGGAACACTTGAATTTGCTCCCTGTACTTCTTTCAGATAGTCAGGCAATGAAGGAGCCTTCCACCTTTGAAATCCCAGTTGATATACCTGAGTCTCTCTGGGCCACATCATCTTCCAATGTTGGCCTACTTAAATCAGCTGTTCCTATTCAAATCAAAACAAAAGTTGGTCCACCTCCTTCCATTCTTCAATATGCTCTATCATAAGAGGCAAATGAGGGAATTACCCCAGTGATAGATTCTTTAATTGAGCAAGGAATAATAATTCCATGCAAGTCTGAAATATAATACACCCATCATACCCATAAAAAAGCCAAAATTAGGCCCCACTGGGAAAACTGTCTATAGATTTGTCCAGGATTTAAGGGCTGTAAAAATCATGTCATAAAGAGACATCTTGTGGCTCCAAACACAGCCACAATTATCTCCTCTATTCCCAGCACAGCAAAATATTTCACTGTGGTAGATTTGTGTTCAGCTTTCTTTTCAATCATGAGAATTCCAGGAATATATTTGTCTTAACCTAGAAAGGTTCCTAATGGACGTGGTGCTATTTGCCACAAGGGTATGTGGACAGTCTGAAAATGTTCCCACAGATTTTAACACAAGATTTAGCAAATATTAAGTTTAAGGCGTGCTGTTTGATACACTTTGTAGATGATTTGCTCTTGGCCTCACCAAATGCCACAGGATGCCAGGAAGATAGCCAACATCTCCTTTAGGGCGGCATAAGAAAGGCCACAAGGTCTCAAAGGCAAAGGTTCAGTGGTGTCTACACAGTGAAATATTTAGGGTTTATTTTAACTGTTGGTGCCTGCTCCATTTCCCATAAACACATTGGAGATATTCAGAAATTCAGGGGCAGCTGTGTAGCTCAGTGGATTGAGCAGCAGGCCTAGTGACTGGAGATCCTAGGTTCAAATTTGGCCTCAGACACTTCCCAGCTGTTTGACCCTGGGCAAGTTACTTGGCTCCTATTGCCTACCCTTACCACTCTTCTGCATTGGAGCCAATACTCAGTATTGAGTCCAAGATGGAAGGTAAGGGTTAAAAAAAAAAGAAATCAAATGTATCCTCCACTAAGAAACAATTGAGGGCAATTCTTGGAGCAACAGGGTTTTGTAGGCAGTGGATCCCTTGCTATGGGGAAATCACTAAAAATTCATTCCCTGAACCACTTAAATTAGAGGCAGAACACCTGTCACCCCTTACAAAATTAAAACAGGATATCCCGTCTGCTCCTGTTCTAGACATCCCAAATTACAATAATCCATTTACTTTTGTAAAGGTGAATATAATAATTTTATGAAATTATGTGGTTGCCAATATTTATTATATTTTGAGTCAGAAATTTATTTACAAAATAGAAAGGAAACAATAAAGTGGAGAAATGTGAAGGGGATAGAAAAGTTATCTATCCTATCTTAATCCAGGCAGAGATTAATTAGCTCTAAACCAGGAAGGCTGGTAGTGAGTAATCATGCAGCCTTCTCCAAGATGGAAGCTAGTCTCTCCAGAAACTAGGAAAGGAGTCAGCCCTTTTTACTCACCCAACGAAGTAGTCCAGGAGTCAGAGTCTAAATTGAAGCTGAGCTACAAGCCAGTGATCCAAGGCATAGTCTCCAGTGAATCTCCTTTGAAGACTATCTCCAGAAAACACTCACTTCAGGCTATCTTCTCAAAGACCATCTGCCTCAAGCTAAAGGATTTTGTGTCTTTTATGGTAGCTCCTTGTCCCTTCCCCTCTTCACAGGGTCCAATCACAGTTTCGAAATTGTCTATCATTGACCAAAGGGCAATGTTTATGGGAACCAGTTCTCACCTCCTGGAGGGGTGAATAATCATCAAAAGGGTTCACAGATTCCTGGTTAAACAGTTTCTGAGGGTGTGAACTCTTGTGTGAACTCTTAAAAGAACTCACAAGTTTCTGACTGATTGAGTTTAAAAAAGGGTGGAGCTCTCCAAGTATCTTACTGGCTTCTCAGCTAGTACTAAGTAGGGTTTTCTGTCTTTTCTTGGTTCAATTTAAATGGTAGACAAAGGAGTGTTAATCTTGTCTTCAGTCTCTAGTGAGGTACTTAAGTTAGTGTTAACTTAGGATAGATAATAGAGTAAAGAAGTCTCTTTCACACTTTGTATATACATAAACAGAGAGGGGTAGCTTCAGGTATTCTAACTCAAACTTCTGGACCTGCTCAGCACCCAGTTGCTTATTATTCAGCCCAGCTGGACCAAGTAGCTGCAGGAGTACCACCATGTCTTAGAGGCACAGCTGCCACAGACTTGCTAGTAACTAAATCTGCTGATTTAGTCTTGGGATGCCCTTTAACTATAATGTGCATGCATGAAGTTGTAAAAAGTGGATTTGGGAAATGTATAAAACTACATTTCCCATGATCCAACATGGTCCAACTGGTTTCCGTTTCCGACGTCTTGACGCAGGGGAGCGCTTAAATCTCGTGGGTTAGGAGGGAGTGCTCTCTTCTTTGGCGAGTAGGGCTTGGCTAGGAGGCAGTATGGAGGCGGCAGTTTTGAATGCTTACAAGCGCGTGGTCTAATGATTTTATCTATCAACATGGCTTTAATTAAATTACTAATTTATATATTTATAGCAGCCTTTATCATTTTTCATATTTATAATTATGGCAACCAGAAGTTTGGAAATAGAATTTTCAATTTTCTAGATAGTCTAAGAGGAAAAAGCCATGCGGCTCTGGGACCCAGAGTCTCAGAAGCGAATCTTCCAGATAGCCTAACGATAGCCATGCCTGCTTTTTGGCCTGGCTCAGCTCTTTTGAGCACTTTTTTAAAAAAGGAAAGTGACTTTCCTTGCCATGCTTTTGCTAAATGCAAGAGCACGTTTTTGCCTCCAGTGGGACTCAGCCGGCCAGTCCAGCCCAAGCCACCTTGGGCGGGAGGTCAGGCCAGCTGATTTGGGCTTTTAGCTTTAAACTAAAATGCCGGAGCCCAGACAGTGTGTCTCTGCCGCTACTCTGCTGCTGATCTCCATTCCTACTGGCTATCTCCTGACTTGATCTCCATTCCTGCCGCGCCAAAAGCCTACAAGCCTGCCAGCGTTCCAGTCCCTGTGATCCCCGATCCTGGCTGCTGATCCTGCTAATTCCACTCCAGAACCCCGAGCCCCAACAGCGAGATCGAGACCTCCAGAGACTGCTTCAGCTCTGATGCAAACCATTTGGGTATATTCCCCTTTCTCTCTACTTTCTTATAGGAGGCATTCTAGCCTTCCACGTGTTTTCTCTAAAGACCTAATTAGGCAACACCCACACAGACTCTACACGTGGGTATTTTCCTGAGCTTTTCTCCACTAACCCCGAGCCCACGTGGACAATAGGGTCTGGACCTAACAACTCGCGTTTACCCTTAATGGGGCCGAATGGCCTATTGAGACTTGCTTGTGATTAAAAAACTGAACTCAGGGGAGAAATATTCACCCCAATAACTGCTCAGAACTTTGAACTTTTAGAAGGAAAAAAAAAAAACCTTAAACTCAGCAGAACTCAATCAAAAGAACCTTAAATTGAAACCAGTGGTGAACTTTTAAAACCTCGGAACTGAATGAGCTTTATTTCTGTTTTAAAAAGACTGTATCTTACTGTATTTTGCTAATTAGTTTTGTAAATTAATCTTGCTTATTTCGTTGATTTTCCTGTTGCACTGAATCATTTTACGCTAATGAAGTTTCTGCTTATGATGTTATTATATTTCCTAATTTACTTAAAGCTTACTGTATCAAAAACAATGCGGTTATATGTACCACCTATGAACATCTTATAGAGCACATGTCTTTTAAAATTTATTCTGTCTTGGTAATTGCAAAGAACCTTGAAAGTTTCCATGCTTTAAATATTACCTTGTAATTTTACAAGAGATATTTTTTAACTTTTACTTTAAATCCTTAAGAATTGTTGTCTTAAAGGATAAAGCTTTTATATATTTTATTATAAGAGATATTATTGCCTGGAATGGGTAGACGCATTCCTACCCAGGATTTTTTTAAATACAGAGAGTCTAGGAGCTCCTGTATATTCTTATCTGAGGATGATTATACCAGAAGGTTTTTTTTTAAATATCACATTTTGCTATGGAAGCAATAACAGCATTTGCCAAGGATTAAAAGTTGTAACAAGTATATGATTTTAAACATCACTGTTTATTGTTTTAAAATGTGCTATTGGAAATAATGGTACTCTATTTGAATGTGCATTGTGAATCTGCTATTTTGTAAAACCCACTTTCTCTCACAGAAAGTCTCATTTTTGGGTAACATAACCCTTCTAATTCTAAGCTATATATATATATTTTTGACTTTTTAAAACATTTTTCTAATGAGCAATTGATTTTCCTTTTTTATCATCTTGTACTGGAAGTACATATGTAATCATTATTTATCCTTTTTCTGATTCTACAGCAAATACCTGAGCCTATAGGACTGATTTAAATGCCTCTCTGATTCCAGAAGTGAATATGAAAGCCGTTAATAGTGCTAAAGTAAGCACATGGTCAGAGACTTGACTGACTAAGATCTGCAAAATAGCAGTTCTATGCCAATACTTTAGAGCTTGGAAATTGGGGTTGAGTCCTGGAGTCCCAGTCTTTTCTAAAACTTTAGAGGACGTGGGTCCCCTCGACTTAGATTCCTAGAAAGCACCTAAGATTGGTTATTTATTTGGCTCACTTCCCTAAAAAGCTGATGATAAGTCAGATCAGAGAGAGACATTTTCCTTAAGTCCTGGCCCTGGATGGGTAATTGCACACTGTTGAATTCACTTTAATTAGACCTTCATTCAAAGGTCTAAGTTTATTTTCCCCAGATTTTTGCACATTTCATTCACAAGTTAATTTTTCTTTTTTCTTGAATTCTATTCTTTGTATTTTGCCATCCTTAGCTGACCTGAGGTACTTTCTTTTTTAGAAAAAAGGTGTGTTTAAGAATTACCTCACGGGGATATCTGTTCAGTTTTTTAAAATTCGATAATGTAAAAATATATGTATATTTATTTAACTCTTTTAGGAGTAATTTCACGGGGAATTATATAAAATCTTAGAAGAAAATGTATGTTTTGTAATCTATAATGTAAAGTTTAAATTCTTTTGAGAATAATTTCAGGATAAGGATCTTGCCATCTCCCCAAAATCCAGACAACGAACTTGTTTTGGTGAAGACACCATGAAGATGTCTGAAAAGCCTTCACTGTACCATGAAGACCAAACTTTGAACTTTGGGGTGCAGTTGATTGAACTATGGGGAGTTGAAATTGAGTTGTATGTATTGTTTTAAATTGTACACTGTTGTGCCAGTGGGGGACAGCCCCCCAAATTGGTTTTTTGTCAATGCGTCTAATTTTAACCATTTGTTCATCTATTTCTTTTATCCCCAAAATTCCTGAAAAATTTAGAAGTTGTCTATTTTTACAGGTCCAGCGAAGAAAAAAGGACTAACCTTTTTTTTTGCCGGACCTCACGGGGAATTGTAAAAAGTGGATTTGGGAAATGTATAAAACTACATTTCCCGTGATCCAACATGGTCCAACTGGTTTCCGTTTCCGACGTCTTGACGCAGGGGAGCGCTTAAATCTCGTGGGTTAGGAGGGAGTGGTCTCTTCTTTGGCGAGTAGGGCTTGGCTAGGAGGCAGTATGGAGGCGGCAGTTTTGAATGCTTACAAGCGCGTGGTCTAATGATTTTATCTATCAACATGGCTTTAATTAAATTACTAATTTATATATTTATAGCAGCCTTTATCATTTTTCATTCTTACAAAGTTGAAGCATTGTTGCTAAGACATAGAATTTTCTGATCAGAGACTTGCAAGGTACGAGGTAACCTTGTTGGGCAATGAAAATATTAACTTAAAATGCTGTACAGTTCTAAATCCTGCAACCTTGCTTCCTGATTTACCAGTTTCAGAAGAACCTTTGCACAGTTGTGAATCTTTAATGTCCATGGCAGAAAAGCCTCAAAATAATATACTGGATACTCATTTAGATAATCCAGACTTAGTCTTATTCATTGATGGTTCTTCTTTCATGAGTGATAGCATATGCTATACTGGAGCTGTTATAGTCACAGAATTTGCTGCTCTGTGGTCAGTTTCACTACCCTCAAATATAAGTGCTCAAAGTATAGAACTGATAGCTCTAAAACATGCTTGTATCATTGCCAAAGATAAGAAGGCTACTATTTACACAGACCCTAGATATGCATTTGGAATATGTCCTGCAGTGGTTATGCTATGGCTTCAAAGGAGATTTTTTAACCTCAGCTTGAAAATGTATAGCAAGTGCAGAAATTATTAATGAAGTTCTTTCTTCCCTTCAACTCCCTGAAGCCATAGCTTTAGTTCATTGCTCTGCCCATACAGGTGGCACTGATCCTGTCTCTAAGGGGAATGATCAGGTAGATACTGTTGCAAAGCTAGTGGTCCTAGAAGGGCCTGAGTTAATTTTAACATTTGCAATTAGCGATGACTTAAATTTGTCCTTTTCTTGTAATGAAAAGGAAGTGGAAAAATGGAAGTATAAATTTAAAGCAAAATTGATAAATAGAATATGGTTATCAACTGAAGGAAAACCCTTATTCCCTAGAAGTTTTTATCACCAAATTTGCCAATCCATTCACAAAAATGGTCACTTTTGTACCCAGGGCATTGTGGACTATGTTAAAAGGATATGGATAGCCCCTGGCATAACTAACATAGCCTCTAAAGTGTGTACAGTCTGCCCTACCTGCCAAGCATTCAATCAGCACTCTTTTCATGGCAAAGCTTTTGGTGGGCATCCTCTAGCTTACACACATTTTGAATACCTGCAAATTGATTTTATCACTATGCCAAAAGCTGGACAGTATAAATTTTGTCCTGAGACATTTCCTACTGCTTGAGCCAAAGCGGCTTTTGTTGCCAAGGTGCTTTTTATTAATTTTTTAATTAATTAACTAATTAATTAATTTTTAAACCCATAACTTCTGTGTATTCCAAGGTGCTTTTAAAAAAGAGATTATTCCTCATTTTGGCCAACAAGCATGAATTAATTCAGACAGGGGAAGTCATTTTACTGATTTGGTTTTGTCTCAGATATATTCTTATTTGGGGATAACTCCCAGATTCCATGTACTGTACCATCCCCAGAGCTCAGGCCAAGTTGAGAGAATAAATAGAGATCTTAAAACTATGATTGGAAAATTGTGTATGGAGACTCATTTAAAATGGTCTGAAATTCTCCCTCTGACCCTATTTTATTTTTGTAGCAGGCCCAGGGGAGATATATACGTCTCACCATTTGATATGCATTTTGGACATCACCCTATCCAGGCTAAGCTGCATATACATCATTACTATGGGGAGATACTTCTATTGTCTCATATATGCAGGATTTGCAGATCAAATTGCGAGAACTCCATGAATCTGGAGCTGCTATAAAAGCAGGAACTATAGACTTCTTGCTCAATGACTTGTACCCAGGTGACAAAGCATGCATAAAGAACTTCTAGCACACTGGGACAACTCAGCCTACCTGGGAAGGTCCATTCCAAGTCCTGTTAACCACTCCAACAGCTATCAAAATTGGAGAAAAAGACTCTTGGATCCATTGCTCACATGTAAAGAGAGTACCTTCTATAGATAATGAATGATTGGATCCTATCATGTTTATTATATTTGCTGATTGTTTTAAGATTTAATTTTGTTTTTTAAGTTTACATATTAAGTTAACTTATAATGTTCTGTTACACTATGCTACTTTCTGTTACTGTGTTTTGCCTATTAGAGATATGTTCTGTTGTACTGTCTTTATTTGTACCATCCTATGCCTGGACTGGAGAAAATACCTTTATAAAAGTCCATAAACTAGTTGGACAAAATCTGTATTAGTGGGGGCAGCTGGGTAGCTCAGTAGAGTGAGAGCTAGGCCTAGAGACAGGAGGTCCTAGGTTCAAATCTGGCTTCAGACACTTCCCAGCTGTGTGACCCTGGGCAAGTCTGTGCCTAGCCCTTACCACTCTTCTGCCTTAGAACCAATACACAGTATTGATTCCAAGATGGAAGGTAAGGGTTTAAAAAAAACCTGTATTAGAAACCTTTGGCGAATTTGATGTGCTTTTTGTGATTTTGGGGAATTTTGGTACTTCTTTGAATGTGCATTAGATGCTGTACGAGTGTTTTATAAAGCTGTCTTCTTAATGAGAACTATGTATACTCACACTGTGGATCATGGCCAAGGTAAAAAGGAAATGGATTTCATTTTGCAGTGGGAAATGCTTGTGTTGTGCCTCTACTTTGCTAAAACAGTTTTTTTCATGGATTGTGAACTATATAGTTTTGATTTTTAAAAAATTTTATTATTTTTTACCTTGTATGTGCAATAGAGTATTTGAGTTTTCTTTTTTTCTCTTACTTTTTCTACTTGAAACACATGTTACCAATGTATTAATGGTTTTTTGATTTTGCAGGAGGATAAGTTTAAAATGTCCATTAGTCCCAATGTCAATGCATACCCAAAAGCTTTAGACTATGGAAACCTACCATTGATTGTTAAATATTATGGGACTTTGATTAATGATTGTGTCTGATTCCAGGAGAAGGGATCACAAAAGAGCCACTGCACAGTGCCAAGGAGCACAAGGTCAAGGAGACCAACCAATCCCAGTGGGATTGATGAGATTCCACACCAAGACAGGGCACTTGAACTTATTTTGGGGTTTGAGGAAGCAGATGTTTGCAAAGTCAGACACAGGATTTCCTCATGCCAGATCCAGAGTTCTACCAAGTACCTCAATTTGGCTGCCATTTTGGCTCCCCTATCCCTGAGAGCAAAGGTAAAATCAGACAGGGAATGCTATTTCCCTTTCCACTTCAAAATCTAGTCCCTTTTCTGTCTTTCATAGTGTTGCAATTTTCTGTAGTCCTGCCTGCCAATGGGTAAGTGCTACATTATTATAATTACTATTACAGGCTTGTGGGACATAAATCACTTTAATTGAGCCTTGATTCAAGGACTTGTCATAGGTTTATTTTTCCTTACTTTAGAATTTTTACACATGAGAATTTGATATTTTATTTTTTATCCTGAAGTTGCTTTTATTTGTTTTTTTATGTTTTTGATTTTTCTTTTGATAAATGATTCATATACCTCATAACTCAACCATGTATCCCAGGGTGATCTGTGTTTTGGTCAACATCATCCTCAGGGGGGATTGTATTATTGTCATAGAATTCTAGATTTATAAAATTTTTTTCTTGTTTGAGAGTAATTTTAGGATAAGAAACTTGCTACCTCCCTGAATCAAAAAAGTGAACTGTTTGGAGAAGCCTGAAGAAACGTCAGACTGTACCAAAAGATCCAGAATGAACTTTGGGATATTGAACTGTGGGGATTTAAATGCATTTATTTTGAATGTACACTTTTATGTCAAAAGGGACTTCCCCCTAATTGGCTTTTTGTCAGTGTGCCTAGCAATCACTGATTTTGTTTTCTTTCTCTTTTATTTCCCTCTTATCCCCCTAATTATTATAATTTCCCCTTAGAAAGTGCAATATTATATGTACCTCCAGTTAAAAATGTTTAGAGATATAAGTTGGTTATGTGTACTGATTCAATGGGGAAACTAGGCATGTAAATCTGGGAGATTTCTACATGCTCATTTTCCATTGGAATCACAGGGGGGGAATGTGTAATTAGAATCTGCTCCCCAGGACACTAAATCCCAGCATCCGATGTTCCTTCTCATGTTATGTCCTTACGTTTTGGAAATAGAGTTTGTGTGTGATCCTGTCTCTTGCTCTTTTCATGTCCTTTTATTTCTTCTACTTCAAGCGATTATTAATAAATCTTATAAAATGTAATACTTGGAGTTATTGGCTATTAATTTAATCTTATACTTATATTATCTAATTTGATTTCTCCAGAAGGTCAAAGTGAGAAAGTTCATTCCCTTAAGTATAAAAATAGTCTTAACATCAGTTTCTGTGGTAGCAAATAAATGGAAACAAAGTTGATGCCCACTGTTAAAGGACAAAACAAACTATAATGTATGAATGGAACAATATTATTATGCACTAAAATGACAAAATATAGGACCTTTTTTGGGTTTAAACTACCAGCTTATACTTATAGATTGGATCATTTGGAAGGAATGACCTCAAATTCAAGGTACTCTTTAGATTGTTGCTTCTAAAAGTAAAATTTGTGAGCCCCCACCAGTATGCTTAGGTTTCATATTCAGCTAGTAGATATAATTATCTCAAAGTAAAGGCATTTATTGAGAGGGCATTGTAAGAATAATAGTAACAAAATTCCACCCTCCCCCCATTAATTCCAGGGAGTACTTCCCTTCTTGTGCTATACTCATGCTGTTTCCTTTGAATATATTATCTTTTGGCCAGCCCACTTAGCTGGAATCTCTTGGACTATTATCACATGTAGATAAAATAGAAATGGCCAGTTAGGATTCTTTTATTAATTCACAGAACTCATATTGCTCAAAGCTGGCTCCTGCCTTGACTAACTCTCTAGAGCAGTGATGGACAAACTTTTTAAAGAGGGGGCCAAAGGAAAGGAAATACTCATCTGTCAGTCTGTTTCTAAGGCAACTCTAAGTTTCATTGTATTGTATCCTACTCATTGTATTCGTCAGATTAGGAATAATGTCAGACATTGGGATAGAAAATTTCAGGGGACAGCATCTGGCCCCTGGGGGCTTTAGTTTGCTCATCATTGCTCTAGAGTATACCTGCTTTTTAAAAAGCCACTAGAGGGGGCAGCTGGATAGCTCAGTGGATTGAGAACCTGGTTTAGAGACAGGAAGTCCTACATTCAAATATGACCTCAGACACTTCCTAGCAGTGTAGCTCTGGGCAAGTCACTTAACCCCCATTGCCTAGCCCTTATCACTCTTCTGCCTTAGAACCAATACACAGTATTGATTCTAAGACTGAAGGTTCTAGAGATCTCTTTATCATCTCTGATAATCTGATAAGGAAAGTTTAGTTGATAAGGAAATAATGGGACACTGGAGTTGTCTTTTACCTCATGCTTCCAGTTCTGGCTCCAGGAGCATGGAGTTTATTATATATATTTCAAGACTCTTTTTACACAAAGAACCCCGCCCCCCGAAACTTTGCAGATGCGTAGAAGTTACAAATTATGTCATATCAAAACACAAAAAGTCTCATTGGCTTCAGAACAGACCAAGGCTGAATTTTGACTAGGTTCTTATCAGAAAGCCAAGTTGGGAGTATTTTTATTAGGGTTGAATTGCTAAGGTTTTGGCCTTGGCTGTAGCTGCATTCCTGGCCAAAGGGGAACAGTGTTAACCCTTTAAATTCAGGTTTGCTAGGAACTTAAAGCTTTTCAATAAGGCCACAATACTTTTCAACAAGAAATCACAAGGATCACAAAAGGGGTGAAAAGAGGAGTCTCAGATTTTTATCTATTCTCTTATTGGCTTCCCACAGAAGGTATGGGTTTAAAAAAATTTTTTTTAATTAAAAAAATTTAAAAACTCCTAGAAATGTGACTGATCCTTTGGTCAGCCAATGGAATGTTATCATGATTCTGTCAAGCTTGGTGGAAAAACTTCATAACTCCTAAAGTTGAAAAAAAGTAGATTTTTCTTTGAAATTGGTATAAGACATTAATACTTCATTGTCTATCACTTGCATTTTCCCTTTTGAAATTTTATCAGCTAAGCTAGGGGTCTATCAATTGATAAGGATAACCTGGTCAACTCCTCCCTTTCCAATTTTATGAAGAATTAAGAAAAGCATGGGAAATCTTGTATGAATTAATGGAGTGAAGTAAGCAGATGCAGGAAAATAAATGCAGCTATAATAATGTAAAGGAGAAAGATCACTGACTTTGTAGTTCAAATTATTGGATTCAAATCCTACTTCTGACATTGTTTGGGCTTGAGCAAGTCATTTAACCTGTTGGGCCTCAGTTTCATTATCTGTAAAATTAGGATTTGTGCTGAGATTCCTTTCCAATTTAGATCTATATAATAGAACATTAAAAAGAAATTATTCTTTGAGTGATTATAATGACTAATCTTATTTCCAGAGAAAAGATCATGCAACAAACTTTCCTCCCCTTGGCAGAGACATGGAAGCTGAGCATTGAATATATTGTCAACTAAGTTCACTACATTGATTATTTTTGTTTAACCATTTTGATTTGTTACATGGGAGGATTCAGCTTTACAAATGGGGATATTTAGAAATAATCATGATATAGAGACAAATTGAATTAATAGTAAACCTTTTTTTAAAAGCCAACCAGAGTTCAAAAAATTTTTTCTTTAATTAATTAATTTAGAATATTTTTTCATGGTTACATGATTCATGTTCTTTCCCTCTCCTTCTCCCTCCCCTCTCCCAGAGCTGACAAGCAATTCCACTGGGTTTTATGTGTACTATTGTTCAAGCCTATTTCCATATTATTAATATTTGTAATAGAGTGATCATTTAAAGTCAATATCCCCAAATCATATCTTCATTGAACCATGTGATCAATCATATGTTTTTCTTCTGTATTTCTACTCCCACAGTTCTTTCTCTGGATATGCATAGTGTTCTTTCTTGTAAGTCCCTCAGAATTGTCCTGGGTCATTGTATTGCTGCTAGTAGAGAAGTCCATTACATTTGATTGTACCACAGTGTATCAGTCTCTGTGTACAAGGTTCTCCTTGTTCTGCTCCTTTCACTCTGCATCAATTCCTGGAGGTCATTCCAGTTCACATGGAATTCCTCCAGTTCATTATTTCTATCAGCACAATAGTATTCTGTCACCATCAGATATCGCAATTTGTTCATCCATTTCCCAATTGATGGATATACCCTCATTTTCCATTTTTTTTGCCACCACAAAGCAGAGTTATTTTTATATCAATAACAACTAATAGTTTGTACATATATCTTTATTTCAGGTTTAAAAGTATTTACCCCATAACACTCCTTTGATAGATTGTAGAAGTATTATTATTTCCATTTTACAGATGTAGAATTTGAAGCTTAGAGTAAAGTGATTTGTTTTACTTAATCAATAGTTAATATTGGAAGAGGGATACAGACTAAGTTCTTGGCTCCAAGTCCAGGACTTTTTCTTCTAGGGAAGTGATTTTTCAATCTTTTTTTTCTTTCTTAACTCTTCTTTACATTCTTAAAAATGACTGAGAACCCTAGAAAGCTTCTGCTTAGGTGGGTTATGTCTATTGTACTATATTAAGAATGAAAACTAATAAAACTTAAAAATATTTATTTACCAACTCATTTAAAACAATAATAATAAACTCATTATATATGAACATAAATAATATATTTGTTATGAAAAATGAGCACTTTTCTAAAACAAAAAAGAGTAGTGAGGAAAGTAGCATTGTTTTACATGGTTTTTGCAAATCTCTTTGATGGCTAACTTAACAGGAGACAGCTGGATTTTTATATCTTCTACTGCATTCAATCTGTTGCAATCTGTTGTTTTAATAGAAGACTATGAAGAAAATCCAGCCTCACACAGATGTATCATTCGAAAAGGTAGGAATTTTTTAATAGGCAAAAAATGTTATGTTATTATTATCAAAATATTTTTGAACTCTCAGACCCTCTGAAAGGGTTTCACACACACTTTAAGAACCAGTGTGCTATGCCATCTATGAGATACTGTCTCTACCTCAAAGACAGTCATAGTAATTCTGATGGCAGCAGGTCTGGCAAAAATGTACCCAATCAAATCAGAAGAACCCTATACATCAACATTGTACGATGATCCACTGTGAAAACTACTCTCAGCAATGCAATGATAGGGGACAATCCTGAAAGATATTTGACAGGGAATGCTATCTATCTTCAGAGAAAGGAGGAGTTGGATGGATGCAGATCAAAGCATACTATCTTTAATATCAGTGTATTTATGGTTTTTTTTTGGGATTTTGGTTTTGTATGAGTGAGCTCTTGCAACAATGACCAATATGGAAATGTGTTTTGCATGATAGTTTAAAAAAAGAATGTACTGATCAGGTCAGATAGGATTTTTATCTCCTTGAATTGATTAAAAAAAGAATGAAAAATTCCTTGCTGAGATACTTTAGGCAACATATATTGAAAATGTTCCTACTTTGTCATATATCTTCCTGATATACCAATGGTCAAAAAGCTGGGCTGTTTAAATCAAAATTCAATATATGTATATTCCTGTATATAATAAAAATTTATTTACTGAGTAGTCATTATTTGCTGAACTCTGTATTAGATATTAGCTTACTTGGTACCAGGGTATGTATTATATTTAATCACACTATTTTCTTCTAATATGCCCCTTTAACCTCCATTTTCATAGTAAAATGGCGATAACAGATGGAAACATACAGAAATAACTTTCCTATCATGGAACATGAGGTCACAGCCCTGAGATCTGCTGAGTGGATTATTAGTATTTGGGCTTCACTTATATCTACCCTAATATTCTCTCTCCTCATTGTAATTGAGAATGAACTGTACTTTGAATAAAACAATGATGCTATACTATGATAATTAGATTCAGAAGGAGCTGGAAAGCTATTCAGTTTTTACTATTCTACCCTCTTTCTCATCTTTTTTTTTTCCTGTTCTGACTACTGGCTGAAGTTAGATGGCATAACCTGATTCATAGACTGATTCAAAACACCAGACTAAATAGAAATGTCTTTCCTTTTTCTTTTTAAAATTTCATGATTCTGGTTAGTAGCTTCAGGGGAGGAAGAGAAAGTATTAAAGTTTTTTAAAACACTTTAAAGTGGGGCAGATGGGTAGCTCAGTGGATTGAGAGTCAGGCCTAGAGACAGGAGGTCTTTGGTTCAAATCCGGCCTCAGACACTTCCCAGCTGTATGACCCTGGGCAAGTCACTTGACCCCCATTGCTCACCCTTACCACTCTTCCACCTAGGAGCCAATACACAGAAGTTAAGGGTTTAAAAAAAACACTTTAAAGTTTTAAAATAGGATAGGGCTGTTTCTCTTGGTGTAGTGGTAAGAATATAGGATGTGGATTCAAATTCTAGTTGTGTTACCTTTACCTGGGTGACCTTGGGCAAGTAATAAACTTAATAAACTTAATAAACAATAAATCCTCTTGGATCTCTGTTTCCTTATCTGATAAATAAGGGAGTTGGTCATTTTGAAGTCATTTATAGCAGAGATGTCAAGCATGATGCCAGTGGACCTCATGCCTACAACACTCCTGAATGTGCCCCCAAACTAGATTAAAATGGGAAAATATTTAATAAAATAAAATATAATAAAACAGATAATACTAAAATTTAAAACTAAGTCAATATATAGCCCATGAAGACTTTTATGCATGAATTAGTGTCTTTCCTTTCAATTTGAGTTTGACACCATTGATGGATAGCTTAACATTTTTGATTCTATGATATTCTTGGCAGCTAAGTGACACAAATGCATACAGTCCCAGGCTGGGAGACAGGAACACTCAATTTCCTGAGTTCAAATCTGATCTCAGCTATGTGATCCTTGGCAATTCACTTAATCCTGTTTTTCCCAGTTCCCTTATCTGTATAGTGGGTTGGAAAAGGAAATGGCAACCCACTCTACTATCTTCTTTGCCACGAAAACTCTAAAAGGTATCACAAAGAGTTAGATATGACTGAAGAATGCTTCAAAAATGGATACTTATTAAACAGTTGTTTGGGGGAGTTGGATATTGCCTCACCTGCAGTTTGAGAGAAAAGAAATCTTTCAGGGGTTTGCTTTCATTGCTCTGCTGTTTTCTATGGCTCGAGAAGAGACAACATCTCATAGGTCATAGAGAATAAATTTGATTACTTTGACAAATTCAAGACTTAAGACAACTGCTGCTCTACTGAGAGTATAATGCTGTGGCATTACTTTAAGAGCTACTTTGGTGACCTGAGAGTAGCAGAGAAGCAGCTTTAGCAGAGCAAAGAAGCTCAGAAAAGGAACAGGTGACATGATGCAAACTATTTTCTTAAGAAAACCCCATATCCAGGCACATACTCAAGAGCTGTGAGTTTGCTCCAGGCACATAGATTCCCTACTTCTGTGCCTCACTTCTAGGTTTTTGTATGTACCTAGTCTTCTACAGGAATAGTATATTTGTGAGTAAGTGTCACAGAATTATGGGAAGATTGTTATATTTTAATTATTTCTGCTTTTGACTTCTATTGAGTAAATGTTATATTATTTCTGCTTTTACCTTCTATTGAGTAAATGTTATATTATTTCTGCTTTTACCTATGATTGATTTAATGATATGATTATTCTTTCTTTTGTTTTATTATTTAGTAGATGTTTTGTTTTTAAAAGTCAGTGGCATCATGACTAATTTTGTACAAATGGAAACACATCAGTGGGGGATGCTCAAGAGCTACCATGATCTATGGTAAGAGGGTTCCCCTTCCCCCATCTAACAGTTACCCCTAGAACTCTAACTTCCCCAGCCTGCTAAAATAGTTGCAAGTGTGTTGAGTGAATCAGCTGGGTCTTAGTTGAAAGAAAAAGAGAGAGAGAGAAAGAAAGAGAGAATGAGAAAGCGAGAGCACTCCTGGGCAGAATGGGAAGGGCTGGGGTTACTGTCACACAGACTCAGGTTAGAAAATCATGAATGTTGAAATAATTCATTTCAATCCCCTCATTATATGGATGAAGAACATAAATCCTAAATGAATTAAATAACTTTTCTTAGGTTATATAGGATTTGAAACCAGCCTTTCTGACTCTAAATCTAGCATTCTTACTACTCTAAAGATTATTTGAATTAAATACTCTAGGTCTTAAATAAAAGAGAAGACAATAAAGCTTTGCCTTTCAAAATCTAAAGGTTCTTCCTCATCTTTTATTGGAAAAAATGTGGTATGGGATTTATTCTTTCAGATGCGAAGGATAAATTATATCTTTTGAAAATGTACTGAAAAATTATAAATGCTCCAGTGAGGAGAATATAAAAGGTAAGTCTGGGTATGGTGTTATCTTTATGTAGCTAGATTTTTCAAAATCCTAACTCTAAAAACAGCCTGGCTGAAGTTAATCTCCATGTGCAAGTAGGAATTAAGATGGGACCAAAGTTTTATGTTGCTAGGTGCTAGCTTTGAAATCCAGAGGGATAGAAGTAGGAAATTTATGTAGAAAATTGTTATCAGAAAATTTTTATCTGTTAAAGTTGGATGGCTCTGGATTTGTTTTGCTTTTGGACTCAATCTTTCAATCTATCATTCTACTTTGATCTCTCCTATGCAAATATCACATTTATCTTGTATTATTGTTATTTGTGTCTGTGCCTTATGCCCCTACTAAACAGGTGTTTTCACCATTTCTCATCTTTTCTACATGCTGCATACATTGTGTACATTATATGTGCATGCATTATATGTATTTTATAATAATTATAATTTAATACCTGCATATTTCATGTATGTGATCCTAGATCTTCACAACAAATTTGTTTACTAATTGCTAATTACTAATTACTAAATTTGCTTACTTATATACCTACTATCATCTTCATTGGATCAATAAAAAAAACAAGCTGAGGGAGTTGGACCCCCTAAGTTAATGGTCAGATTTTTTTCTCACATTCTGTTGACTCATTACACCCCAGTCTTGGAGCTCCTGGAAAAATTACTTATAGCTTGTGTTTTCCTCATGTCTAGGGTCTTTGAAGAGAAAGGAGTAGGAAAGTACTCAACATATAGTATAATTCAGTTGTGGGACAGGTATTTATTTCCTCCACACAAAAGAAATGTTTAAGCCATGGGTGGGGGGAGAGAAGGGGGTGAAGGGGAAAGTAGGAGCATGAATCATGTAACCATGTTAAAAATGAATATTAATAAAGGTTTAAAAAAAAGAAATGCTTAATATTAGACACACAAAGGTATCAGTTCAAGAGAAAAGCCTTCATGGATGCCAGTTATGACTAGTAGAGAAGCAACCAAATAGCAATTCAGGGGTGAAACTGCAAATGGTAGTAGCAACTCAGCAAAGAAACAGCAGATGGCGGCAAGACAGAGGAAGTTTCACAACAGATGACATCAGTAGCCCTAAAGAAAAGCAATAAATGACTGCTTTAGGCAAAGAGGCCTATTAGCTGAGACAAAACCCTAGTGTGAGTTGATTAAGAGTGTTTTCTTTCCCACTGGTGGCTTGGGAATTCATGAGAGAGCGTGTATCTAAGGGATTGGGAATGGTAGGAATTTTTCCTTGTTATTTACTTGCTCTTCCACTAAATTAATTTTTAAAATTCAAATTAATAAAAATCAATTAGTATGTTAATTTGAAATAAAAATAATAATAAAATCCAGCTCCTTTGATTTGGTAAAAAAGGGAAGTGTTTGACAGAAGTTTGTTAGCTATGGTTCTGAATGGGACTTTGAACCTAGGTATAGCTTTTAGGGCTCTGTCCTGAAGGGAGGGGTAGATAATTTTACATATATATAATTTTTTAAAAATACTATGACAGTATAGAAAGTTTCTCTAGTGTTCTGGGACTATTATTCTTTCTTGTGACAGGCTATCTCTGCCCTATGCATTATCCCTCCCTCTTCATAATGCCGTTTTTCAGTCCTTTAATTGGGTCCTACTATTTGTAACTCCATGAACCATAGCACACCAGGCCCTTCTAACCATCACTATCTCCTGAAGTCTGTCCAAGCTCATGTTTGTTACTTCCATGACACTATCGATTTCATCTTCTGCTGTCCACCTCTCCTTTTGCCTTCAATCTTTCCCAACATTAAGGTCCTTTCTAATGAATTCTGTCTTCTCATTATCTGGCCAAAATATTTAAGCCCCAGCTTCAGTATTTGTCCTTCTAAAGAATAGCTTGAATGAACTTCTTTAAGTTTGACTGATTTGATCTCACTGTTCAAAGGTCTCTCAAAAGTCTTCTCCAGCATCAAAGTTGAAAAGCATCAGTTCTGTGGTGCTCAGCTTTCTTTATAGTCCAACTCTCACAGTTACATGCTACTACTAAAAAAATCCTATAGCTTTGACTTATATGGACTTTTGCCAGCAGGGTGATGTCTCTGCTTTTTAGTATGTTGTCCAGATTTGTCATAGCTTTCCTTCCAAGGAGCAAGTGTCTTCTAATTTCATGACTGCGATTGTCTTCTGCAGTGATTGTTGAGCCCCAAAATATAAAATTTGACATTGCTTCCATTTATTCTTTCTCTATTTGCCAGGAAGTGATGGAATCAGTTGCCATTTACTTTCTCCCTTTTATAGTATCTTCTCTGTCTGAAATCTTCTATATTAGAGTGTTCCATGTTTAGAAATCCAATCAGGTATACTTGAAGGAAATCCTGTAAAGAGCTAGTGCCTTTTTCCTATCTGCAAGCTACTCTGATGCCCAAAGTACATTTTCCCATCTGCAAGCTACCCTGGTGCCCAAAGTACATTTATTCCCCTTGGAAGACCCACTCATTGCACCAGGATGGATGACAAAAGCTTGGTATTTCCATGCACTAAATCCAGGCAAGAGGCCCATCCAGGATCACTGTGAACTTTTTTTTTTCTATCCAAGGCTCTGGTGGCATCTATTTAAATCCATTCCCTTCCCTCTAAATCCCATTTTTGCTGTATCAGATGCTGTCATAGTCCAAGGGATGGATACAGCTCTTGTGTCCTATCTATTGTTCTTCCTACATGCTCCCAACCTTGGATATTCCTTTAAATGTACCAAATGAAGACTTATTACTTTCAGCATTGGGGTCAGGTTTAAATCTTCTGTACAATCCCTCTGAATCCCCAAACTGACACTAAGTACTTGGAAATCACTGGACTAGGTGTTATAGGGGATTTGAATATATGTAAGGTAGTATCTGAGCATTTAAAGAAACAATAAGGTAACATAAGTACATGAATTATTATAACACACAATAGTATATGCTAGGTATCATCAAAAATACATGCCGTTATTGTCTCTCACCCATACTACTTACTGTACTTCCTACTAAGTCTCCCTGCCTTTAGGCTTTTTCCTTTCCAGTCGATCCTACATATAACAGCCAAGAGATTCTTTTTTCGGTATTGTAGTCTGTACTATCTGAAGGTCTGGAGGCTTGTTTGGTTGAATGTGAAAGGGAGGGAAATATAATAAAGATGACAATGCTACATAAATTACTTATTCGGCTCTGAATCAATCAAACTGTCAAAGGATTATTTTGTGGAGTTAGAAAAAATAATGAAATACATCTGGAGGAACAAAAGGTCAAAAATCTCAAGAGAAATTATTTTAAAAGTAGGAAGGAAGCAGGAGGCCTAGTAGTACCAAATCTCACATAGCAGTGATCATCAAAACCACTTGGTATTGGTTAAAAATAGAGAGATTGGTCCATGGAACAGATTCAGAATAGAACATGCTAAAGAAAGCCAGCATATAGCAGCATAGTGACTGATGTAACATGGAGATAGCCTCAACTGCCCCTCATCCAGAGTTCTCGGGCGGGGGGCGGGGAGGGAGAGGGCCTGGAATTCTGGGTTGAGGCTTGACTCTGTATCTTGCAGGAATTCCACCCTGCCATCTCCATGTTATACTGATAGGCTCAAAGATCCCAGTTCCTGGGATATGGACTGACTATTTGACCATACCTCTGAAAAGCTGGAAAGTAGTCTGCCAGCAGTTTAGATGTAGACCAGCATTTTATATCATATGCCAAAATAAATTCCAAATGAATAGATTAATTATAGATTAATTAGATATAAAAGTCATAAACAAATTAGAAGAATAAGGAAGAAAATACCTTTCCCAGCTATGCATAAGGGAAGGATTTGTGATCCAATAAAGAATAGAGATGATCATTGTATGTGTGTAACCCCATGGAACACTAGTTCCCACCCAAGGATGGATGGAGGAGGATTAAGTCTGGGTTGCTTGCTGGATATGGAAGATGTGACTCCTAGCTGGTGGTAGAGGCAGTTAGTGGCATAGTAGTTGGAGGGTTGGGCCTTGTTATGAATAAAATGAATATAGGTGGATGTAAATATAAGTATTAATACTTTAATTAAAGCCATGTTGGTAAAATAAAGAAGACCATGTGCCTGCTAAGATCTAATTCAAATTGCCTGCCATTACCTTCTCTCACCTGGCTGCCTCCTACCAAAGAGACCTCCCCCAATGACCTCAGGAGTCTTGTACTGTTCTCTACGCAATCACACTTCCTGTCTACCTGTATTACAAGAGGAATCATGGGAAATGTAGTTTCCAAGTCCCCTAAATGTCCACAGGAAGTTTATGTCATATATTTAAATATTTAAAACTCAAATGAACCCCAAAGAACCCTCAAAAGAACCCCCAAAATTCCAAATAACACAGCCTGGAGTTAAGAACACCTGAGTTCAAATCTTCCCTTACTAACTGTGTGACTCTGGGTAAGTCACTTAACTTCTATTTGCCTCAGCTTTCGAAAAAATAAGGATAATGCCACCTACTTTGCAGGTTTGTTGTGAGGGTCAAATGAGATAATATTTGTACAAAGTACTTAGCATGGTTTCTGCTACATGTAGGAGCTATATAAATACTTATTTCCTTCCTCCCTTCCCCCTGGGGGAGAGAAAATCAAGGTGATACTTGCATAAGGGGCTGAGTTGGTCTGCTGGATGCTTGGGAAGACAGCCAGTATTGTTCCACATACTTTAGGAGAGACACATAAAAAAAAAAAAAAAAAAAAAGACTTTGGCAGCTGCTAACACATAGAGGAAGCTGGGTCCGTGACATATTCGTGATGTCCGGTGTACCTCCCAGAGACTTTAGGACACTTTTCCCTTGAATGAAATCAGGGCCTTTTTGTTGATTTGAAAAGAGATCTCATCTCATTCCTTGCAAAGACTTCATTTTCTCTTGTGTATTTTCTTGTATATTCTAACTGAAGAATTTATCCAATTTTTATTTGCTGTTTTGCTTGGATAAATGGGTTTATTCACTATTTGCTATTTGTTATAGTCATTTATGTAAACAACATTTGGTGGGAAGGAGTTAGTGTAAGCTAAAAGCTGGAGATGAAGGCAACAACTTTTATTCTGTGAATCAGGCTCAGTCCTCTAGTGAGGCACTCTTTGAAGGGGAAGAAAGATATAAATACGGTCCAATATCCTTTATGGAGTGAAGGAAGGGAAATAACAAGCACCCAGACAGGGCCCTTCTCCTGCTCTCTCAGAGTTGGATATTGCAGTCGTCCTAGGAGAGGTGTGGGTCAAATTCCATGCCATTCACAAGCCACATTTAGGTAACTCATGGAACATACACATACCTTATATGAGAACTTATACATCTTAAACATAAAGTACAGTTTCTGCATAAATGAGACCAATGTAGGTAAAATTAGTCAATATACATTTATTAAACTCCTACTATATGCCACAACTTATGCTAAATACTTTAAAAATATTATCTTATTTGATTCTTACAACAAATGTCCAATATAGGTGCTATTATTCCCATTTCATAGTTGAGAAAACTGAAGCAAACAATTAAGTAAGAAATTAGAAGGGAAACAGACAATTGAGAAAAACTTTGTGGAAAGTTTCTTTGACAAAGGTCTCTCATATCCAAAATATGTAAAGAGCAGATTCGAATTTTACTAATTTTAATTTATGAAAGCAAGAGCCATTCCCAAATGGAATGGATATGGTCAAAGGATATGGAGTCAGTTTTCAAAATTAGAAATCCAGACTATCAATAAAGATATGAAAAATTTCTCCAAATCAATAATTAGAGAGATGCAAATTAAAGCAGCTCTAAGGTTCTGCTTCTTGTTTATCAGGTTAGCAAAGATAAGAAGAAAGGAAAATTACAATTTTTAGGGGTGCTATGGGAAAATAGGTATGGAAATGTATTGTTGTTGAAGGTTGTGAATTGGTCCAAAAATTCTGGAAAGTAATTTGCAACTGGGCCCCCCAAATCATTCCATTGCACATACCCAGAGATCCGATTTTATCTTAAGGGATCAAAGAAAGATGAAAATGACCTGTACATACAAAAATATTTATAGAATCTATTTTTTTAGGTCAAAGAACTGAAAACTCAAGGGCTACCCTTCAGTTTATGGAATGACTGAACAAAATTATGACATATAAATGTAATAGTGTATTTTTTTACTGTAGGAAATGACAAGAGGGATGGCTTTTGAGAAACCTGGAAAAACTTGTCTTTCTAGGCAGAGTGAACTGAGTAGAATTAGGAGAATAATTTATACAATAATAACATTGTAAAGACAAAGACATTTTGGAAAGGCTTAAGAATTCTGATCAATACAATGACCAATTCCAGGGGAACTGATGATGGCGATGTATGCTCCCCACCTTTTACCAAAAGTGTGATAGACTCAAAATACAAAATTACACATATATTTGGACATAGCCTATGTGGAGATTTGGTTTATTCATGTCTATTATTATTTTATTTTTTCTCAATTTGAGGGCTGGAGTGTGGAAAGGGAGACATTTATGATAGAATTGCAAAAGAAAGAAAGAAAGAAAGAAAAAAGAAGGAAAGGAAGGAAAAAAATAAAGGAGATCTATTAAAGTAAATTTCTGATATTCACAGAAGGAAGGCTAGAAGGAATCAGATGAAAAGGATAGCTTTGAAAAGAATATGCTGATTTCGTAACTGTGTGACCCTGAGCAAATCCCTTAGCTTCCATTGCCTAGCCCTTACTACTCTTCTGCCTTAGAACCAATACATAGTATTGATTCTAAGATGATAGGTAAGGGTTTAAAAAAATATGCTGAATTTAATTATATACTTGAAAGAAAAATTTGTTTTATATAAAAGATTTGCCATTTTATATACAATCCTTCCTTTTCCTTTTTTTTTGGAAGTGCTCATTTTAGTTGTTTATTTCAGAACTTTTAAAATGGGGGAAAATGAAAGGGAGGGGTGCCCATTCCCTCTTTTGGCCCTTGGAATGTGAATATTGCCAACTGAGTTCAGACATTCCCTTCTCCTCTCACTGGACATGACTCATTCTCTAGTCACTCCACCCCTCTAGAGAGACTTCTTTGCATATGCCAGGGAAAGGAGAAACAAAAGGGAAGGAGGCATCAGCTGTGCCAGCAAATATCCTTTCAGTTCAGGGACAAGCTGTGGTAGGTAGTAACCAAGCTGTGAACTTGAATAGCCCCCAGAATCTGAACCCATGGTTCCCAAACTGTGAACAGTCCAGGGTCACAGTGAACTCACAGTGGAGCTGGAGGACATTTTACATTTTTGAGGAAAAAACAATAATATTCAACACCTGGTGGTGGCCCAAAGTCTAGCATAAGGATGTTTACAGGATGATGTGTTTGAATGTTTCAGGTAAGTTTTTGTTTACTTGTAGTTTTGACTATACCAGTAACTTCTAGAACTTTCTTTTTTGTGATCACATCTTAGTGAAACTGGGCTTTTTGTGGTTGCTGTGATGAAAAGCAAATATTAGGTGAAAATGGATGTGGAATAGGAACCGAGAGTGGTGGTATCCAATCTGATTGATTCCAAGATTTGTGAAGTTGGACAGAAGCTAAAAAGAGCACATAAGACATTAGTAACTGATTATTTAGAATGAAATAAAAATATCTTTACTTTCAATGTATGTGTATTATTTTTTTAAACAGTTACCAAGTTGTTAGGAGATAAATACTTATTAAGTTTTTGGACTTAATTACTTAAGTGGAAATGTTAGGTATTTCTTTTGGTCTGGGGTACTTTGAAAAAAATTACTGAGACACGAAGAATTCCTGGAAACAAGAAAGTCTGGGAATTGTTCTAATCCCCCACCCAGGCCTCATTCCATCTCTTTGCTCTGACACTACTCCTTTTCATTCTTGGGTTTTGGGTCCTCTCTTCTTATGATAGCAAACCAAGAAGGTCTGTTCTAGCACCAGGACTTCAATTCCTAGCATCTAATTTCTTCATGTTAGAGAAATATCACTGGTTCCAGTATTTTATAGCTGGGAGGTAATTACAGTTATCTAGACCAACTCTTACCTAAGCAGGCAACCCCTCTAAAATATCCCAAGTGATCATCCTGTCTCTGTTTGGAGACCTCCAAGGATAAAAAAAAGGCACTATGTCTCAAGCCTCCTAATGCCTACGTCTGATCATTTTCTTTCATAGGAAAAATAACTTTTAGTCACTCCCATTGCCTACAAATAAAATTCAGACTTTTAAGTCTGATATTAGACTTCTCCAAAAAGTTGACCAACTTACTTTTCTTTTTTTATTAAAAAAAGTTACTTATTAACCCTTTTTGTTTTTATGTCACAAGCATTTCTTCTTAATCCCTTTATCCATATTGAAATTTATACAACAGTGACTGCCTGAAACCCATTAATGGGTTCTTTTTAAAATTCTTACCTTCTGTCTTAGAATGATTACTAAGTGTCAGTCCCAAGGCAGAAGAGTCCTAAGGGCTAGGCAACTGAGGTTAAGTGACTTGCCCAGGGTCACACAGCTAGGAAGTGTATGAGGTCAGATTTGAGCCCAGGACGTCCTGTCTCTGGGCCTGGCTCTCTATCCTTTGAGCCACCCTGCTCCCTCCCATTAATGATATCCTTCTAATTTAAGGGGTCTCTTTACAACCCAGGTCCAGTTAACCACTTAACAGTCACATAAGCTTTTACAAAGGGATGCTTACTTCAAAGGTATGTAGTAGCAAGAAATAAATTATACAAACAAAACTTATCTCATATCACCTCAGGCTCTAGGAATGAAAGGAGGATTAGGTTCACAGGTTAGCTCAATTCCTATATAGCACAGTCCCCTCAAGTTCCAAGTTTCTCTTGGGCTGGAGTTCCAAATACCTTGCCTTTTCAAGGCTTTCCTGTTGGATGTGGGGATTCCATTGCCTGCTTCTAGAACTGACAGACAAAGCAGACCCAAATCCCAAGCCTATTTCTGTGGCCAAAAGACCTCCACAGTACAAGGCACCTGTACTGTGGGTGAACAGGACCTGCAGCCTTTTAGGAAGTTGACAGAGAGAGAAAAACCCCCACAAATACATTTTTCTTATTACAAAGAAAAAGAAAAACAGTTGAACAACACCATCCAATATAGCAAGCTTGCCTTATAGCACATTCCACATTCTAAATCTATAATCCTCCATCTCTCTTTTTAAGAGGAGGCAGGGAGGTTTCATCATCAATTCTGAGATTGTTACAATTTATCAGAATCCTGCTGCTTTTTGGTGGTGCTTATATTGATGGTATTATAGTCATCAGGTAGATTGTTCTCCTGTTTCTGCTTACCTTTCTTTGCCTCAGTTCATACAGGCTTTCTGATATTTCTCTGAATTCCTTTTATTTGTCATTTTTTAGGGCTCAACAATATTGTATTTCAATCATATACCAACATTTGTCTATCCATTCTCTATAATTAATAGGCACATATTTTTTAGCTTTTGTTGTTATGAATAGTTTTACAAGGAATTTTTCACTTTTATTGTCTTTGACTTATTTGGGCTACATATCTATAAAGAGATTATTGAGTCAAATTTCTTGTATAATTACAAATTCCAAACTTGTTTGTCCATCTTTATCTCATACGTCTCCCAATCATATGTTCCATGCTCCAAAATAAACACTATTTGGTATTACTGGACCCCTGGTTTCTTACCTGTGAATAAATGAAACAAATATTTACTAAGTGCCTACTCTAGGCTTTATAAATATTGTATTATTTGATCCTCTCAACAATCTCAAAAGGAAGGTGCTATTTTGATCCCCATTTTATAGTTAAGGAAACCGAGGCAAACAAGTTAAGTGATTTGCCCAGGATCATGAAACTAATAAAGTGTCTAAGGCTGGATTTGAACTCATGTATCCTGATTCCAGGACCAGTACTCTAACCCCTATGTCACCAAGTTTCCTCTGAACCTGTGAACCTATACAAATGCTCCTATACTTAAAAGTTTACCTCACATGTTTCTTCCATTAAACTTTTCCTGATCTCCTAAGCGAAAGGGATTTTATCCTAATCTGACCTCATAATACTTTGTTTTCTTTGTAATTCAATTCTACAAACTTTTATGAAGTACCTAATACATGCAGAAACACTGTGCTATGAAGATAGTTTAGACAAGACTTGTGCTGGTAGAGTTTTTGTCTAATAGCGGACATTACACCTACACAGATAATTATAGTGCAAAATAATATGTATTCCCTGCTGGGATTTGTTTGGCAAACCTTAAAGTATTATATAAAAGTCAGTTATTATTACCCAACCCTCTATCTTATTTAACTGGGGGCTTACTTAGAGAAATAGTAATCTAAGGGAATTCATGATGAAGGGCTGGAGTAGGGGGACCACTGAAAAGACTATGTAGACTTCTTCACAATTTCTATGTAGTTGTTGATATAGGGTGGTTGGATCTTTGGGAAGGAGGACAATACAAATGTTTCCTCATGTGAATTTTCTAAAGTAGCTTTCTGAATTTCCTAGACTTGCCTGGGTAGGGCATGGAACAAACAGAAAGTGAATTAAGGAAAAAAAAACAACAACCTGTTTACCCTAGACATTTAGTTCTAAAAGATACTTATCTTTCTAGAAAAAGAATGGGAATTATGTCAGATATAAATTAATCAATGAGCATTTATTAAGTGCCTACTCTATGTCGAGGATGTGCTGTGCTGATGATGGTGAGATGACAAATACAAAAGTGTGATTGACTCTGCCCTCAGAGTTAACATTCTACTAGGGAGATGCAATTTACTCATGGACATAGCAAAGCGATCAGACTAAGAGAATATCCCTCCAGCTCTATCTTTTTTTTTTTTAAATCCTTACCTTCTGTCTTTGTATCAGTTCTAAGATAGAAGAGAGACAGAGTCTAAAACCATGATGGCTAATCTATGGCACACATGCCAGAAAGGGCACACAGAGCCCTTTCTGTGGGCATACCTGCAGTCACCTGCCAGAGTTCATTACTAGAAAGCTAGAGGGACTCAGGGTGGACTGTTCCCCTCCCATTCTCCATGTATCCTCACTTTACCCACTCCTCTGTCCACCAGCCCAGTGGGAGCTTTTCCTCCCTCTCCTGTCTGGGGTAAGGTGCTGTGGGTGGGGCTCACATGTTGCATGAGGGTATGGTGTAGACAGTAGCCTGTTAAGTTTGTGGTGAAGGTGATTCCTGTGGTGGGCTCGGAAAAGAACTAGGTTTGAGGGGAACATAGCTCACAGTGTGGCACCTAGCTGGACCAGAGAAGAGCTGGAGGGGAGTGGGGTGCTTAGGCCACCCTCTTCTCCCTCTCCATACACGCCTGTCATCACACACCCCTCTGTCCAGCAACCCAATGGGAGTGCTTCTTCCCTCCCCTATCTGGGGTAAGGGAGGGCTGGGGGTAATTAGGGATGGGTGGGGTGTGGCACTCAATCTCTGCGGGGATGGGGTGGTTGCAGGGCCTGACACTCCATCTCTAAAAGGTTCATCATCACTGGTCCAGGCAATCAGAGTTAAGTGACTTGCCCAGGATCACAATAGGAAGTGTTTGAGGCCAGATTTGCTTTCAGCTGTATCTTACCAAAAGTTTGGTCTCAGACTATTGGACAAACTCTGAGATAGATATTACTATGACATCTTGAATGGATCCCATATAATAAAATGCCATTATTCTCAGGTGACACTGTTGCCCTATAAGTAGATGAGAAATTCAAACTCTGGTTGGTACATGCCACTGAAATGCTACAAGAATGACAGATATCAGACACAGAAAGTGAGGATGATTGCTAGAATGTCCCAAAAGTACTGCGTTTTGAGGTTTCAAGTATTAAAAATGGATATCTTTTCTTTTATAGAACATGATTACTTGAGGTCACTAGATCATCTCCTTGGGGGAAGATCAAGTTCTGCACTAAAATTTAAGTGAAATTCTAACCAACACTGTAACTAGCAATTCTTGCTCTTGGGGCAAACATCACATACATTTCCATATAATTGGCTTCCTTTTCTAATCCTGTGCATTTTATTTTATCCATTTCAAACCATTATTCTGAGAAGGGGTCCATGAGCTTCACCAGGCACATAAAAAAAGCTAAGAACCTCTCCTCTATATAAATGTTAGTTTTAATTTTTATTGGCAAATTCTGGGGTATTTGATTTTTCATACTCCCTGGCATCTAAAGAATGAAAAGAATACCTTATGAAGAAGCTCATTTCTAGGTCTGAAGTGTTTTGACTGCGTGAGTGGGACCATTGGTTTGCTCTAGGTCTCTGAAGACTATTTATCTCTGTGATTCTTGATCATTTCAAGGCCATTCTTGAAGAATTGTCCCTCTGAGATGGAGGACCCAAGAAACTATCTGAAATAACTGTTCATATAAGACATTACTACTAAGTCTTGTAGAACTTAGAAGAGTGATATGAAAGGGGACTAGGTAAATGAGAACCCGTGTGGAGGCTGTCTAGCCCCAGGCAGATATGTATAACCCTGGGCATATATCATTTAACCTCTATCTTTCTCAATTTCCTTTACTGTGAAATGAAGATAATAATAGAACCTATCTCCATTTGTTGTTGAGAGGATAAAATGAGATAATATTTATAAAGTATTTAGCATAATGCTTGGCTTGCTTAAGAGATACTTGTTTCCTTCCTTCCTTCCAGAACGCTGAATAAACAAATTGTGAATTCAGGATTGTCCACCTGGCAGTCAGTGGTCCTTAGCAGCAGACCTATGCAGTAAGTACTATCAGTTTCTCATGGCAGAGGAAGATAAAAGGAAGACTACCTTCATTTGCCTAGCAGAACTGACTTCAGGAGTATATGGGGGTGTTCAGGGATGACTAGCATCTCTGGTATAAGGGCTTGCGAGTCCTTTTCAGGACTGGTCATCCATCTTTGGTTTTACCTTTTACTTAACTCTTATCTGGGACCCCAAAGAAACTGTGGCATGCACAGTGGCTACATCCTGGTAAAACTGTTTTAATAGATAATGGGTTAAACTGGGTTGAGGGTGACCGATGTATATTCCAAACATATGAAGACTTCCTCCAGTGGAATGAGCGGATGAGAACAATTTGTTCCAAAGGCCATGAAGGTGGCAGAAGCAGACACTGCATAGTGCTTAGAGCTTGGTCAGACATGGAAAATGCCCCTGCATTTAGGGCCATTGCCAGTTGTCCTGACTTTTGTCTTGCCACTGGACTGTGATGCCTAGAAGAGAGAGCATGTCTTACAGCTCTTAAAGCTTTTTGCAACTCTGCCTGACTGAAATCCAATTCATGCACAAGTCAAGACATCACCCCACGGTATCATCGGTCCTCTTTGAAAGTGAAAGACAAATAGCAATTTAGTCAAATAGTCAAGTTGACTAATTTGAACATGTGCTACACAGAATATCTAAAGCATCAGCCATTAAAAAAACCACAAAACCTTTATTTTCTTTTTTTAGCATCAATTCTAAGACAGAAGAGCAGCAAGGGGGTAGGCCATCAGGGTTAAGTGACTTTCCCAAAGTTATACAGCTAAGAAATGTCTGAGGTCAAATTTGAACCCAGGTCCTCCTGACTCTAGGCCTGGTGCTCCATCTAAGTGCCATCTAGCTGCCCCATATCAGCCACTTTTGAGCAAGTCATGAAAAAAAGTGGTTGGTTATATGTCCTATTTATAGGTACTGGTCTACATGAATAGAAAGACGGCACAACACAAGAAAAGATATCTGTAGGTGTTAAGCTAGTACTGCTGTGCCAGTTTTGCCAAATATCTGCTAAATGATTTGTTACATAGTATATTAGCAGGGCATGAATTCTGATCTTGAGAAAAGAGAAGTACTTAGTTGCTGGTCGCACTCAAAGAACTACAGTGAGCTGAAAGACTTTCTAGATTTTAGTGATTATCAGACTTGTGAAAAAACTATGCCATCATCACCACGTTACTCAATGATCTCACTTATAGATGTCTAGTTAGAAGGATTTTTCTTGCTTACCTATTTATTTAGAAAAATTTTCCATGGTTACATGATTCATGTTCTTTCTTTCCCCTCCTCCCACCCCCCACCCATGGCCAACAAGCAATTCCACTGGGTTTTATATGTGTCATTGATCAAGACATATTTCCATGTTATCGATATTTGTATTAGGGTGATCATTTAGTGTCTACATCCCTATCATATCCCCATTGACCCATGTGATCAAGCAGTTGTTTTTCTTCTGTGTTTCTGCTCCCACAGTTCTTTCTCTGGATGTGGATAGTGTTCTTTCTCAAAAGTCCCACAGAATTGTCCTGGATCATTGCATTGCTGCTAGTAGAGAAGTCCGTTTGTCCGATTGTACCACAGTGTATCGGTCTCTGTGTACAAGGTTTTCCTGGTTCTACTCCTTTCACTCTGCATCAATTCCTGGACGTCTTTCCAGTTCACATGGAATTCCTCCAGTTCATTAGTTCTTTGAGCACAATAGTATTCCATCACCAACAAATGCTACAATTTGTTCAGCCATTCCCTAATTGAAGGGCATCCCCTCATTTTCTAATTTTTTGCCACCATAAAGAGCGTGGGTATAAATATTTTTGTACAAGTCTTTTTTTCTTATTATCTCTTGGGGGTATAAACCCAGCCGTGGTATGGCTGTATCAAAGGGTAGGCAGTCTCTTAAAGCCTTTTGGGCATAGTTACAAATTACCATCTAGAGGGGTTGGATCAATTCACAACTCCACCAGCAATGCATTAATGTCCCTATTTTGCCACATCCCCTCCAGCATTTATTACTTTTCTTTGCTGTCATGTTAGCCAATCTGCTAGGTATGAGGTATATCTCAGAGTTGTTTTGATTTGCATTTCTCTAAAGAGATTTAGAATACTTTTTCTTGTGCTTATTGATAGTTTTGATTTAGAAGGAATTTTTAAAAGGATAGAAAGGATGTTTAGAAACAGTGCTCCAAACAAGAGGAACACTTAAGAGTCAACCACTGGAGATCACTATAATAAAAGTTGTGTGTGACCTTCAAGGTATTAATTACTTCCTTTATTTATGTGCCATCATTGTTTTTTGCTGATCTAATTATAAGGGGGAAGTGGTGGGAAGGCAAGGGATTTGCTGTAATCATGATTACCAGAAGAGAACTTTCTGTGTACTTCTTCTTGCTTTCACCTGTATTTTAGTACCTCTTGAAAATTAGCATAGCTGGGCATGAAGAGAATCAAAAGGATTATTAGAGGAGAATTAATATGTTTGTTTACTATTTTAGAAACCCCCAGGGTGAGATTAAAAACAGTGAGGAGGAGCATATTGCCTATCCCTGAGCTGGGAACAAGAAAAAGTCATTCATCCCAAACCTGATTAGAAACAGTTTCCAAGATAGCTTCTTGAATGGAAGCAGGCAGAGTAGCTCCTCCAATGCCCAATTCCAGCAAAAACCTGAATCTCAATGGTGAACTACAGCAAGTCATCTAGCTTAGAACTGCATAAAATGTCATCTGGAAGCCCAGAGGCAATAAGGAGAGACCAAGAGAAAAGAGTGCCAGCACAGTCAAATAAGACAGAAGCCTCCAGACTGAAGGCATCTTGTAACTTGCTAGGCTTTGTATCAACATTATGTATCAAGAGTAAAGGGCTCTTTTGAAAAAGTCTGGAGGTCTTTTGGAAAATTTATAGCATGGACCTTAGAAGTGACTAGCAGTGTTTAGCAGCACTAAAATCAGGACATTCCAGGTGTAGAGGCTCTCAGGTCCAAAGATTATGTCAAAGAAAGCATTGAAAATTCAGTGCTTTCAACTTCAAAAATCCATGGAAATGTATAATCTACCAATGTTCCTAGTGTAGGCACACCTTAGGAAGTGAAGATCAAAATAAGAAACCAGTTTACCCAGGTCTAAACCATTCAGGACCATCTACCCCACCCAAAATTGTAGCAGATGGTAGAGAATGGGCACAAAGCTCCAGCTGGAAAAATGAGTGAGCAGAATATATGGACCATCATAAAGAATTATTATAGATCCAAAGATATCGTAAAATTGAAACTAAAAGATCAGAGTAACTATATAACTTTAAGTAGAGACATAAAGATGTGGAATAGAAAAAAATCCTTGGTTTTTGGGCACAAGCTTGATAGTGGTTAATTTCAATACTCAAATTAATCTAATATTAAACATTGCTACTTAGAGAAATTCATAAGAGAAAGAGAAAATCTAAAGGACCAAAAATCTATCCTGCCTTTGAAAATCTCCTACTTGCAAGCCATTTTAGAGTTACAATTTTATGGTATTCTCAAAGACAAAATTCCATGACATCTTAGTGATAGAGCTGAGGTAAAAATTCAGTTAGGTTTGATTCTGCAAACAGAACAATTTTATTTAAAAATGTTGGAACATCCTAGAGAATCATTTTTTCTAAAATCATTCAATCCCTCTTCAACTACTCCCTTTAAGAATTCTCTTTTCTACCTGGTTAAAGGTGAACTTAAAAGATGCTTTTATTAACTGAATTGTAATAAAAAACAACAACTTCTTTCTTCTCTAAGTCTGATTGTTACCCTTATCTCTTCCAGGAAGTGTCCTTCCTTGATTGATTATTTTTCTTTTATAAACTGGTTAGACCTTCAATAAGAGTGATGTAAAAAGATTTCAGTGAGGAATATTATTTTCTTATAAAGTTAATATATACTAAATAATAAACTGATATGGTCTTCTTTATTTAGGTATGTCTGGAAAAGATTTCAGACTAAAGAATTATTCTAATATTATTTTGAAATATGTAGCCTAAATAGAGGATCCAATATACTTCTTCAAAGAAAGAAATAGGTTTTCTTCCAAGACTTCCTGGATACCTCCAAAAAAATCAAGAGACAAAAAAAATTTCTGAGGAAAGAATTTCAAAGAGAATGAATAGTTTAGAATGTTGTTGTTCAGTCTTGGTCAAATATACCACTCATGGAGTTTTCTTGGCAAAGACACTTGAGAGGATTAAGGCAAACAGAAGTTAAATGACTTTCTCAGAATCATACTGCTAGTAAACTTCTGAGGCTGGATTTGAACTCAGTTCTTCCTGTCCTAGTACTTTACCCACTACACCATTTAGCTTCTGTCTCATACTTTAGGTAGAAAGTGGTCAATCTTACCCATGTAATTTACTCCCTAAAAATAAGAATAGATCAAAGAGAACAGTGTTTCCATGAGACAAGAAGAAATATTAAGACAAAATTGGAAGATTGAAAAAAATAGAAGAAAATGTAAGATATTTGTTATCAAATACAATTAACGTAGAAAACATATTAGAAAGAAATCAGCTAAGCAATCCTGGATTCCCCGAAAAGCAAGATTTTAATAAGCCTGGACATTATGCTCCAAGAAATGATAAATGAAAATTTCCTGGATCTATTAGAACTAGAAAGAAAAGTAAACATAGAAAGAATTCATTTATCACTTCTAAAAAGAAACCCCCAAAGGAAAGAGTTTTTAAATGTCATAGCCAAAATACAGAGCCCTCACATCAAAGAAGAAAAATGCTACAAGTAGCCAGAAAGAAGCATAAATATGAGGGAACTACAATCAAGATCACATAGATCTGGCAGCTTCTCCTGTAAATTAGAAGTGATCTTGGAACACAGTTTTCCAAAAGACAAAAGATACAGGCTTATAACCAAGAATAACTTATTCCTCCAAGTTGAATATTATCCTGCAAGTGAAAAAAGTAGATATTTAGTAGAATAGAGGACTTTCAAGCATCCCTGATGGAAAGAGTCAAGTAGAAACTTCAAAATGCAAACTTAAGAATCAAGAGAAACCTAGGAAGGTTCTCTTCAAAACTTTGATGTCTTCAAAGGGAAGTGAAGAGATTAAATAAGAAAAACAGAGGACCTGGGGGTGGATCAGTTCTGTTCTGAGAGTTTGAAGACAGGAAAGTCAGGGTAGGCTATGAGGACTACATTAGTGGAAAAAGGAAGAAGAGAGTAAAACATATCCTCATCAACCCTGCCACCCCTAAGTTTCTATGTAGCTCTTCCACTGTGCCATCTTGAATGGCTATTCTGTAGGCAACAAATTTCCTTTCCTTAAATCTTTCCCTCTTCTATGCCTTTCATCTACTAGCTATTATTGAAATCTGACTCTCCACAGATGACACAGTTTCCTTGACTACTCTTTCTAGTACTAGTCACACCTCCATTCATTACTCTCAGTTCACTGGTCAAAGTGAATGAATTGGAATACTCCTTCCTCCCCAGTGCCATTTCTTGGTTCTTCCCCTACCTCCATCACTTAGTAATCACTTCTCCTTTGAGGTTCATGCTATTGCTATCCACTATCCAATCAAAATCCTAGTAGCTGTTAATGGGTTCAATATTTGGCTCACAATTTTTCTTTTCTTCTCAACTACTCCTCTAATAATGGGGTTTCAATGTAAATATTGACTCTTTCTCGAATATTCTAGCCACTTAGCTCTCCAATTTACTCACTTATCAAGAGCCACTCTTCCATCCCACCTCAGTGACACAAAAGTAGTCATACCCTTGATCTTGCCATCACCCACAAATGTACCACCTTCATTTTCAAGAATTCTGAAATCCCCTTATCTGACCCTAATCTGTTGGCTTTCCACCTCTCCTTCTGCCTTCCTTTACAAAACTCACCACTCTTTCATCTTTTCCTCATCTTGACCCCTCGGTGAACCAGTTCAGCTCTACATTGTCCTCCTCTTTTGAATCTCTAGCCACCTTATTACATGAGTGATTACATTCAGCCAAGCTTTAGTCATGAATCACTTGCCATTCACCACCTCCATTCCTACACAAATACTGTTGAACCAGGGTGGAGGCAATCATGCAACCATTTTGACTTGGACCACTATAAGTTTATGTTGCATAACCTCAACTGGGCCCTTCCTGCTGCTAGGCAATCCTGCGTATATCAACTCACTATCTCATATTCCACACACAGTGGCTCTTTCAAACTTTTAATCACTCCTCAAATTTCCCTTGATTTACTCTCTTCCTCTCCTCTCATCTGAGAACCTGTCTTTTAAATAAAAATTGAGGCCATTCACTATGAACTCCCTCTTCTCTCGTTTTTCTTATCTTCTATCATGCAGATGCCTTCTGCCACTATCTCCTTCACCTCTGTCTCATAGGAAAAGATAGCCTTACTTCTTACCAAGGTTAAACCCTCTACTTGTGCAAGAGATCCCATTCCATCCTGTCTCCTCCAAAACGTTTTCCCCCTCTGCATTCTCCATGCTTTCATTTATTTTCAATTTCTCATTGGCTCATTCCCTACTACCTGCAAACATACTTATGCCTCCCTCATGCCAAAAAAACAACTCTCAGCTGATCTTTTCATCTCCACTATTATCCTGTATTTGTTCTTCCCTTTGTATTTAAATTTCTCCAAAAGGCCATCTAAAACAGATGGCTGCAATTTCTTTCCTTTCCCTCTTTACACAGATTACATTTTGGCTACTGAATTTATCATTCCATCAAAATTGCTTTCCCCAAAGTTACTAATGATAACTTTTCCAAATCTAATGACCTTTCCTCAGTCTTTATTCTCCTTGACTTTTTTGGAGCCTTTGATGCTGTTGATTACCCTGTCCTTCTTGATACTCTCTTCTCTCTAAGCTTTTGGTGACATTGCTCTCTTGTGGTTCTCTGTCTATCTATCTGGTCACTCCCAGTCTCCTTTGCTTGATCATCTTCCAGATCATGTCCTCTAAACACAGGGGTCACTTAGGGTTCTGTCTTAGGTCTTCTTTTCTCCTACTATACTACTTTGCTTGGTGATCTCAGGAGCTTTCATTGATTAAGTAGCCATCTCTATGCTGATGATTCTCAAATCTACCTTTCCTACTCCAATCTTTCTGCTGATCTCCAATCTCACATCTCCAAATGCCTTTCAGACATTTCAAACTACATATTCAATGGACAGCTTAAACTTAATATATCCAATACAGAACTCATTTTCCCTGCTCCCATAACCCTCTCCTCCTCCTCCTTTCCCTATTATTGTAAATGGAAATACCATCCTCTGAATCTTTCATCATTCTAGATCAGTGATGGGTAACCTTTTGAGTTTGGGGTGTCAAAATTCACCAAAAAATGGAACATAACTTGGGTGGTGTGTCACTTCAAGAAAAACCCCATAATTTTGTGATATTTATAGTTTAAATAACAAAAATGTGTAATTGTAACATATAACTGTATTTAATAAACCAAAAACTAATTATTTAACTTACCTGCCTAGTGACTTCTTTGTTCATCTGTCAGTCGGTTTCTTTTGTTGGTTTTGATATTATTGAACTTGTGTGGGGTATCATGAACTAAGATAAGTGAAGGGGAGTGGGAATTCTTTAACTAACCTGCCTATTAGCGACATTTTTGTTGTTGAATTTCATTGGCTAATGAAAATTCATTTAGCTGCTAAATCTTCATTTGAAGGTTGGTATTTTGTACACTTCAAGCCCAAGCAAGTGCTACTAACTTCATCTGTCACTCTTTTGTTGGTTTTTATATTATTTAATGCTGAGAATAAGGTCTCACAAAAGTATGTAGAGGGAAAAATTGTGAGTAAAGCCATTGGTATATTTTTCAGGGTACTAAAAGTGTCTGGTAATTGGTTCCAGGCACTCCAAATTTCCTGTTCGTAGTGGCACTTCTCTTGATTCTCCAAGTGGCACCTTTCAAGATTCTCAAGCTTTGACCTCAAGTCAACAAACACCTGAGCCCAGATGCTGTCTTGAAATTCTGCAAGTTGCATCTCCAAATCATCAATTTGCACCCATTGGAAACCATTTAATTCCAAACTACTTGTAGACTACTACATCAGGATACTTAATTATTTTCATGGTCTGTTCTAGGCTTCTGAATTGATTAAATCTATCACTGAACTAGTCAAGTAATGAGTCTAAGATATGCTAGTACTTTATATGAAAGGGTTCCATTTAGTTTTGTATAGCTGCACTAGCCTTCTCAAAATACTTTGTTACTTGAGGAAAATACTTATGTTTTAGTTTCTACATCTCGCTTGAAAATTTGAAGTTTACTTTCAAAAGCTTTTATGTATCCAAATATAAAGTCAATACTTTTGCCAAAATCTTGTAACTTTAAATTCAGTTCATTAATATGAACAGAGAGATCTATAAAAAACATCAGGATGTTGACCCACTTATCATCATTGAGCTGAGGAAAGTTTCCCAGATCCTTATCCTCAAGAAATTCCTTAATTTCTTCAAAGCACTCCACAAAGCTCTCAAGAACTTTGCCTTGGCCCAGCCATCTTACATTATTGTACATCATCAGTCCACTGTAGGTGGAATCAACCTTCAGTAAAAGTGCAGAAAATTCTTGCTTGTGAAAGGGGCAAGCAGCTATTAAATTAACTATTTTTGTAACAACTGACATTAAGTCATTTAAGTTGGTGAATCCTGCCTTGACACATAAAGCCTCCTGATGGATAATACAATGAAAAGGCACAATCAAATGTCCAACAGTTTCTGTAAACAATTTGATAAATCTGACTTTTTTCCCCACCATGTTTGGTGCCCCATCTGTTGTCACTGACACAACTTTAGAGATATCAATGCCTAGGTCATGGAATGTTTATATAACAACCGTATATATTTCACTTCCTGATGTATTTGTTGGCACTGATACTAACTTTATCAACTCTTCTCTCTTTGTGAGACCATCAGAATATCGACCAATAATGGCCAGCTGAGCATGTGATGTGACAACAGTAATTTCATCAAGAGAGATTGAAAAATATTTACAATTACTTATGTCTCTCTTTAATTGATGTATGTTTGTGTTCAGCCTCATTATTTGGTCTTTTATGATATTTCTACTGAGTGGTAACTCAGATATTCTCTTAATAATTGCATCTTTATTCTGCATATGGTGGAATAGAAGTAGTGCACTTACTTAGGAGAGTTTCTTTAATAAATTCTCCCTCACTGAGTGCTTTTCCATGCTGTGCTATGGAGTGAGCAATGCTCAAACTTGCAGATGTTAAATTTGTAGAGCCTTTTACAAATTTAAGGATGGAATTAGATTGGCTCTTATAAAGGTGTAGCTGCCTGGAAATGTATTCCTTCCTTTCATCCTCTCTTTTTATCAAGAGCTGGGAATAATTAGTTTCAAAATGTCTATTTATATTCCATATTCTGCTTACTACCATTTCAGTACATAGAACGCAAAATGATCTGCCATTTTTTTCTATAATGCTATTCATCTTGATCCATGTCTCTTGAAAGGGTTGGCTATTGCTACGACCACTTCCTTTACTTAACCTTGTTTTTTTTAATTTTTAATTTTTATTTTTTGGGTTCTCCATCAGGGAGGCAGTGACAGAAGATAGAATTATAGATAGTCTGTTAGCCCTGCAGGCAATTAGGGGTTAACTAGCCTAACTGACCACAAGATGGCACACATAACTGTTTTTTAGGAAAGGGCAGGGCTAATAAGCAGAAATAGGGGTTAATAAGGATGCACAACAATAATAATGGTGAAACAACAGAAAAGTGGAGTCTGCACTATGCTGCAAGATGGCATTCTTTATGTAAATTAAGATGGCTGCTGCTAGTTCTAATGGCAGGAAATGACACCCATAGCAGAGACCCTCACTTCTCCTAGCCTCCCCCTCACTTATCTCAGTTATGATGGTCAATTAGAAATCCACAGTAACCCAGAACAGTACATTGGATCATGGTTGCTGGCAATGGTGATCACAGGATCCCCTGGGCATTCTGCTGATCCTTGCTCCACCGCCTGAAAGTGAGGCCAAAGGTCCCCTAATGGCCCAGAAGTCCCAGAACTAGATGCTTTGTGCCAGAGTTCTGTTGTTTTGGCCTACAGACCTCTGGCACAGAGTGTCTACTCTACACCATAGTAAATTTTTCATCCTCGGCATGTGGCCCCAGACTTCTCTATATGAGGCTGCGTGTCATCGAAAATGGCTACGTGTGTCAGTGCTGACACGTGTTTCATAGGTTTGCCATCAGGGTTCTAGATTCTTCACTATCCATATCCATATCCAAGTCTTCTGATTTCATCTTTGCAATAGCTCTTGAATACCCTCCCTTCTCTCCTCTGACACTCTGACACTGTATCAGCCATCACTGATACAGGCTATCCTCACCTCACACATAGACTATTACAGCAGTGTGCTGGTTAGTCTGTCTGCCTCAAGTCTCTTCCCAACCCAATCCAAACTCCGTTCAGTCACTAAAATTATTTCCTTAAAATGCAGATACAATCATATTATGTTTCCCCTCACCCAAAAACTCCAATGGCTCCCCATTGCCTCTAGGATCAAATATAAAATGCTTTGTTTTGTATTCAAAGCCCTTTATAACTCAATCCTTCATAAAGTAGCTCCTCCTCCTTTTTAGTGTTTGTTATACTCTATTTCCCACCATCAACTTTTTGATTCATTGACACTGGCCTCTTGGTTGTTCCCCAAACAAGACATTTATCTCTTGGTTCCAGGCATTCTTTCTGACTGTCTTCATGCCTGGAACACTCTCCCTGCTCCACTCTACCTACTGATTTCCTCTGCTTCCTTTAAGTCCCATCTAAAATCCAACTTTCTATATTAATGCTTCTTAATTCTAGTGTTTTCTTTCTGTGTTTTATTTCCCATTTATCCTGTATGTAGCTTGTTTTGTATATATTTGTTTGCATATTATCTTCTCTATTCAATTGTGAGCTTCTTGAGAGCAGTGATTATCTTCTGCCTCTTTTTGTATCCTTAGGGGCTTAGCACAGGTTTATTGATTGATTCATTAAATGCTTTAATATTTGATTTCTGGGGATTTTCTTCATTTATGACTAAAGATTCCTTGAGTTTAAAATATATCTTCTTTCCCCCACACTGAACTCTAGAGTGATGTGAGGACCACAAGGTAGAGATAGTCCTCTTATATAAGCAAGACTTGTTACAAAAAATTGCCATTTTCAATGGCTGGAAGTTATTTTGTTCTAGGAAAATGATGTCTGCCAGAAACCTATTGAACTTACTTTCAGGGATTCACAAATGAGACATGATAGGCTGTTGCTTTATGATAGTCTAGGGCCTCAAAGTAATCTGTCACTGAAAAATTTAGAGTTTAGATATACAGAGCACAGTTATGGGTATGGACAAATAACAATCCATTGACTTATGTTATAACAAGTGCTAAGTTGGACACCACCAGCCAAAGATGGATAGTTCCTCTAGCCCAGTGATTCCCAAAGTGGGCACCACCGCCCTCTGGTGGGTGCTGCAGCGATCCAGGGAAGCGGTAATGGCCACAGGTGCATTTATCTTTCCTATTAATTGCTATTAAAATAAAAAAAAATTAATTTCCATGAGCTCTAAGTAATTTTTTTCTGGAAAAGGGGTGGTAGGCCAAAAAAGTTTGGGAACCACTGCTGTAGCCAGACACTTAGGGGGTCCAGTGGATGGAGCACTAGACCAATAGTTAAGAACTGAGTTCAAATGTGACTTTAGACACTTATTAGCTGGGTGACCTAGTGCAAATCATTTAACCTCTATTTATCCAGTTTCTTATCTGTAAAGTAGGCATAATAATAGCACCTACCTCTTACGTCTGTGAGGATCAAATGAGATAATATTTGTAAAAGTGCTTAGCACACTATTCTCAGCAATACAATGATCTGGGAAAATTCTAAAGGATTTATGATGGGGAATGCCATCTACCTCCAGACAAAGAATTGTTAGAGTTGGATGCAGATATTATCTTTCACATCAGTTTATTTATAATTTTATTTTGGGGTTTTTGGTTTTGTATGAGTGTGCTCTTACAATGACCAATATGGAGGTGTGTTTTGCATAATACATGTATGACCCAGATCAAATTGCTTTCTATCTCCTAGTGTGGGGAGGGATGTGAGAGAGGGGGCACATTTTGGATCTTATAATTTTGGAAAATATATGTTGAAAGTTATTATTACATGATATTGGGAAAATAAAGTATCTTTGAATTAAAATAAAAGTGCTTAGCACAGTGCCTGGTACATAGTAGGTACTTAATAAATACCTGTTTCATCTTAATATCTTAAAAAATACTTTCCTTCCTACTCCTAGTTTAGGCGAAGAAGAAACACTATGGACCCAGAAACCCATTTTCATGTACCATATGCAATGGTGACCAATGATTCCTATAGAAAGGGCAAAGCCAGAGGGGCACTGAAGCCAAATCCTACTGGCCAGAGACAAATGTTAAATCTTCAGTGTAAGCATTGGCATCTCAGAAATTAGCAAAGTCTTTTGTTGTTTATTGCTTTGCTGATTATCTATACTTAGGAAAGTGATGAAGAAAATAGTCATAATACAGATTAAATTTAAAAGTTATATTCTGTGTCCTTTTTGGGGAACTGGCTATTAAAATTTTGCTATCATATGATGTGTCACTTAAAAGGAGTATACTTTTTGACATATAAAAATGAAGCTGAGGGTCTGAGTGTTCCCCCAGAAAGTATTCCTTCAACATAACTATATAACCCTGAACAGATCCATAATTTCCACATTGATTGAACAGAGATAATTGATAGGGTTAGTTGCAAGATGGTGCCATAGGAGATGTAGTATTGGCCAAAAGGAAGGGAAATGATGACAAAATGATTTGGTCTAGCTCAACTGATATCAAATTATTGTTCCAAAAGTGGTATAAATTATGATTTTTATATAGTAATATATTGAATTGTAAGGGAGCCTATGGAAGATATGAGGCAAATAATGCTATATCAATAGCTATGAAATCTCTTCATGATGATTTTGGTCACTTAGATCAAAAGAAGTTTCTAGAGCTGATGTAGAATCAATTTTATTGATCCAAAATGGCAGATGACACATGTAAGCATTAGGTTTGTTCTATAAAATCATAAACTTTAGTGTTGAAAAGGACCTTAAGAAGAGCTACTCCAACTTTCTCATTTTGCTATAGAGGAAACTACCCAGAGAAGTGGAATGATGTCTTCATGGTTCCAGAGATAATGAAACCATGACTCAAAACCATGTCTTAATCCAATGTACATGAAGTGAGTAGATTGCCTAACTCTCTTTCTCAGTTGTATGTGTAGAAAAGTATTCTTAATTCAAGCATCTTACCTGCAGAAGATAATCCATACCAAATCTTTTTGGAACTGAGGTCCTTCGACATAGTATCTTGGTGGGGTAGGTCAGTAGAACATGAGTAACAGTTTAGTAATGAATAGTTGTTTTACCTGATAAACATAAACCAACTCACCAAAAAACCAGAGGATTTTCAAGGGGGTCAAATTGTGTAGGACCTTAGTAGATGATTTATTTTCTAGGATTCACTCTTGAGTTTGTGAGTAAGTTATTCAGAAGAATATTTGATCTGTCAAGAAATAGAAAACCTGGAACCACTGCTTACCAGCAGCCTAAAGGTAATCCTAGTCAGAATGTTTCGGCAATATTCTATTAAATATGCTGGTGAATTAAGGCTGAAACTGGAGATTCAATGGAACTAATGTGCAATACTTTCTTGTAGTAGCCCACAGTGGAAGATATGGGATTTACTTTGTACATGTTGGGGTTTGGACAAGAATTTTGAAATGCTTATTGACCTATGCTTTGTAATTTTGGAGACATTCATTATATCAAAAGAGAAACAATGGATTCCAGGAAAATGAGGACTGGGGGGGGGGTCACAGGACTTGAATTCAAATCCTGCCTCTGCCACTTTTTGATACTAGTTTGAATTTGGGCAAGTTGCCAAACCTTTCTGGGTCTCAGTTTCTTCCTTTGTAACATGAGGATATTAGACTAAATGATTTGTAAGGTCTCTTAAAATAGAGGTAGAAAGAGATCACACTGTTGACTCATCTCCACCAGACTTTCTCTACCATGCCCTAGAAATCTCTTAGTCATGGAAGCTTATTCTTCTCCTGGACTATTTTTCACATTGAAAGTACCCTTTGCCCCTGTGGCCTCTTCCTTTTATCGAATGGTTCTTCTCAGGCCCTCCCTTTTAAGATGGAGACCCAGGACTAAGACTGATCATCCCTCTCTAGGCATCTTCACAGGACTTTCTCTATCATGACATGGAGTACTTTCTTTTCTCCATCTCTTTGTATTTCTCTTTTATGCATTATCTTCTACCATTAGAATGTAAGCTCCTTGAGGACAGGGGCTATCTTTCTACTGCAATTCTTAGCACAGTGCCTTAAATATAGAAAGTTTAATAAATGCTGTTTAGATAAGGTTTTTATCATAGAAAAACAATGAGAAGAACAAAGTATTAGTCATTATCAAGAACCTCACTTGGGAGATAGAATACTGGCACACAATGTTAGTACCTCTGGAAAATACACAATAGATGAAAGATGAAAAATCATATTCTACCTGGTAGTAGAGAGCTTGGGATCTGGGTTAGTTTATAAAAGAACACTGGAGAGTGGCTACCAACACAAAACATTGCAATCACTTACTGCTTTTAGGAGAAGTAACTGGACCCAGTGAACAGAAGCCAAGGAATTACACCCACTGAAGCCCCCATTTATGTGTTACAGACAGATAACTATCGCCCTCCAAAAGGTTCTTGGGTCTGACTTATCACATGAATCTGTTACATAATAGTTAAAAAGCGATATGTATTAAATAGATAGAATATTTGTTAAGCATTTACCATGTGCCAAATACTATATTAAATACATAAAAGTATATGTTTATACAAATGTATATAAATGTATAGGGGCAGCTAGGTGGCTCAGTGGACAGAGTGCTGGACCTGGAATTAAGACCTGAGTTCAAATTCAATCCCTGAAACTGACTAGCTTATATGACCCTGGGTAAGTCACTTAATCTCTATTTGTCTTAGTCCATTGGAGAAGGAAATGGTAAACCACTCCAATATGTCTACCAAGAAAACCACATGGACAGTTTAGTTCCCAGGGTCACCAAGAGTGGGACACAACTGAAGGCCCAACTAACAATACAAATGTATTTATGTGTGTGTATGCATACAATATGTAAAAGTTCAAAACAAAGTGGTTTGTAAAATCTGATCTTTATTAATGAGGATATCAAAAGGGGTAGTTTTTGAGCTGAGTTTTAAAAGATGAATAGGAATTCAACAGGTGAAAGGTGGCATTCTAGGCACAGGAAACATGGAAGCATTGATAGAGAGGTGGAAAGTCCAAGAATTCTTTTGAGGACAGAGAATAGTTGAATTAAACTGGAGCAAAGAGAACTCAGGAAGGAGTATTTTTAGATAATGCTGGAAAGGTAAGGTAGTACCAGATTGTTGAAGAAATAGTGTGCCAGGCAAAGAAATTTGGACATTTCTAGGAGTTCTATAGGGAGCCATTGAAAATGTCTAACAAGATCCTCTCATGAGCTTGTATTTTTTTTAACCCTTACTTTCCATCTTAGAATCAATGCTGTGTATTAGTTCCAAGGAAGAAGAGAAGTAAGTGCTAGGCAATGGGTGTTAAGTGACTTGCCCCTGGTCACCCATTTAAGAAGTATCCAAGGTCTAATTTGAACCTAGGACCTCCTCTCTCTAGGGCTGGCTTTCAATCCACTAAGCCATCTACCTACTCCCTCATGAGCTTATCTTCTAATTTCTATTATATTTATTTTGTACATCCTAATAGACATCATTCTTTGCTATCTGGGTTCAGGTCTTTCTTATCCTTCTATCTCACTAAGCATATCATCCTGTACATAGTTGGGGCTTAATAAATAATTATGGTGTATTGTTGAGTAGGGGTTTAGAAATCACAGGACAAGTGCTTAACTCTTTTCTGGGGGTAATTTAATATGGTTGGAGGCAATCTATTCTTAAGTTCTTCGTTATCTTAATGCTCTTTAAATGTACATATCTAGAATTTAGAAGAATCTGGAATGTTCATATAACAGAAATACATGTATATGTAGATGTATATGTATATATTTTAAATGTGAGAAAACCTTTTTTTCCCCCAAAGCAGTATCTGTGACTCAGAACAGGAGTCATGTGAAAGTGTTCAAAAAGTCCTTTATCAGTGAGAGAGCCAAATTCTTTCTTTCTCTATCCAATCAAGATAAAAGCCGTATCTGAAGGAAAGTACTGTTTATAGATCCTGTGACTGGTCCTCTTCCAAGATGCTGTTAAAAAACTAGGAAAGTATCCACTCTCGTGAGCCAGAAAATTGCAATAAGAATAGGTTCTCTATCTAGATATATATAGACTCTTATTCTAACTCTAGGGTTCTGTTTGCTGAATTAATAAAGAACACAAATTTATATGGCTTCATTTGAGTACAAAACATAAGTATGTTTCAGTCAAAGACTAAGGTAAATGTCTGAGGAAGCTCCCCCCCAAACTAATTTGTCCTGGTTATCTTTCTAATGTTAAATTTAACCATTTGCTTGAACTAGATTCTGCCATCATTAGAGCCATTAATGCCTGTCATAAATGCTAATTTGTTTGAATAGCTCACAAATATACTTTATTTTCATACTTGTATTCTATAACTGGGGCATCCCTGTCTTCAATATTTTTTTATACTTGGGTATAATCACAACATAGGGACTCACCTAGATGACTGAAAATTATCTTCTACAGTAAAATTATAAACAATGTAATTTTTTCTCTGCTTTGGATGTTGGCTTATACATATAATCATAATTAATAGAGTTTAAATAGAGCTTGTAAGGTTTGCAAAGTACTTTACAAATATCTCATTTTATCCTCTAAATAGCCTTAGAAGGCAAGTGCTAATATTATTTCAATTTTTACAGATGAGGAAACTGAGACAGATGTCAAGTATCTTGTCCATTATCATATGGCTAATAAGTGGCTGAGACAAACTTAAACTCAGGCCCTTCTGATTCCTACTCTAATGTTCTCCATACTTTTCTTCCTAGCTTTCAATGATTTGTGATTTTCTTAGTTATAAGAATGCCTTCCTCCAAAGTATGTCATCTGTTTAAAATTTAGTAGATAAGAGTTGCCTGAAGTTTATACAAGTTACTTACATATCTATTTATCTATTATTCTATACACACATATGTAGTATTGAGTTGTTCATACTTCATTTTGAAGAGGTCCAGTGACATCATGGGGTCATATCTTGACTTGAACACTAATTGTATTTAAGTGAGATAGACTTGCAAAAAGTTGTCAACCTTACATTCTCTGCCAGAGTCATCAAAATCCAGTGGCAAATCCAAAGTCAGGATGCCTGGTGATGGCCTTGCATGTAATGGATGACTTTTGGAGTCTTCAATGTCTGATTAAACTCTAAGAGCTCCATAGTGCCTGCTTCAGCCTCCTTCATGGCCCCTGGAATAAACTGAACAAATTGTTCTCACCAGCTCATTCCACTGGGGCATGTCTTTGCATGATTGGGGTAGACCTTCCTCTAACTCACTAATAGGTTTGAGGCCTGTGAGTTACCTCAACCTGGTTTAGCTGGCCTGCCAAGAGGATTTTACTGGAGTGTAGCCTCTGGGCATTCATTCTAGAGTTTCTTGGAGTCACAGATGAAAGTTGGATGAAAGGTAGACACCAATGGTGGATGCACAACCCTAAAAAAGGCTTGACATCAGAGGTGCTAGTCCTTTCTGAATATCCCACATACCCCATGTATAATATATAGGAATATATATTTGGCCTCTGCATATATATATGTATATATATGCATCTCTATAAATACATATAGGCATACACACATTACATCTATCTATCTATCTATCTATCTATCTATCTATCTATCTATCTATCTATCACACACATAGGATGGTAATGCCATTATATGGCTCCATAGAAGGTAGAATTGATATATCTCTCAGGTCTCCTCCCCCCACCTTTTCTAAGGGTGACCAATTCCTGCCAGAGGGGAAGGAGGAGATGGAGGGCAGAGGCTGACCATTCTAGTCCTCTTCAGAAAGAGGAGGTACTGGGCTAGAATTATATCTTTCTTCTCCCTTAAATATTATTTGTCTAAGGGATGCAATTTTCAGGTTCGAGCTAAACTTTTGATTATTCTTTATTATAGGGAAAGGAGTACCAAAGCTTTATATGCAAGGCTTGACTCCTTCCCCACCAAATAGCAGTTCTATGATGAACACACACAGGGAGTATCATTTACCCAAGTTGACAGTATGAAGGAGCTCTCTCATTGAGAGTAAGGTAACTCAGTTGATCCAAGAGAGATGCCAGATATTATGCAAATGGAAGTTCCCCAAAGTCTCTAGTGTAATAAGATGAGAATAGGGTTTTGATGGGGACTGCCAGCTCATCTTTTGCCATCTTTCCCCCAGTCTTATTTTCCCTTCAGAAGTGGATTTAGCATTGTCCATCTTCTCTCATAAAACTGGAAATCAGAAGTACCGAAGCTACTCTCTCTCTATGTGTATATATAGAAATAGAAGTAGAGAGATATGTGTAACATGTAGTCCAAGTCTTGAAGTCCATTGGTATGGGGCTCTCTCTTCATGATTGGAAATCAATTAACTGTGAGGTGTAAGGTAGAGTTGGCAAGAAAAGGAGAGAGGAGAGGTTCAGGTTCTTCAACTTCTTTGGGTACTGAGCACACACACAGACACACACAGACATACACACGCAGAGTCTTGTCCAACTGTTCATTTGTCCATATTATATTTCCTTTGGTTCTATTTCTATTTCTTTATATGCACGTCATGATCTGAGTCTAACTATGGCAGCTCTGTCACTGATGTTTAAAAATAGTTTATTCTAGAAATATTGACACAATTTCCCCCCATTTCCCCCAGTATTCATTGGCCCCCTTCAAGTTTCATTTATAAGTGTTCTAGGGACAATTTGTCTCAGTTAGGTCTCATACCAAATTTTGTACAGACTTTCCCCCAATCAGTTGTTCTTCCCTGTTTTCAGAAAGGAAAGAAATAAGCATTTCTTATTCTGTGCCAGGCATTATACTAAGCTTTACAAATACTATCTCATTTGAGTCTCACAACAACCGTGGGAGATAGCTGCTACTATTATCCTCATTTTTATAGTTATGAACACTGAGGCAAACAGAAGTTCAGTGACTTGTCTAGAGAGAAACTACTCGTGTTTGAGGTTGGACATAAACTCAAGTCTTCCTGACTTTGAGCCCAGTCTTCTATCTATTGCACCTCCTGGCTGCCTCTAGTTGACTTCCTTAGATATAAGAACCTTCTAGATATAAGAACTTTTCATAGCTTTTCATCCTCCTTCATAAGGTTTTTCAAATGAGTTTATATTCTAAATCAATATCATCTTTGGTGATCATATCTTTCTGTATGGAAAAAGAATAAAGTTACTTGCTGTGTACTTTAGCTTTCAAGTTGTGACTTTTGCTTTATGTCAATTAAATTTCGATAGAGAATGGTCAAAAGACTGTATTGCCTTTACCTTTATCTTCAATTATTTATCAGCAATGGCTTGTCATGTGGACAGCTGTTTCTCATTCCAATATATTGTCTTTCATATTTTTGTCACTTCACAGACACTTCTGTGCTATGTGGCTTGTGCTTTGGCATTCACCTCCAACTTGAGGTCCTGCCCCTGGGATTATAGATACTGATTAGGTAGCTTTCACCTTAGCAACCCTACCATACCACTTCCCATGCATTGCCATGCTAAGTAGCCTGTTCTCCATCCTCTCCCTCCTATCAGAATTTGGACTACCACCTAAGGTGCCCAAGCCAAGGTCTGTCATGCCAGTTGTTGATCATCTCATGCCACGCTGCCTGAAACATACTCTTCTCTTTTTCTCAGTTCTAACATTTATGGAAATCATAGGGTGGTCATGATTCCAATCATTCCATTTGACTTCTCTGGCCAAAACACACCTCCCTGATTCCCCTTCTCCTATATATGTTGGTTTTCCCTATAAGAATACAAACTCAAGGGCAGAGACTCATTTGTTTGCTTGCATTTATCTCCTCAGCAATTAGCACAGTGTCTGGCATATAGAAAGCACTTAAATGCTTTTGCATTTGTTTTTATTTATTCATTCCTTCTTATTAATCTTGACCTTTGCTCCTATAAGTCTAGTAGTCTGACTCCCCACCAGACAGCCGCTTCAGAAATGACAGGAAGTATACATTTTCTCTCTGTTAGCAAATGATCAATTTCATTTCTGCAGCTAGTGGTCCAGAAGAATGATGAGCCTGAAGTCAGACAGAGCTGTTCAAATCTAGCCTCAGATACTTACTAGCTATGTGCTTCTAGGCAAGCCACTTAACCTCTGCTTGCCTCACTTTCTTCAATTATAAAAATGGGGATGATAATAAAACCCACATCAGAAAGTGCTGTGAGGATCAAATGAGATGATATTTGTAAAAGCACTTAGGCTCTACGTAAGTGCATCTACCCTTCCCCCTTATTTTATATCATTTGGCAGTTGTCATGTCCACTACTTTTAGATCTCTTCATAAAGAAAATATGCATAATATATAGCCATCTCTCTTGAGTAATCTTTGGGCTTTTTAATTCTTTAATTTAGAATTTCATTTTCACTGCTTTACAATATCTTTGCATTAAGACCAATAATTATTAAGGCACATGATGTAGTATGAAGAATCTTTTTCTCCTCATAAAGCCCAAGTCTTTACAACTCTTTTCTAGTTGGCTAGAAAATATAGAACATACAAGATAATACTGTGTTTAGAAATTATGGCTATGAAAAACATTTGACTTATAGCAAAATGTGTTCTAAAGTGTCATCCATGAAATGTTAAGGTAATAGAAGTTTTCTTGGTAGATTTAATCACAGAGATGTTTATTAAGTGGTCCTCTGATTATTAATAATAAGCACAGCATGAAACAAAGAGATGCATATTTTCTACAAATATTTGCCATTGTTGTGGAGGGTGTCTAAATCAAAGAGGGATTCCCTATAGATGCTTCTGTTCGTACTTGACATTTTGTTAATTATATCAATGTATACAATACTATGGAGGCTCCTTGATGACATCCATATGCAAACTCAAAAAAATTTAGTTTAACAATATACACAAGAAAAACCAAATGGATGAAGAATGCTTATTTGTCTAATTTATGACACACAGTTGGAAGGACAGCTCATAGAAGTGGTTCACTGGCGGCAGCTGGGTGGCTCAGTGGATTTAGAGCCAGGCCTAGAGAAGGGAGGCCCTGGGTTCAAATCTGGCTTCAGACACTTCCTAGCTTTGTGGCTCTGTGCAAGTCAATTAACCCCCATTGCCTAGTCCTTACTGTTCTTCTGCCTTGCGACCAATACTGTATTGATTCTAAGATGGAAGGTAAGGGTTAAAAAAAAAAGAAGTGGTTCATGAGCAAATCCAAAGGCATTGCATGTACATGTAGACAATGACCTAGATCCAAATTTGATTAGGAGGAAGTGAATGGATTAGATTGTATAGTGCTTTCACCCATCTCAAGCTGCACCCTGAAAGAAAAGCCAATTTAAAAAAATACCATTATTCTTGTGGGTATGCTACATAGTTGTGAAACATGGTATATTATAACCCTTTATAAGTTATGTTTTATTTATATATATTTTCTTACAACTTTATAAGTTATAAGTAGACCAAGGGGACAATGGTGAGATTCACTGCAAGCATAAATATACTGTCACATATTACCAGTAATAATTGTTAAAAAAATGGAATGGAAGATATCCTCTAGAAAATGTATGATTGGAACAAATAAGGGAGAAAGGGAGAGGGATAATAGATGGTTAGTCTGTGTACTGTGCTATTATAAACAGAATATTAAAAAAAACTAGAAGAAAATTTCTAACATGTTGGAAATTCTTGAAAGGATATGAACAAGAGTTGTACTGGGTGAGAAGGTAAGAACGGGCCATGATTTGTGCCACTGAAGAAAGTTCCCACATCGATGAACTTATGGATCTGTTTAAGTCCTGAAATTAATGTAATTTCAGTTCTTAATTATATATAATTATATATATGAATTACATATGAGTATTGGTTTGTTAATACTGGGCATCAAAAACTATGGTATAGGTGGCTCTCACTTAGAAGTATATATATATATGGTGTATAGATACCCTTTTGTCCTTGGTTATAAACCAATATGTATGTAATATAATTATATGTATGTTCACACGCATATACATGTATATCCATACATGCATACATTTATATACATATTCACACACATATACATAGGTATAGGAGCTAAGGTCTATCATTTAGGTGGTTCCCACCTAGAAATTCCCACTTTAAATAAACATCTAAGAAAAGATCCAGTAGTAAAATCCATAGTATCAAATGTTGATACATAAATCCTCAGAATTTAGGCAACAAGCAAGATGAACTCAATGTCTTAATGTAAGGAGGCAAATTTGACTTCGTAGTTATTACTGAGACATGGTAAAACTCATGATAAGAAGTCTAATTGGATATACCTTATTCAAAAGAAACAAAATAAGTAAAAGTAGGTAAGTGGGAATAGGGTAGTATTGTTCTATTTTTATTTTATTTTTAAATGAAATTTTATTCAATTTTCACAGAGATATTACTTATCTCCTTTTATATGTTTGGGAGAAAGAGCATTCACAGTTGAATAGCTTTTTGAGCACTTGTTCAATTTCTTAATTGCGTCATAGAATGGTTTGGCTAATTCATAGTTCCAATACCAATGCTGATATAACTGTCTTCCCATTCTCTAGCATTTGTCATTTTCCTTATTGCATACTTTGTCAATATGATGAGGTATGAGTTGAAAGGAGAGAGTTGTTTTAATGTACATTTCTCTAATTATTTATGACTTAGGGCTGAGGAGTCAAACTTGCAGCAAAATCCCTTGCTCCATAACTCAACTAAACTAACTAAATTCAAATAAACTAAAGTTGTAATTGGGAGGTGTTCAATAAAATAAAAATGAATGCAACATAGATGATGTTAATTTCTGATTTTCTAAGTCAATGTGCATCTTGACATCACTGATTTAGAATATTTTTTCATTTGGCTATTTTTAGTTTGAAAATTTTTATATTGTTTTTTTAACAGGAATGGATGTTATACTTTATCAAAAGTTGTGGAGTTTTTTTTCACATTTCTTAATAAAATATGATTTTTGTTATTTGCTTGTTAATATGGTCAATTATGTTTATAGTTTTCTGACTATCGAAATAGTTTTTCATTCTTATTATAAATCCAGCCTAGTTTGAGTGTATATGGTCTTTGTGAAAAGTTAAAGTAATCTCCTTGCTAATATTTTATTTGAAAAATTTTCCATTTATATATTTAAGGGATATTAGTCTATAATTTTCTTTCTATGTTTTTCATTCTCTCTGATGTAGATATCAAGACCATATTGACAAAGAAGACATAGAAAAAAATTTGGTAGGATCCCTTTTATTATATTTTTAAAAAAATAGCTTATATAGTATTGGAATTAATTGTTCAATAAATATTTGATAGAATTTTCTTGTAAATCCATCTGGTCCTGGGCTTTTTTCCTTTGAGAGTTCATTTATGACTTGTTCAATTTCTTTTTCTAAGATTGGCTTATTTGAGTCATTGATTTCTTATTTTGTTAATCTTAGCATTTTATATTTTGGTAAATATTAAGCACTTAATTTAAAAAGTCAGTGTTATTAAAATGTAACTGGGAAAAATAGTCCCTAATAATTTCTTTAATTACTTTTTTAGTGGTTGTAAATTTGCCTATTAATTTATGATACTGGAAATTTGGTTTTCTTTATTTCTTAAAAAATCAAGTTAGCCACTGGGTTATCTTTTTTAAAAACTAACTCTTAGATTTATTAATTCAATTTCCCCTTTCATCTTCATTAGTCTCTTTTAGATTTTTAGGATTTTTATTTTGGTATTTAATTGGGGAGTATTCATTGTTGATTTTCTAGTTTTTCTACTTGCATGCCCAGTTCATTGGTCTGTTCTTTCTTTTTTTTATTGATCAGATGTTTAGAAATGTAAACTCTCATTAATTACTAGCATCCAAAACATTTTAGTATGTTTTCATTATTGATGTTTTCTTTAATGAAATTGCACCTATAATTTATTTTTTTATCCACGGATTTTTTAGGTTCAAGCTATTTAGTTTTAAATTTTTCATCAGTGGCTCTTTGTTGGTCATTCTTTTTATTGCATTTTGGTCCATAAAAGATATGTTTAATATTTCTATTTTTCTGAATTTATTTGTGAAGGTATTATGTCCTAATACATGATCAATTTTTTTGAAGGTGCTATACATAATTGATAAATAGGTATACTCCTTTCTCCTAGCATTCAATAACCTTCAGAGGTATTACATATCTAACTCTCCTAAAATTCTATTTGGATCTTTTACTTCTTTGCTGTTTATTTTTTGGAAATATAATTTTTGGCTTGAGGTTCTCTCACCATTATAGTTTTACTATTCTCCTCTGAAACTCATTTAACTTTTCCTTAAAATATTTAAATGCTCTGCCATTTAATATAATATATATATATAGTATTAGTATTAGTATTAGCTAATTGTCATTGGTATGTTCCAGAAAAATATACTTTCCCTTTTTCTCTTTTAACTTAATCTATTTTTGTTGCTACTTTGAGATCATGATTGTTAATTTTATCTTTTTAAATTTTAGTTGGAACAAAAAATGTTTTGCTCTAGTCTCTTATTTTAACTCTGTGTACATTTTTCTTTTCCATGTATATTTCTTGTAACAATGTATTATTGGATTCTTGTTTCTAATCCATTCTGCTATCCTCTTCCATTTTATGGGGGAGTTCATTCCATTTACATTTACAGTTTTGATGCTATTGTATATTTCCCTCCATACTATTCTCTTATACTTTTTCCTTCTCTTTATTCCTTCCCCACCTTTTTTTTAAGAATTTGTTTTGCTTTAGGTTAATATCTCCCTTAGTATACCCTTACTCTTATTACTACCTTTCCTTTTCCCTTTTATCTTGTTTCCCTGTTGAGTGAAATATATTTCTGCATGCGATTTCATACCTGTGTATTCTTCCCTCATTGACCAGTTGATATGGAAAAGAGGTTAAGTGTCATCCCACCTCTTCTTCTTTGTATAGATGTCTACTTACTAGATGCAAGGGGGCTTTAGATGGGTAAACAGAGTGTAGAGAGAGAGGAAATTCTCTGGAAAGTTACAAAGTGACATAGCCACAGTGGTACTATATGGTGAGTAGAAAAAAATGTTGCTGAATGGTGATTCCAGGTCTAGTAAAGCAGTCAGACTGGCCAAACAGTCTAAAACATTGGGTTCAAGACATGGTATTGCCTGGAAGAATGGGTAAATATATTATTTTTGACAAAAATGGTATTCTGTGAGGTAGTGTGATATAGTAGATAGTGCACTAAACTTGGAGTCAAGAAGACCCAGGTTCAAAATTCATTGATACTAATTGTGTGACTCTGAGTAGTAAGTCACTTAACTTCTTTAGGGCTTGGTTTCCTCATCAGTAAAATTAAGGTGGAAGGCATTCATTGATCTCTAAGGTTCCTTCCAGTGCTAAATCTATGATCCTATGAAGGTAACAAGTCTATGCAAATGGACATGAGTCAGGTCATGGGCATCATTTGCTTCTTTTTGGCCTTGTTTTCCCACATATACACACCCACCCATAACTCCCTCCTTTTTCACCCTGACTTCTGAATCTGATTTCAGATAATACTAGAAGTGATCCTCCTCTCATTCCTGGAGTGATATTTCCTACTTAAGTATGTCTACTTCTTCCTCTCCAGAAGCATCAGAAGGATCCTGTAGATGGTCACTATGGTGACTGATCTTTTTGAAACCCTATGAATCAGCTGATCAAATTATGTAATTTTAAAGAATTAATTTTCCCATCCTTCCTTTCTTTCCCTTTATCCAGTATATTCCTCTTCCTCCTGATCCTCCTGATCCTCCTCCTCCTTCTTCTTTCTCCTCCTTTTCCTCCTCCTCCTCGTCCTCGTCCTCCTCCTCTTACTCCTCCTCCTCCTCCTCCTCCTTCTTCTCCTCTTCCTCCTTGTCCTCCTCCTCCTCCTCCTCACGTGTATGTCTCTGATTGTTTATCTGTGCTTATTAAGGTTCTAATGCAATTTTTAAAAATGATTCAGAGGAGGTGAAAATAGAATTCTTAACAATAGCCCTAAAGATAGGAGCCACACGATTACTCATGAAAGGAAGATGGTCATGGATCAGCTCTGGGGCCCATCTGGCCCTAGCAAGGCCATGTGACAGAGCAGCTACGCCGTTAGAGTGGGAATTTGGAGGCAGGAAGGCGTGGGATCAAATTCTGCTCCTGGCGCTTGCTGGCTGTGTGATCCTGGACAAGTGAAGTAAGCACTCTGAACCCGAGTGTTCTCATCTGTGAAATGGGAAGGATAAGAGCCCGGACCTCCCAAGGTTGTTGGGAGAATCAAATGGGACCANGTCCTCGTCCTCTTCCTCTTACTCCTCCTCCTCCTCCTCCTCCTCCTCCTCTTACTCCTCCTTCTTGTCCTCCTCCTTCTCCTCTTCCTTCTTCTTCTCCTTCTCATCCTCCTTCTCTCCCCATCTTCCTCCTACTCCAAAGGCTTTCAACTGCTTCTGGCCCTGGAAAGTCACCTCTAGTTACGTGTCTTTTCCTTAGTTGGCCTTTGATCTGTTAACCTCACGAAGAGCCTCAGCTCCTATGCTCTGGAATTTGCTGTGCCCATGGGCTCATGGCCAGATCCTATCCCCAGCATCCAAAGACCCCTCTGTCTAGCTCCCTATGTGGACTAAGCAGGAATATGAATCAGTATGATTTTTTCCCTGAATTTCCCAATGTGTATTTGGTCTAGTACATTTTAAAGATCTTTGTGAGAGAGTTGTGTTGGAGAGGTGAGCTATTCTTTTTCCTTTTCTTCCATCATCTTAGCTTTGCCCTCTTCATAGCATTTTTTTAAAAAAAAAAACCTCTTATTTTAATTGACATTTTTATTTTCATATCACTTTCATTTAAAAATCTATTCCCTTCCCTATCTAGTGAGTTATTTCTTGTAACAAAGATTAAAAAAGGAAAAAATCAGTTTGGCAAAACCAACCAAGAGATCATCCTGAGAGTATATATAATGTTCCACACTCATAGTCCCCCATCTCTGAAAAGAAGGCAGGAGAGGGGAGCCATGCATTTTCTCAAGTTTTCTCTGTAGAGAATGTCCTCTGCAGAGTTCAAAAGGAAGAAAAAATCCTCAGAGATGGTGAGAACATCCAGATGCTCCTTTTCTACAAAGGACATTCTGTTAAGTACATGGAACTTGGTTATTATAATTACACAGAATTCATTTTCTTTTGCTGTTGTTCTTTCCATTTACATTATTGCAGTCATTTGTTAAACAAGTGGACTGGATTACATGATCTGTGAAGTTCCTTCTCCTTCTAAGGTTCTAATGAGAAACAGTGTGTATTAATAAATTGAATGCTGGACCTGTAGTCCAGAAAACCTTGGTTTGAATTTTGCCTCTGCTATTTACTGTATAATTTTAGGTAAGCTGATTAATCTGTTTTAAACTCAGTTTCTTCATCTCTAACATGAAGATAATATCTTAAATCTTACCTCATGGGATTGTTGTAAGTACTAAATCAGATAATGTATGTTAAGTGCTTGGCAAACCTGAAAGCCTCCATGTAAGTTATTATTATTATTATTATTGCCTCTTCTAGTAGCTTTTGGCTATGTTCCAGGTTGCTGAAGTTGCTGGGGGTCTGATCCCTGGATAAGAAGGCATTTGTGTTTAATGTAAATGTATATGGAAGATCAAATAAATTAAGAAACTGTTAGTACTTGTTGCTTCTCCATATCTCATAGATGTTCCAACTGTACACTGTGTGAATTTTTTAAAGTTTAAAGGATACTTTGTTTAAGGCTCTTGTGTGGTGCCACTAATCTTCTAAACATCCTATGATTTAAAAAAAAGAAAGGAAAAAAGAAAACATTTCTTAGGCACAGAGTTGAGAACTTTTTAAAAGTCCCTAGGAAGTCAATTACATGGAACACACCTTTTATGACTTCAGAATTATCAGGCTAAAAAAATAAGTTGAACCACAAAAGAATGTTCACTGAAAGATAAAACCACTCTAAGAAACTTAAATTTCTCCTTGGAGCAAGTGTCCAAAGGGTTGGTTTCCTTCTATGATTCCAGGGCTTTTGACTGTATATAGACTAATCATGTGGTATTTTGGGTCCAAATAAGCCTATCTCTCTATGATCTTACTTTTTCTACTAAGATTTGCAACCAAAGCTAAAAGATTTCCAGCTAAGGCTGGGAAGGACAAAAATGATTACTACCTTACCCTGAATCTGATATCTTCTGCTATCTCTTGAAGTATCGAAGAATGAATGGCACGTGGACTATCTATTGCCATCCCCTCCTTTTTTTAAAGAGGAACTTTCTTTTCTTCCTCTAGCAAGTTCCCAAAGGCTAGTTTCCATCTATAAGTGGAGTGTTCTAAAGTCATGAAAACCTTTGTCACTAGGTATATTGATTTCATATATGCAGTGTTACTCCAGTTCATTGAATGGCTTTCAAGGACATCTAAATTAACCAAGGACGTTTTCATATTGAGTCCAAAGTCTATGGTTGATTGATTCAGTAGAGAAACATTCCTAGATGGTTAAGGTATTGGGGTCTAGAATTTTGATACTTTATTTTATTTATTATTATTATTATTAGACATTTATTAAGTGCCTACTATATATCAGGCAATGTAATAAGCTCTTTACAAATATTGTCTCATATGATTCTCACAACAATCCTTATTATCTAAATTTTTCACAGTTGAGGAAACTGAGAAAGAGGAGGTATTTTATGTTTTTGTTTAAGGTGACTTCCCCAGGTTCACACAGCTAGTAAGTGAGGCCTGTTTTGAATTCAGGTCTTCTTGACTCCAGGCTCAGAATTCTATCCATTATACTGTATTGTAAAAAAAAATTCAGAGATCCTTGCATTAGAGGAAGGCCTCCAATGTTTTGGGTAAATATTGTTTAGAAGATTTCTAGGAAGACTTGGACAAGAATTGTACACAATGAGAAACCCCTGGGTGGGTTGTGACCTACATTGGTTAGACCATGAATCCATTCATGTTTAATTACATCACACTAGATAAATCTAAGTTTTAGTGCATTAAGTTATAGCTTATTCCATTAATGGAACTTTTAGAAATCTTCTTCAAAGGCATCATATCATAAAGGTGCCAAGTTTACTTTATTGAGCAAAGGCCAGCTTTGTGATCAATTGCATATAAACATTCTAAATGACAATTTATGGAATTGGTTATTCTGGACACTTCTTCAGGCTTTTCTGTAAACTATTCCTGTAAACTATCTTTTCTATAAACGAATACTCCAGTGCACCTGTGATCTAATTAATGTGAATATTCACTTAATTCAGGAAGCATGTGTAAAGCATGTATTTAAATCTGTGTTCTGTGTCCTCTTTTGTGTTTGCCTGACAGAGAAATGAGACATTTATCCAAGTCTCTCCACCCTCCATCAAAAAGTCCAGCTGAAAGCAGGTTAGCATGAGTTGTATTATCTATAAATGTAGGTGGTGAAGTTGATAGAGTATTGGGTCTGGAGTTAGAAAGAACAGAATTCAACTACAGCCTCATAGACTTACTGGCTGTATGGTATGACTTTGGGCAAGTTTCTTGACTTTTCTTTGCCTCAATTTCCTCAACTTTAAAATGGGGATAATAACAATACCTATCTGTAACATAGTAGGTGCTATATAAATGGCTATTTCTTCTCTCCTTAACTACTCCTCTTTCTGTGAGGATCCTAAGCTTTATACACAGTAGGTCATATCTAAAGCCCAGATTCCACCAGTACCAATCTCCCACATCTAACAAGCTCTCCCAGGACTTGTTTTCTTTCCACATTCCCCCCACTCCACTTCACCCCTAATCTCAAGCCTTTAGGCCTTTTCAGAGCACTGGGTTAAACCTTTACCCCACTGATAAGTCTCAGGGGTTAAGAAGATGTTGATCTCCAGGGCCACACTAACTTAATAACTTTTATTATTCACTAAGGGCATGGTGTGAAGCACTTCAGAACCCTTGGATATTACACTCCACACACCTTTCTTCCATTTTTTGAGGAAGGGTACATCCTTATATTTTTACTTCCCTATCAGTTCCCTGGCAGTATTAGCAATTGGTATTCTGGGGTATTATTGCTTGGCAGTTATTTACAGGGGGACAGAGGATCTACCTATGACTTCATTATTATTGGCAAATTCGTGGTGAGGACACTCTCTGTCCCACTGCAGGTCGGCATCTTCTCTAGAGTCCTAGATAGAACATGTCCAGGATCATAGGGCCAGCAGGTGTCAGAGGCATGACTTGAACTGAGGTGCTCCATGCTTTAAGGCTAGTTCTCTATACAGTACTGCAAGCTACTTGTTTATAATGTAGAATATTTGAGCAGGAAGAGGACTTAATTTGGGGGTGGCGGTACAGATTAGGGTACCAGGATAATTAATGGTAGAGCCAGGGCTGTGATCCAGTTCTGACTTGAGTTCCTTCTACTACAGCACAGGATACAGCTAATGAAGCAGAACAATTGGAAGGAACTTCTCCGTAAAACAAAGGGGGTTCCATACATACACATTTGGGAAACATTACACTTCAGCCTAGTCTTCCTTGGGACAAGTTCCAAATCCCCTCTTCCTGTATCCCAAACCAACTTTCTCCAAAAACCTTTTCCTGAGCCTCAATTTCTTTCCCCTATCCCATAGGACTATTTTCCACACTGAAAATATTCACCAGCTACGAAGCAAACTGGGGAGATACCTTAAGTGAGGTTGCCCCACTCTTTTGTCCGCGAGCGGCCACACCCTCCAGGCGACCTGTGTGAAATCCTTGGATAGGACAAGGCAGGAAACCTTTCCTCTCCTCAAGTCTCAAACCATGGAGACCCCAGGCACAGAGGGGCGGGGTCAGGGAATCGCGAGGCTCAGTCAGTGTCCCGCAAGCCAGCCCTCCAAAGACAGCCGAGAGGAGAGTGCTGCCAGGGAGGAGAGGTGCCAGGGAAGATTCCTGGGGCCATTCTACATTGCCAGATCCCTAAAGCCATATCCCTAAGCCTTCAGTCCCATCCCTGCACCTTCCCTAGACCTGCAGCTCCCACATTTTCGACTCCTCCCCCCTGACACCCTAAGTGTCTCCACGGCTGCCTGGGACTCCGGCCCTCTAAATCCGTCCATCTGCTCCCAAAGCGCTTTATGCCAGTGCTGGTCAGTGGAGTTCAGGGCTCGGACTTCTCTGCCACGGGGCTCCCGGGCTCTGTGCTATCGCCTCCCTGCCCCCCCGCGTCCCCCGGGCTTTCGCTGCGCTGCTGCCGCTGCTGCCGCTGTTGCTGCTGCTGCTGGAGCTAGGAGGTGGAGCCGAGCCGCGGAGGCAGGGAAAGTTCAGACAGCAGCGAGAACAGCAGGAGAAGCCACCACTGCCGCCGCCGCTGCTGCTGCCGCCGCCCGAGCCTGGGGAAGCAGCGAGAGGAGATGCGGCCATGTGGTCAGTACCAGCCCCCCTCGTCTGCCTATGTCCCGGGGTCAGTGGATATTGAGGGTTGCGGAGTAGCTGTGCAGAGGAAAGGGACCCAAGGGTCTTTTGCCCCTTCGGGGCATTCCCTTGAAGCTTTTCTTTTGCTTCCCAACCCCCTCCACTCAGTGCAGCCCCTTGGCGGATAGTGCCGCGCCTGGCCTCCCTCCAGCCTTGGGCTTAGCCGCCTGCCCTCTGAGGCTCTTTTCAGGGCAGGCTCTGTGACCAGAACTGGGGCTGGGGGGTGCTCCCTTTCCCAGGGGACGTGCATCACTCAGGTGTACAGTCTAGGGGACGCTGAGGAGGGACAGGACGGAGCTTGGGCTGTAGGGGTGGAGGGTGGGGAACCACTGACACAGCCAGAGAAGGTTCAGTTTGGTGGACTAATCCATCCGGTGGCCTTTTCCTGTCTAATTGGTGTGCTCAAAACCAAGGGCAGCACAGCTGGTCTGAAAAGTAAACCACCACACTTTGCCTTTAGAGGTAGGTGGGGTGGTTGGGGGGCATCGTGTGCCCACCTACCCCGTGCGTTCTCCATCGCCTAGCCTGCCCGGATCCCGGGAGCCAACGCGTACTGGGAGGCATTGAAATACGCTTGGGGGTCACTGCTGTCTTGGGGGATGCCCAGAGGAAGTGATTGTGTGTGTGTGTGTGTGTGTGCAGTGTTTGAAAAGAAGCATTTCTCTTGGCATTGTCTCGTATGAAAGGGTGGTGAAAACCTGTTCCGAAGTTGTTTATTGCCAAAAGTGCCTTCCTGCACCTGCACTCTCCGCATCGATTTTGAAGTTAGGCATTTATCGACGTGCACAAAAGGGAGAATGATATAGGACAAGTTTTTAACTGTACGGTATATGATAAAACATTAAGACCTGACAGATATTCTGAAATGATGGTATAACTGGTTTCCAAAACTCTGCTTTTTCTTCAGGTTCAAAAGCTCTGTGTAAAATCAGTGTTGCCCGGCTGACGCCTGTTCATCTAGGTATAGGGATAGTTCTGAGAGGAAACTCACTCTCCAGGTTATAAACTATGAATTCAAAGTTTATTCTGCTGTATTTCTTGGATTATCTTTTGAAGTTAAGTGCTTGTGTTTATAATCGTGATTAACAAAGTGCTGTACTTGTAACAGCATGCATTAATATCCTTTGTATGGGGATTTCTTGTTGCTAATTGGAGATTGTAGAGACTATCATCCTTAATGAAAAGAGAAGGGAACAAGTTTGAGGATAAGCATAAGAAGTGACTGTGTAGGATTGCTACCATTTGATATGTGTGGTGCTGCCACAGAGCTTTAAATTCCTGGAAAGCAAGGGCTGTGTGTCATGTGTAGCACTGATTACATTTAATGGTTTAAAAAAAATTCTTCTTCCATTGAGATGCTATTGTATATATGGCAAATAATACATTGTTAAAATGCTTTAATAATCTCATTTTAAAAAATTTAAATTTCAATATGGAAATTTGTAAGCAGGTTTGCAGAGTGTTCAAAGCAGAATGAAACCATTTTGACCCGAATTCAGCCTTTAATTCCTGAAACTCCAGCATCCATTTTTTAAAAGAGCTTCTTAGTTTTTATGCACTTAACCCTTCCTCCTCTCAGAGTATCTCTTATCTCTGCTAGTTGGGTGACCTTGTTTATTCGATGAAGTAATTTCAGTTCGAGTAATATGATGATAGCCTTGAAAATCCCTTCCAATTAGATGCTATGAAATACTTTTTCCTAACTTTATTTTCCACAGTTTTAATATTTGTTTAAAAGAAATGTAATATATGACAATTAATGTCCAGCTAACACTTTTCCTGTTATTTCTTATGTAAAAAGCACTTTAGGATTCAACATGATAGGCCCATTATGTATGAAAAATTAGCTAAGACTCTGTAATAAAATTACATATTGATTCTATCTTATACTGAAATAACCCTATAAAATATATGAAATAAAAGTTGAAATAGTAACTTCACCACTAGGGGACCTCTCTGTATAATTTTACTATTCTCAATAGCCATCAGTTACAAAAACCTAACCTTTCAGGTAGCAAAGGAATTTAGTTTACTGTATTGGCCTATTAAAAATTATGATCTTTTTCATACCTGAATTTCAAACAAGGCAGTGCTTGTTTGAAAAACACTTTTAAAGACAAAATTAAGTTGAATAAAATGGCTTTTAATAATTAATTCTTTGTTCTTTTGAAGCAACTTGAGAATTAAGGGAACAAAATCTTTTGAAGATGCATATTATTTCAAGTAATACTTATTTAGAATAATAATTTTGATTCAAGTATTATAAAATTCTCTTGGCATCTCTCTGTTGTGGTCTGTTCACTACTTCCCTTTCAAAAATGTGAAAGATCCTGCATTTCATGTAGCAATATTTGTGATACTAAAAAATAGGAAACATATAGGACAGCTGATATTTTTAAAGCACATAAGCTACTAGAAGTTCCTGGTCTTTTCTCATTTTAAAGTAGTGCTATGTAATGTACTAATCAAATCACATCATTGTAACATGAAGTTCCACCTTAAAAAAAAAGACTTCCATTACATTAAATGACTTTCAATACATTATTGAAAGGCATCCCTCTTGTTAGTGAGTTCTTGTTTATAACCGAAGTCTAATTTGAATACAGTTCGAGTCAGGTTTTAGCATATTTATTGGAGTAATAAAATGCATGTCTAGTTGTGTTTTTATTTGTAGGAAATAATTTGCTGCGTCGTAGACAGTTAACCCTGAGGATATATGTAAGGATACAGGTCTCAAAATATTATTGCCTTGAAAAAAGTAGAGAGAAGAACATTATATTTTAAAAGTATTTGACTAAATTTAATTAATATGCTAAACTAAGCATTAATCTGTAAAGAACAAAAAGGATATTTGGAAGAGTTAAGGATCACTGAGGGCACTCAATCTAAAAATCGTCAATAACATTAGCTATAGCTTCCTTGCCTTCATATAGTAGAAGCACAGTTCTATGATTCAGAAAATTAAAGGCCAGGTAAACCTAATTGTTATTGGAGTTGAGGTCCCAGTATTCAAATTTTAGCAGGGCTAGTTCATGGTCTTTTAACTTGGGGCAAGTCACTTCATCCTTTTTTGTGTTTCAGTTTCCACATATAAAAAAATGAAGGGATTGGACTAGATGATCCCTAATATCCCTTTCCAGTTCTAAATCTGATTCTAAATCTAATGTAATCAGATAACTACAGTTTACCTATGCAGAATAGTGTAAGAATATTTAAGAGCTAGGAAAGGGAGAATAACTTTCTAATGGTGAAGGAAGTGATAATTTCTGTTGTCATTTTTCTCACTTTCTCAGATGAACAGTCTTTTTTGACCCTGAAAATATTGTGACTTGATCTGTTATCAAAAATAAAGATGCCTTCTTTCCATAATTATGTTTCTCAAGCATTCACTGAAGGAAAATACTGTTCTCTCCCTCCTTCTAGACCTAGACAGAGCCAGAATCAAGATCAGAGTCTTATGCACAAGGCCTTTTGCAAAATATGTCCCAGGCAGATAAATCCCTTTAGTTGACTAAAATTATAGCTGACTAAGGAAGGAGGCATATGTTGAAATGAGCTAGCAACTAGTTATAAGTAAATGATTAAATCATTAAAAACCATTACTATGCATAGATTATTTTATGTTGGTGGTTATATCCAATAGCTGAAGATAGTAAGAAGCACAGCATTATTTGGTTGTCCTGGGTTCATATCTAGTTCTCTTTCTGCAGTATTATTTTTAGGTGACTTAGGAAAAGCAGGGCAGTGTTTTGTAACTTGGTAAGAGCACTGTGGGGTTGAAAACATGGAGGAAGAAGAGGTGATGCTTTCCCCCATTAAGGTCCTACATATGTCATGTTTATAAAGTACATTATCTATCTATCTATCTATCTATCTATCTATCTATCTATCTATCCATCTATTTTTATATATCTATATCTATAGATAGCTATATCACTATGTTTATATATGTTTATATAGATAGATCCCACATTTCACTTAGTAATATTTGTGATACTAGCAAATAGGAGACATATACTGCTTGATATTTTTAAGGCACTTAAGCAGCTAGAAGTTCCTGATCTTTTCTCATTTTAAAGTGGTGCCAGGACATTTGAAAATTCAAATTGTTGTAACATGAAATTCTACTTAAAAAAGACTTCTTAATATACATTATTGAAATGTGTGTATATATGTATATACTACAAAGTATGTGTATAAACACACACACATATTTTGTAGTATCCTGACCAGTAATGAGAATACATATTGTGCCAGAAGAAAAACACTTCACATTTCTGTTGGTAGAATTTGATTAGTGAAATGATTGTCCCTAGCCCCAAGGCTCTTTTCAAATATATGTACCTATCTATTTCTGTGAACTATGAAATGGATAGAAATTTATCAATGGTGCTATTTGTGTGGATATGTTCATATGGATATGTAAATCTTTCTGTCTATCAATCATCTATCATCTATCTGTATCTACATGGATATACATATCTTCCTAATGGACTAGGCTATTCTAGAAAGCAGTCTAATGTACAGGAGAGCCAAAGGATTTTGAGAAGCAGTATGGGATGGGAATCAAGAAGATCTGGGTTTGAATTTTGACTCTGATAGTTTCTAGCTATGTGACCCCTGGGAAGTCCCTTTATTGCTCAGTCTCAGTTTTGAAGAGGGATAAAATGAAAGGGTTGGATTTGATGACATATGACATCTCTTTCAACTCCAAATCTATGTTCTTATGACCTCTACTACCTCTTCCAACTCTTGGAATATGATCCTATGATTTAAATAAACTTAAAGCTATGATTATATGTGGAATAAAAACCCCATTATTTAAGGCTGTTTGTAGTAATTTCTATTATAAGCTTGCTTTTTTTTTTACCTCCTTGTAAATACAGAGATGGAATTCTTAAAATTCGTTTGAATTCTGAGGGAAAAAACAGATATTTCTTTAGATTGCTGTTTTTGTATCTATTTCTGAGCTTGATGGGTCAAGGTGACAAATTAATCTTTTCAGTATGGCTGCTCCAGTGCATTTTTATTTATAGGTTTGAATGTGCAGCTTTTTCTAGGCAATCAGAACACAATGAAGTAAAAGTTATGTCTGTGCACCATTTGACTTCTTATCAAGGCACTTTGCAGCACATTATAAACTGAATGTATGAACCAAATATACTTTGAAAGCTGCAGAATATTAGGATATTGAGAGAGTCACAATCAGCCATTCATTCATTCGACAGTAATTTATTAAATGACTGTGTAGCAGGTATTGGTATAGGCCTCATAGGGCATGCACATACATGTGATTCCTGCCATCAGAGATTTTATAATCTCCTAAGGAGAAGAATAAAACAAATATACAAACAATCATACTAGAGAGGGTAGTAGGAAAGATTTTTGAATGGAGAGATAATTTATACAGGAGAAGGTATAATCAGGGAAAGCTTCATAGAAGAAGTGATTTCTAAGATGTGGCCTTGAAAAAAAGGGAAAGATTTCAGCTGGTGGGCTTTTCAATTCTAGATCTGGGGATGTTTTTTTGCATACATAAGTACAATTAGGTGTTAGAAGAGAAGTATGTCAGAAACTTCCTTCCCTCTTATCTTCTTAGTTTATGGTTTGCCATTTTTCTTTTACTTCATGGTTTCCTGACCAGGAGTTTTGCTTTTATTTTTTTAAGAGGAAAACACTAAGAATTTAACTAAACTATTAACTAAACTCCAAAGTAAACTATTGGTTTCAGAGTCCACCATTTCTCCCCTTAAATCCTGCTATTTTTTAAAAGGTAGTGTAACAAGGTAGCTAGCCTATTATTTTATAAGAGATTATATTAATCATGTATTTAACTATATGCCATTGGGAGAGGGGAATTCTAGTCTACTAGCATCTTTCTTTAAAATTGTTTTTGGGTGCAGGTCATGGGGCTTTCTTATAGGTGAAAAGGAGTAGTACAATGATACATTTCTTGTACTTTCATGACAGGAAAGGGTTCATATTGGAGAGTGTTATGAAATTTTAAGTAACTCATTATGAAATATGCCTGACAATCAGGAGACAGATGAGGTAATATAGTTATGTTTTCTAGTATTTCTATTATCTTTTTTCTGTTATTACTGTTATGTATTATTACATATTGAAGCGCTGGGATTTAATGTCTAGTAGAGTCTTGTTTTTGGAGTCAGTAATATCTGGTTTCCACAATCTGGCCTCTGATACTAGTTGTGTGTCTTCAGGCAAGTAAAAGTTACTTAATCTTTATGTATATCAAAGCTATTCCTACCTCCTTCAGACTTACCAAATCAGAAATAGGTTTCTGGTTGCAGGATGGAGTTCCCATGCTAGGAGTTTTCCATGCCAACTAAATTACAAGTCCTTCAGGAACTGCATTTAAATGCTTGTTTGAGAATGTAATAAAATAGTTTCTAGCTGTCATCTCTTCAGACTTCTTTTTCCAACTTTTTCATCTCTTTAAAGAATGGAGTACCATTGTGGAATACAGAAACATTGAATAGTTCTGAATAGACTTATCTAAGGACAATTTACTTATTGGCAGATTGTGCCTGAGCAAAGGCAGGGAAAATTTTAATTTGGAGTTTAAAAAACTTGATGTTAATAATGAAAAAATTATGTTCATAAATGGCAATTTACTGGCTAAAACAACGGAATTAATTTTGAAAATGTATTAAGAAACAGAATGCTATGGGAGTATGACTTGAAGTATAACAAGTGGGTACATGAAAATTTTGGAAGATTAATAAAACTATGTATTTTGAGAGGCCAACTTGATGAGAGAGAATGAATGAAACATTATGGATTTTGTTCAATCCTTTTGATTTTTCATCACTCTACTATTGTAGACTGTTTGTTATGTATCCAGCTTTAAATTGTCATTATCGTTGCTGTTATCATCATTATCCATCACTTGGGCATTTGCCTTCTGCTTGGCATCACTTTTAGCAAACATATTCTCTCCAGACTTTATGATCAGAGGCTGACACAGTGACCAGAGGCTCACTTTTAGATAATTAATTTCTTGCTTACCTTTGATAGGCAGTGGGATGAATCTGATAAAATGAAACTTAAGAGGGATTAAGGCATGGGGATAGCTGGGTGGCTCAGTGGATTGAGAACAAGGCCCAGAGACAGGAGATCTTGGGTTCAATTCTGGCCTCGGACACTTTCCAGCTGTGTGAACCTGGGTAAGTCACTTGATCCCAATTGCCTAATCCTTACCACTCTTCTGCCTTGGAACCAATACACAGTATTGACTTGATGATGGAAGGTAAAGGTTTTAAAAAAAAGTATCCAGGTAAAATTTTACATGTAGGTTCAAAAAATCAACTCTGCAAGTCCAGGTTGGGGAAGCATAATAAGTAGTATATCTAAAAAAGATCTTAGTGACTTTAAAGCTCAATTTGAGTTAACAGTATGACCAGTGAGATCTTGGGCTACATTAAGAGAGGCTTCTCTTTCTGATTCTTCCAGAGATGGTAGTTGCTCTGAATTCTGTCCTGGTCAGACCATATCTGGAGTCCTATTTAGTTCTGGATGCCACAGTCTAAGAAGGATATTGATAAGTTGCAGAGAGTCCAAAGGAGCAGGTCAATAGGATGATAGAATGCCTTGCTTTCAAACCACTTAAAGATCAGATTAAAGAAATAGGAATTGTTTAGCTTGGAGAATACTCAGACTCCAGAGTTACGATAAATGTATTCCGGCATCTTAAAACATTGTCATGTGAAAAAGGGATTAGATTTTTTCCTTTTTAGATTCAAGATGTAGAACCAGGAGCAATGAGGTTGACATCTCAAAGAGATAAATTTTCGTTTGATATCAAGAACAACTTCTTAATAATTAAAGCTATCCCAAACTGGAATGGGTTGCATTGGGTAGTGGGTTCTAACTCATTGAATGCCTTCAAGGAAAGGCTAACTGACTCCTTTGATATTTTATAGTAAGAATTTCTTTTTGGGTATATGTTGAACTATATGTGTTGGAGGTCTTCCTAGTTCTAAAATTCTGTGATTCTGAGACTGCTTCAACTTACTGAAAAAGAAAGGTTGTTAACCTTTCTTTTCTGAAGTTCTGAAAAAAAAATTCACTTATAGAAATGAGTTTTCTTGCCCATCTCCCAACAGTGAAAAAAAGGAAAAAAATCCCTTCTAATATACACATAGTCAAACAATGAGATGAAATAAGCATTTAATAAATGCTAGGGAGGCAGAAAATTGTTAAGTGACTTGTTCAGTCATACAGCTAGTAAATGTTTGGATTTGAATTCAGGTTTTCCCAACTCTAGGCCCAGCACTCTTTCTAATTACCATTTAGTGACCTAAGCCAAATTCCTGCAATGATCATGTCCAAATAATATAAATCCCACTCTTTATTCTGAATCTATTACCTCTCTATCAAGTGGTGAGGAACTTGCGAAGTGTTTTTTAAAGCTGTTCAGTCAACTTTGCGTCTCTAGATCATTTTTGTTGACTCCTAATTCTTCATTATAGAGCAGCACCACTTTTGTGCATAGCTGGTTGTATTGTGTACAACTGTGGTTTTTCCATGTACACCAAAGGAGGAGACATAATGCAGGGAGCAGGTCTGGGGAGTCTTGAACACACCTATGTTGAACACACCCTCTAGCTTTTTGCCTTGACTTGCCCTCTCTTGGATGTTCTTCCTTTCCTTTTTTAAAAATTTATTATTTTTTTAATTAAACTCATTGTCCACTGATTTCTGGGCTAGAAAGACGGATAGGAAGGAATTGAGATCTGTATTTCAGGAAAGTTTTTATGTTTCTTCTTCAAATGGTTATGTAGACAAGTTGCTACAGAAGAAGGCATGTTTAATAGTGTGAACACAAAGTACATGGTGAAGGAATTCTGGAATCTTAATCATAATTCCAGGATCTTAATTACAGTTATTGGGTTCATTCACATTGCGGCCATGGGCAAATTCCCAGTAGGTAAAGGAGGTTTTTAATGATTGAGATTCAGAGGGGCATTCAGATGTGAAGAGATGAGACTTACAGGGTTTGTTAAATGATTCATCTATCCAAATGACGTCGAAAAGCCAAGATCTGAACACAGAACTAGTTTGTTGGCTCTAGTTAGCTGGTTCCAGTCTTTGGGTCCTGTGCCCTCCTAAAAGGCTTTCCTTTGCATACCAACAAAAGCAACAGATTTTTCAAGCAAAGCCTGGAGGTGGAATCTTCAAAGGAAATGTATCCCGATATAGGAAACTGATTTTCTGGCTTCTTCTCTAGAACTGTGATGTGACTGCTCCTTATTAGCAATGCCCTCAGGTAATAGAGAACCCAAATGTCCATTCCTCACCTGTCTTATGACAGGGAGCATTATGATTCATGCTGTGTGCCATCATGAACAGAGGGAGAGGAGGAGGAACACTTTCAGGGTATATGTTTTCAATTTTTTTGGTTTGTAGTTGAATCTGGACTCCCAGAATAAATACTTTATATTCACTAGCAGCCTCATTAACCAGTAGAGTAAATGGCAGATAGGGTTATCTAGAAATCACTTAATAGCTGATAGAACCCAGTGCTGGGAATCAAGAAGACTCACCAAACTAGCTGTGTGACTCTGAGCAAGTCACTTAATCCCATTGGTCTCAGTTTCCTCATGTGCAAAATGAGCTGGAGCAGGAAATGGCAAACTAATCCCGTTATCTTTGCCAAGAAAATCCCAAGTGAGGTCATGGAGAGTTGGATACAAGAGAACAATAGAAATCACTTGCTCATTTGTTATTAAGGTTGGGCTTTCTTTCCCATCACCTATAAGAAGATGAATTTTCTTGGTGGCCTGTGGGGTAAACATAGAGAAGCTTCTTATCCCTGAAAAGACTGGTAGATGGCCTGGCAAGATGAGAAGAAGCTGCTGCTGAGGCTTGAGGGGTGCCACCAGCAAACAACAACTTCCCTTGTCTAGGTAAGCAATAAGGGCAGCTGATGTTGTTAGACTTGGTGAGGATGAACAGGTCTTATAACTACTATTTTTGATCTGATAGGACTTAACTTGAGAGGATCCTTTTCTGGTCTCCCTAGCTGCTAGGATCCCTTATCTCCTCCTCATTACCTTGCATTTGCTTTGTATATATTTTGTGTATCTCTCTCTGTCTCTCTGTCTCTGTCTTTCTGTCTCTCTGTCTCTCTGTCTCTCTCCTTCTCTCTCTCTCTCTCTATATATATATATCTATATCTACACACATAGATATACATATACATATACATATATATACATATGTATATATATATATATAGTTTCTCCCTATAGAATATAAACCCTTTGAAGGTAGGGTCTATTTCATTTCTGTGTTTGTATTCCTAACACTTAGTATGGTACCTAGTACACAGTAGGCACTCAAATGCTTGTTTGCTTGATAAAAGAATGGAGTATTTTCTAGCTATCATCATCTATGCAGCCTTCCTTTCCCAACTTTTCTTTTTTTTCTAAAGAATAGAAAACCAATGTTGAATGCAGAAGCATTGACTAGTTCCAGATAGACTTAGCCAAGGACTTAGTGTCTATCTAGTAGCACCCAAGAGCTTTTGAAATGGCAATAATACCCTGAGATCATTACAGACATCTAGTTCCCAGTGGGCCCATAGTCCCTTAATTTAAAGACTCTTNATGACAAGCAGATAGAGCATTTATTAAGCATTTGCTATGTGCCAGGCACTGTGCTACACTCTAGGGATGCAAATAGAAGCAAGAAAGATAGTTGTTGATTCCAAGGAGCCTACAGCATAATGAGGGAGCATAAAGGGAAGTAGGAAAGGAGGGATGGAGTAGGGTTAGGTTTATTTCTTGGTTTGTAGAATGAGGGAAAGTGAATAATCAGTAGCTGGTTTGGAGCTAGTGACTAGGAAATGAGGAGGAGGCTTGTTTTTGGACAAGGTAAAATAAAAGTTCATCAGCACGAGAGCATAGAGTGGTTCTGGGGATAGAAAGTGAAGAGGTTGGGACAATGGAATGGCAGTGAAATGGTTTGGAGTTTGTGGGTGGGAAATGAGATGAATATTTAAATCATAAGTGTAAATTAATGCAAAAGGGCAGAGAACCCTAACCACCTCCAGGGATGAAGAAAAGGCTCTGTGAGGGATAATGGTTGGTATCTGAGCTATCCTTTGAAGGAGACCAAAGATTCTACTATGCAGAAGTGATGTGGAAGAACATTTCAGATGCAGGGCATAGCCTATATACAAAGATATGGAGGTACGAAATGGAATATCATGTACACAGAACAAAAAAGTAGGTTTGAATAACAACATAGATTATATGAAAGAGAATAATATATAGTTAGTATGGAAAGTTAGGCTGAAGCCAGGTTCTGAAGGACTTTAAATTCCAGATAGTGAGGTTTGTATTTTTTTTCTAATGGATACTTGAGCAGTAGAGTAACCTGGTAACATCTGTGGTTTAGAAATATGTGAAAGATGAATTAAAGAAAAGAGAACCTGGAGTTGGGGAGACAAATTTCTGTTGGTATTGTTGATATTAAAAAAAACAATTCCAAATAAAAATACTCTAGTAAACTTCTATGTAATTTATATTTCACAATGTCTATTTTAGAAATATATTTCAATCCAATTTTTAGTCTTCTCTCCCCCATGACTCCCACACAAATCCTTTGGCAGCTGAAAGGATTTTATAGAACTAGCAAAGTTTTTAACAGTTAAATGTTCTTTTGATAATTAAAAAGGAGGTGATTTTTTTTGCCTCCTTCCTGAAACAATTAGGAAGGATATGCTAAGACATAGTTGAGGAGCAGCTGGGTGGCTCAGTGGATAGAGAGTCAGGCCTGGAAATGGGAGGTCCTGAGTTTAAATTTGGCATCAGATACTTCCTAGCTGTGTGGCCCTAAGCAAATTATTTAACCTGAATTGCCTAGCCTTTACTACTCTTCTGTCTTGGAACCAATACTTAGTATTGATTCTAAGACAGAAGGTAAGGATTAAAGAAAAAGATATAGTTGAACAGTATACTCTAGGCTAGAAATGGAATATTATACAATGAGCTTTAGGAAAAATGTAAGACTCTATAGAGATTTATAAGTCTCAGTGTGTTTTAAGTAGAGTAGAACTATTTCCATTCAGCCACTGTGTAATAGACCACAGAAGACTGTTGGTGGAGATGCCTGGTAAGCAGGAGGTAATATCCAGGTAGAGGGATAGGCAGCTAGGCAGCTAGGTAGAACAATGGAAAAAGCAGTGCTTGAAATCAGGAAGGCTCATCTTTATGAGTTCAAATCTGGCCTCATATACTGACTAGCTGTGTGGCCCTGGATAAGTCATTAACTGTCTTAGTCTCCTTATTAGCAAAATGAGCTGGAGAAGGAAATAGCAAACTAGCTAGGATCTCTGCCCAGAAAACCCTAAATGAGGTCATGGAGACACGACTGAAACAACTGAACAATAACAATAGAAAAAGGAAAATAGTACTATTTATGAATCCTATATGCATGTTCAGAGCAAAGGTAATAAGTAGAATGAAAAAGAGATCTTAATGCAAGGAGGCAGCTATGATTTATGGTTATATTTGAGATATGGTGGGATATAAAACATATCTGAAACATAAAAGGGAAAGATGGTTGTTCAGAAAGAAGAGATTGGGTAAAAAAAGTATCATAGAGGAGCCCTTATATATCAAGAAGAGGGACACCTTGGTGAAAATCTTTGAAGCAGTTGGAAGATGAAACAGTTTTGGAGGTCATTTTGAGTAAGGCTCTTTGGAGGGGGAAATAGGATAATTATTGTGATGGGCATCTGTAAAGACTGGCAATGACTTGATTAGAAGGAGACAAAAGATAACTCTATTTAAAAACTAGCCATTGAGGTACCACCTCACACCTATTAGACTGGTCAATATGACAGTAAAGGAAAGTGATAAATGTTGGAGGTGTTGTGGCAAAATTTGACACTAATGCATTGTTGGTGGAGTTTTGAATTGATCCAGTCATTATGGAGGGAAATTTGGAACTATGCCCAAAGGGCTATAAAACTGTACACACCCTTTGATCCTGTATGTAATACAATTATTGGGTCTATATATTACAGAGATCACAAAAATGGGAAAAGGACCTACTTGTACAAAATTATAGCAGCTCTTTCTGTAGTGGCAAAGAATTAGAAATTGAGGGGATGTCCATCAATTGAGGAAGGGCTGAACAATATGGTGATACATATTGGTAACAGAATACTATTGTGCCATAAGAAATGATAAGCGAGATGATTTCAGAAAAAACTGGAAAGATCTGCATAAACTGATGCAGAGCAAAATAAGCAGAATTGGGAAAATATTGTATACAATAATAGCAATATTGTATGATGATGAACTGTGAAAACTTGGTTACTCTCAGCAAAGCAATGATCTGGGATAATCCTGAAAGATTTGTGATGAGGAATGCTATCCACCTCCAGAAAAAGAACTGTTAGAGTTGGATGGATGCAGATCAAAGAGTACTAACTTTCACATCTATGTATTTCTAATTTTATTTTGGGGTTTTGGTTTTGTATGAGTGTACTCTTACAACAATGACCAATATGGAAGTGTGTTTTGTATGATAATAATAAGAAAATTAAAAGAAAAAAAGCTACCTGTTATTGCCTTTTTTATTTTATCAAGAATATGTATGAGTATGGCTTTATGTATCCCTTAAACTTTGGGAGTTTGGATCCCAAAGAGCTCATAGAAAGGATAGGAAGGATTCAGTGATTAAGATTCTATAAAGAAAATTGACTCAAGGGTGAGATACTCTCAAGAATTAAATTCTAAAATGATTCTGATATAGAAGAAAAGAGGTAACTGTCTAAGCCAGTGATTCCCAAAGTGGGCGCCACCGCCCCCTAGTGGGTGCTGCAGCAATCCAGGAGGGCAGTGATGGCCACAGGTGCATTTATCTTTCCTATTAATTGCTATTAAAATTAAAAAAAATTAATTTCCAGGGGGCCAAGTAATATTTTTTTCTGGAAAGGGGGCAGTAGGCCAAAAAAGTTTGGGAACCATTGGTCTAAGAGTATGATGTGATGGCATAGGGAATTCATTGACCAATTCAGATTTTTAAAAGGTATATACAAAGGATGAAATCAACCACAGGTAACCAAGGATGAATACAAAAGAGTGATGAAATTCTGTCAGAATAATAGCAGAGCTATTAAATCCCAAAATGAGCTGAGACTTTTTCAAAATCTAAAAAAGAAGACAAGGCTCTTTATAAATATGTTTGAGGACATGAAGTTGAAAAGAGGACTTAAATTTTTCTTAGGTATATGGAATGATGATGATGAAGATGAAGATGAAAAGAAGGAATAAATTCTCAACTCATGTTTTATGTCTGTCATTACTAATAAGGATGCTCAGATTGAAAAGTATAGAACAAAAATGATTAACAGAATTGATACCCCAACTAAGTGAGAAAATGGTAAAAGGACAGCTAGCATCTATCGTGTTCAAGTTACAGTACTAGAGTTACCATGAATTAGATCTTAGAGTACTGGAAATTTATGGAGGTGATTGGAGAAGTATTGTAAGACTAGCAACAAGCAAATTATGAAAGTTATCCTGATTTTTAGGCAGAGAAAGAAAATGGGTTCATGTGGAAGTGTGGTAGAGTGGAAACAAGACTACATTTGGAGTCAGCTAACTTTGGTTCAGTTTTCAGTGGTCACTTACAGCTATGTGAACTTGTATTAATCACTTTCCCTCTCAGGGCTTCAATGTTCTCCATCTTTAAAATGAAGGAGTTGGACTAGATATCTATAATCTTTTCTAGCTAGAAAATTCTATGATTCTTCCAATTTATTGGACATGACTTCAATCCCAAACAAAATTCTTAGATTTATTATTTTAAAAATGGTTTGTTAATACTTAGGAAGTCCATTAAAAAACATTTGCTAAGCATCTATTTGGTGCCAGGCATTGCGCTAAGTGCTGGGAATACAAAGATAGGCAAAAGACAGACCCTGCTTTCAAGGAACTCACAATCAAATGGGGGAGACAACATACAAACAACTGTGTACAAATGTGATATTCATAAGATAAATTGGAGATAATCAACAGAAAAGAGTGATAATCAGAGTAAACCATCATGAGTTCATCAAGAAATATCATGTCAGGCTAACCACATTTCCTTTTTCTGATAGATTTACTAGATTGGTAGATTGGGAAAGGCCAAGGAGTAGTATACACAGTTTCTGGCAAGGCATTTGCCAGAGTATCCCAAGATAGTTTTGTGGACCATAAGATAAAGAAGTATAGTCTGGATGATAGTATAGTTAGATGTTTTCAGGATAATATAACATTATTATAATGTATTCTTACATATCATATTATTACAACCTAATAATAATGATAGCATTTACGTAATGTTTTAAAGTTTGCAGAGTGCTTTGCTTTTAACTATCTCATTTCACCAGAACCCAAAGAGTGGTGATTAATATGTGATTAATAGCTCAATGACAACTCAGATGGAGAGATCTAAGGATTCTTTCATTGTTCCTGTTGTGTTCAACATTTAATTAATGACCTGGGTGAAGATATGTGTATCAGATTTGCAGATTGATAAAAAGTTATGAAGGATTGTTAATATAGAAGACAGAATCTAGATGCAAAATGGCCCCAGTCTACAGATCCAAGGGTTAAATAGTAAAATAAAGTTGAATACAAATACATTATTGTCCTATATTTTGGGATAAAAACCCCAAAACACTGCAAAGTACAGGTGAGGGAGATCCCTGACCAATGCTCATGTGAAAAAAAAATCCATTTTAGTGGGAACTCTATTTTAGCTTAGTATGAATCAACAATATGCAGCAACTGTAAAAGCAAAAGTGCTCTTAAGTATAGTGTCTAGAGCAGGGGTTGGCAACCTTTTTGGCCACAAGAGCCATAAACACCACATTTTTTAAAATGTAATTTTGTGAGAGCCGTACAGTGCTCACAGTGCGCCCTCCTGTAACAGTGCCTGAAAAAAAATTGACTTTATGCCTCCTGCAGAAAGAGCCATAAGTTGCTGACCCCTGGGCTGGAGTGAAGGAGGTTATAAGCCTGCTTTGGTTAGACCATCCTGGTCGTGTTTGATTAAGTTCTGGGCACCATATTTTAGAAAGGACATTGACAAGTTAGATATAACATGCCAAATGGAGGATCAATTGAAGAAACTGTGATGCTTTATTTAGAGAGGGAAAGACTCATTAGAGAGGGGGCAGAGCAGTGTATATTAAGTATTTGAAGAGCACACACGGAAAAGGGATTAGACCTATTTTGCTTGCCCATAGAAGGAGCAATGGGGTAGTAGTTGTGCAGAGACAGGTTTTGGCTAGGACAAACTGCCCAACACTTAGAACTGTCTGAAAAATGAGATGGACTGCCTTGAGGTTGAGGTATGATAGTGAAGTTTCTCATCACTGGAGATTACTGAGATGGGAGTGGATTGTCTTGTAGGGACCTCATGGGACACTTTACCTTGCATTGTGGGTTGTATTAGAAGACAAAGGTTTGTCTGATTTCATGATTCTATGATTCTAAGAAGATGGTGAGATTTGGGCATAAGTAATAAATGGGAAGAGATGTCTCTGGAAAAAAAAAGGTGGGAAAGAGCGTTTGAGTTAAGATTTTCAAAATCCTTAAATATGTAGTCCGTTGAAACAAGGGGACATGATTAAATCATTAACAGAGTTTTGGTAGTAGAAATGGTAATGCTGAAAAGTGTGGCTGATGTTCATAGTTGAAAATTTTTTTCTTTTCCTGATTATACCTTCCCCATTCTTCCATCTCTATTTTAATATGCAGTGCTCCTTATCAGACCTGATTTGTGTACATTGATCACACGATTATACTTGTTAAATATTAAAGCCCTTTCTCCTCCTGTGAAGTCTAATTAGGCAATGCATTCAGAGGAATAATAGCCTGACCATTCCCTGGTACATACCTCAGCCCCTTGGCTCATCTATCTTGTGTTTCTTTTTTTGCCATATGCCAGAGTGCCAAAGATAGTGCATGAAAGTTTGATGAACAGCTCAGCTATTGAGCAATTGAGAGGAGTCTTGCTGGAAAGGTTTTAAAACCTTCTTAAGATGCCTAATGTAAGGAAATGTATTATCTGTTAGTTTGCATTTTTCATGAGCAGGGCAGTCTACTAATGTATACAATAAGTTATTAACTTGTTTTTAATGAATTAAAATACACTAAAATGTCCTTTAAAGCATAAAATAGAATCCACCAAAATACATTTTCTTTAAAAAAATTCTGAGTTTGTTAAGCCAGCAAACATGAGCATTTCCACATGTAAATGTGACCATAAAAAGAATGTGAAGCTATGAATCATTACTAATGTACAATTTTGCCATTTTTTCTTTAAAGCCTATAAAAAATTTGGCGTGACCTTAAGGACTTTTTCATTTTTTTTTTCATGTTTTCAAATATGATGTTCTTTAAGATCTGCAATGAAAAAAGGCACTTTTAGACTATTATAAGTAGTCTATCATATCCAAATCTGTGCTTTTTATTACTGTTTGGAAATTTTGGGGCTGTATTATTTGTCTACTATTTATTTATTATCTATTTATTTTAAAATTTTTATTTTTGTATTTTGTTTTTCTCTAAGCTTTATTTTCAAATATATCCTTTTCTCCACTCCTTTCCAGAGGGCCTTTCCTTGTAACAAAATATAATAAAAGGACAAAATACAGGAGAAAGAAAAATTCAACAAAACTCACTTATCAATTGAATTTGACAGTAAAGTCATTGTTGCATACCCATTGTCTCCAACCTTTCAAAGAGGAGAGAGGCTTACATTTTCTTCCTTTGTCAATGGGACCACAATTCTTCATGATGATGACACAGTGTTGCTCAGTTTTTTTCTTGTTCTTTCATTTACATTGTAGTCATCATGTGTTTTGTTTTCTTGGTTCTGCTTATTTCTATTTACATCAGTTTCATGTCTTCCCATGCTTCTCTGTATTTTTCATGTTCACCATTTCTTAGGGCATAATAATATTTATATACCATAATCCGTTCCTTCCTCCTCTCCCTCCACTTTATTACTTCAAAAAGCACTCTTTTAAGAATTTTGGTTTATATGGGACTTTCTATATTTGACTTTCTAGAAGGGTTTGTGCCTACCATTGGGATCTCTGGGTTAGAATATGGATGCTTCACATAATTCCATACATAGAAGAAGAACACTTCACATAACTCTGAGTTTCTTTCAGACACACTGTTCTAAAATAGTATATTAGTTTGCCTATCTTTCTATAATCCTTCCAATACTGACTTCTTGTCTTGAATAATCTTTTCCAATTTGTTTTGTCTGAGCTAAAATCTCAGAGTTGGTTTTTTATTTATTAGATCCCCCCAATTATTTGTAGATATGATTTTTAATAATAATTTTCTGACATTTTGTGAACCATGTTCCTTCCTTCCCTCTCTCCTTCCCCTCCTTCCCAGAGATAGCAGGTAATATGATATAGGTTATATATCTACTATCATGCAGTATATATTTCCATGTTTGTTGTGTTGAGATAGACACATTTCACTTATAAAAGAAAAATACCATGAAGAAAATAAGTGAAAAATGGTTTGTTTCCATCTGTATTCAAACTCCATCAGTTCCTTCTATGTTGGTGGATAACCTTTTTCATCATGAATCTTTTGGAATTGTCTTAGATCCTTGCATTGTTGATAATAGTTCAAACATTCACAGTTGATCATATACATTATTGCTATTACTGTGTACAAGGTTCTCCTGGTTCTGCTCATTTCACTTTGCATCATTTCATATAAGTCTTTCCAAGTGTTTTTGTTGATCATCTTGTTTATTATTTTTTATGGTACAATAATATTCCATTACAATCACATATCACAGTTTTTTCAGCTATTCTCCAATTGATGTATATCCTTTTAGTTTCCAATTCTTTGCCATCACAAAAGAGTTGCTATTAAATATTTTGTACTCAGAGTTATTTTGATTTGCATTTTGATTTGCATTTTTCTTCTTATTAGTGATTTGAGCAATCTTTCATATATTGTTTATAGTTTGCAATTCTTCTGAGAACTGTTCTCAGTTTCCTTGGGCCATTTATCTACTGGGGTTCTTGGATTCATATATTTATTTTAATTTTCTTATGTAAGTCTTATTTAAAGACTCTCCTTATTGTTGTGCTACATAGATAACACATTTTATGAAGGATATTGAGAGGAATTATATTATAATGGAAAGAACAATGATTTGGAAATCAAAAGACTTGAGTTCAGATTTCAGCTCTCAGGCTTATATAACTCCAAGCTAATCAAGAAATTTCTCAGTGGCTCCTTTTTCTTATTATATACTTTAGTTTAATTAAATTTAACTATTTATTTACTATGAAATTTTATATTATTATAAATATATGTTTCTCTGTGTTTTTCATGTTCACCATTTGGCCAGAAATATATTATGTATATTTCACACATTAAGGGCCTATTATATGCTAGGTACTGTATCAGATGCTAGTGATGCAAAGACAAAAATTAAATTGGCCCCACCCATGAATGAGTTTATATTCTATTGGGGAAAAATAGCATGCATATAGAAAATTAAATATAAGACATATGTAAAACAGTTTCTGGGATTCTAAGGAGATCCGAAAAGTAGTAGATTGTCATGTCCCTCATAAAGAAGTAGAAAGTTGGGCTTGGGGAGAGGCACAAGTAGGGAAATGATATGTCCTTTCCAATGTTGAGATTCTACAATTTTAGCATTCTAGTATTACAATGCTAGATTTAAGACTAGGAATATTTTTTAAAACTTAGCTTTACTAATTTGTCAAGTACTATCATGAAACAGATAGCAATCATAAATTTTGAAACAGATAGTAGACATAAACTTCATCCTCTTTTTTTAGTTTCCTATATTTAACTCCATGTTCTGTCATTCAGAATTTTCTTTAAAAAAATCTACAAGCCACTAATTATTAGCAGAATTGGTTTGGCACATTCTTTTTCATTTTACATATAATCTTTTTTCCCCAAAGACCTTCTGCTCCTGAATGCATACATAAGCATCATTTCTTTGAAGCTAAAAGGAGAGTAATAAGCAAAAGGAGAAAACAGGTTCCTCCTTTTCCTTCTCTAGAAGGATCACGGAAAGTTGTATACACCCATATATACAGAGGGTGGATCATGATGTGGCAGAATAGTAAAAAATGAGGCTTTTTGAATCTCCTCGATAGAAGGAATTGCGGTTTTATTATCATTAGTAAAAAAAAGCTTTTAAGCCTATATTTTAAGTAATATGTATTAGGCTAACAGGTTTTTCTCTCTGTGATGCCTGTGCCTTGTGGGTGTTATGTTGTCTATTTTGGAGGAAAATGCCTTTTAACCCTGATAATGGCAAACATCAGAAAACAGGAGTACTACTTTCTGTTTATGTGCTATGCATAGTGAGCTTCTCTCTTTTTTAAAGGGAGAACATTTTTTTGCCTGTGGGTTTTGGGGAGAAGTTAAGTGTAGTCATATAATTAAAATGTCCTGTAGCTCTTAATTAGAATATGGCCATATAAAATCTTAGCATTAGAATTTTTGACTAGAGACGATAAAGTAGAATCTCATTTTATAGAATAGAAAATTGAGCCTCAACGAGGAAAAAGGACATGCCTAGAGTAAGATGACTTGACCATTAATTTTCTGGGACTAGAAGACAGGGCTCTTGACTTTTGACTTGGTGTTCTTTTGACTATTTCTGTTTTGCTTCTGTCTTTCAATACAACAGGGTCTCTAGCATTTGTCTATATTCTTGATCATTAGCAACTTTCTGTGTGATTCATGATTAGAATATACCTTTGTTTGAATAAGTTGCTGAGCATGGGTCATTAGTTTAAAGGACAGGATATCCTTTGGCTAGGTAGGGATAGAATAGGTTTAATCTGGGCCTATGTGGGGAGACAGGAGAAAATAACATATGATGATGTGAAGATTTTTCAGTTTTATTGTATATTGTATCACATTTTAAAATTCTTTTTAAAATTAACTTTTTTTATTGTGAATTCACACACAATCAAGAAACACAAACATTTCAATAAACACATAAAAATAAGAAAAAAGCTTGAATAAAGAACTGCAAAATCTTACATAGAATTTATTTTTTAAGAGGTATATTTGTAACAGCACCTGAAAGGGCAGTCTAGTGTTGCCTTCCTTTGGAGAGCAAGACTATTTCTTGAGGAAGTTTTATCTTTCCTGGAATGAGGCATTTTAGCCAAAGCCTGTTCACAGGAAAAATTTCTCTGGGCAGCCCATTACGACTCAGGGAACTAGTCCATTCCTTCAGTACGTATGAGTATTTGTTTCAGCCAGGGAGGACCCAGCCTTATACCTATCAGTGGTGAACTAATTTCAGCTAATTGTGCTGATTAGCTGCCTCAGTTTTTTCCCCTCACTCTTCAATGTGCTTTGACCTTACAATGCATGGTGTACATGTAAAACTGATTTATTGATATGCATACTTATTAGGGCTGAAGGTACACTAATAAGACATCTATCAATGCATTCAATTAAACTTCTTTGACTATTCAGTAATATAAAAATGATTTCTTTTGGAATAAACCACCAATCTGATTCCTAAAGGTCCTAGTTAACAGGTTTTGTATGGATACACATAACAAAGTTCCCTTTCAGTCTAGCCATTTTCTTCGAGTGATGTCATCTAGTTGCTTTTCCTGGGCCTCTTAAATGGGTGTGGCATCTCTAATATGCATCTTGCTTATTGGAGTCTATTAATGTGAAGGCTGGGTTTTTTTGCTCTGCCCTGTTGTGACTGCCACATATGTAGTCTCTCCACTAGAACTAGCTTCTAGTTTCATCTCTTTGGAGCCACCCAAGCTCAAGTCTGCTAGGGTATAGTTGCCAGAAATTCTTCTTAATAAGGACAGACTAGTTATTATATTATTTTTTAATAGTCATTATATCCAAATGACCCTGGGCATCTGGACTTCAAAATTATGCCTCTGCTTTTATCTCATCCTGGAATTTCCCTTGGCAACTTAACCCTCCTCACCATGGAACATTCAATTATACTTGTGCCCTTCTCAACCAGGAATAACCCTCTGTTCTCTTTTCCCGTTTGTGAGTTCTTTTTGTGGCCTTCATTGCCCAAGTTGGCCTTCATTCTCTGCTCTGTCCCCCTTGTTCTTAGATTGATACAACTGAATAAATGATTGTACAATAACAAACTCCTTAGATTCCTCCCTCCCCCAATTAATTGTCTAATGATATGTTATACTTGTGAATTGATTTCTTGAGCCAAGTGTA
>NC_058131.1:164501249-164733631 GCF_016433145.1 Gracilinanus agilis | reverse complement strand
TCTCTCTTTCTCTCTTTCTCTCTTTCTCTCTTTCTTTCTTTCTTTCTTTCTTTCTTTCTTTCTTTCTTTCTTTCTTTCTTTCTTTCTTTCTTTCTTTCTTTCTTTCTTTCTTTCTTTCTTTCTTTCTTTCTTTCTTTCTTTCTTTCTTGGATGCTGATTCTTTCATCCAATGGGTTTTCCCTCTTATCTGTATGCCATCTGCAAATCTGATGAAGGTGACATTTATTTCTTTATTCAATTAAAATGTTAAACTAGCACCAAGCTAAACAGCATCCTTGGGAGATTCCATGGGAGATATACTCCTAAATTCACAATGAATCAATTACTAATTACTCTTTTAGTCTATCCATTTGACCAGTTTCTAATACACTTATATTTATTGCTGCCTAGCCCACATTTTTTCCACAAGAATAGTTTAAAGGATTTTGTCAAATGCTTTGCTAAAATCTAAGTAAACAATAGGGCATTTTCTAAGCTATTAGTCTAGTAACCTCATCCCAAAACTGAAATAATATTAGATTTATAAAATAAAGGATCAGAGAAGCATAGTGTATAGAGAGCTAGCCTATATTCAGATTTTACATCTGACATTTGCTGACATCTTGTGATCTTGGGAAAGTTGTTTGGCCTTTCTATGCCAAGATAACTTTCTCAGCTGATAAAGTGCAGAAGATTTGCTGATTTGCATAGGCATAGGGTGTTTCCCAGACTGGAGTTGTCTAAGCCAGTGAAATTACAGGTCTGGAAGGTTCAGAAAGGTTTGTCTGTCATGACCTACTCTTGATAAACCATACTGTATTTTTGTAATTATGACTTCTTTTTCTAGATGTTTACAAAACATCTCTAATAATATGTTCTAGAAATTTCCTCCAAAGTAAAGGTAAAGCTCTTTGGCTTATAGTTTAAACTTTATTCTGTTTTGAAAACAGGATAACATTAGTCTCTCTCTAATCCTGTGTTACTTCTCCTGTGCTATATAATCTTTCAGCTGTCACTGATAGCATCTTAATAATCTCATTTTTGTGTCTTTTCAATAATTAAGTAACTGTCTTGCCACTAGACTTTGATGATCTGGAGGAGAGAATGAGGCTGATAACTTTGTGCAACTCTGTCCCACTTCAATTCAGTTCATGCATAAGTCAAACATTACCCTGAGATGTCTCCTAGAAACAGAGGACAAACATTAACAACAGCTATGTGGCTCAGTGGAGAGAGCTCTGGGCCTTGAGTCAGATCTGAGTTCAAATTCAGTCTTAGGTTTTTACTAGCTATGTGACCTTGGGCAAATATGTGACCTTGGGCAAATCATTCAATCCTGTTTGCCTCAATTTCTTCAACTATAAAATGAGGAAAATGTAGACTTTACCTTGCAGGGTCATTATAAGGATCAAATGAGATGATATTTGTAAAGTGCTCAGTACAGTGCCTAGCACATTGGAGATGTTATATGAATACTAGCTATTATTATCATTAACTTCATTAGGGCCAGGTAACATGAATTTTTTGTACTCTTTTCTGTCTCATTATTTACCTTAGTTATTAAGCAGGAAGACCAAAATAATCATAAAATCGGTGATTATGAACGTTGGTTTTCATTCTATTTGCCATGGATGGAATAGATATTCTCTTTGTCTGTATTTCTCTATAGATTATTCATTTTGGGTTGATTTTGCTCTAGTCTATTCTCTATGGCCTATAACTGTGGACCTATAGGGAATTTTGTGGACTTGGAGCCATAAAGAAGAGATTGGCTAGATAGGTCTCTTCTTTATATTTCTTGTTTTCTTTGTACTTTTGTCAAAAATTTGGGGATAATGGTCAGGGGTAGATGTGCCAATGGTTCCTTACTAGTTACCTGATAGTACTTCTCAGAAGCTGCTGTCAAGTTTCTAGTAATAGGTTAGCACCATTGCTCTTTCCCCAGGTTTCCATTAATTCTTTTTTAAAAAAAATATGTTTCTATGATTTAGCACAATAATTTGGGACAAAATGTGGTTCTTGCCTCATAGTAACAGAAGAAAAATTAGGTTTTCACCTCAACAACTCAATAGTCAAAAAGATCTCTGAGAATTTCATGTTGATAAGTCTAAAGGAAACATGTTCATACTTTTCATGGATGCTATTTCATCTCTTAACAGGAGGATTAGAAACTTTTTAGTGTATCAAGTTTGTGGAAGTAGCCATTCACTGAGCACTTTTGTCTAATAACTCTTGAGGAGTCTATTTGATAATTTCTATAGGTGGTAAGGATTAAATGGGTAGCTAAGTGGCTCAGGGGATAGAGTATTGGGACTCGAGTCAGGAAGATCTGAATTCAAATTTTCATATTTACTAGCTTTGTGACCCTGTGCCAGTCACTTAGCCCTATTTTCCTCAGTTTCCTCACCTGTAAAACATGCTAGAAAAAGAAATATTCCATTATCTTTGCCAACTAAACCCTGAGTAGGGTCTTAAAGAATCAGACATGACTGAAAGGACTGCACAACAATAAATAGGTGGTAAATGATAAGGAAGCATCCTACTTGAGTTTTATCTGTCATATCCATAGCTGCAACTTTTCAACTTTGGAAATGAAAGATGATGGTGCTCAGGTGTACAGAACAGGATGCTGACATAACATTTATAAATGAGGATTGCAGGGTTTTGAGAGGAAAATGATGAAATCTCTTTTATACTGAAAAGAACATCGTGTTAAAGATTCATTGCTTTTGTAAATGATTGAGACTTGGGAGGAATTGAGGCTAACAGGTATGGAGTTTTTTGGGTGTGGTTTTGAAATGGTAAGTGACCCCATCTCAAGGTCATGCATCAAACTGACAAAGTGCTCTTTTTGAAGTGATTATGAAATGGCTTATTAAAAATGATTGCTGTGGCTTTATTTTCAGGCAGTAACCTATATGAGCATGTTCTCTATCTCTAGAGTTTTGTTTGACAATACAAAGGAGATAAAAAATATGGTGGGTTTTGGATTGACATTGTTCTTTTTGTTCTTTCTCTCCTTCTGCACTCTCACACCTGTGCTCCCTCAACCGATGATGTTGCTAATCTTCAGAACTAAGGCTGCGATTCCTGAGATGTCCTGCTATGTCACACACTCTCCTATTATGTTTAATACAAAGACCTTCCTGGAAAACATGTTTGTTAAGCCATGAGCTTTTTTCAGTGTACAGGTGTACCTCTTCTTTAAAAAATAAAAAAAGAAACAAAAAATAAATTCCTCAATATGTGAAAGTACAAAAGAAATTATAGTTATTGTTGTTTAAAAGGATTCTTCCTTTTATGAAATGGGTCCATTATAGTAGTGAGGTGCTCTTGTGCCATTAAAATGTGATTTAATTGCAAAAATTGATTGGATATACAACTTCCCAGGAAAACACATCTGTTGTATAAAATGAAATAACACCTGTTAGAATAAAAAGTGCTAGAGGAGGATTCAGAGAACTAGTATCCAACCCCATCATTTTGCAGATAAGGAAACTACTGTTTAGAGAAAGTAAATAAACTGGCTTAAAATCATGTACAGAGTGCTAATGGCAGAACTGAGATTAGAATCTTGGTCTCATGACCCGGGGTCTCTTTCTACTTCATGTGCAACCCTTTATTACTCTTGGCCATATATGGAATCATAGATTTAAAGCTGGAAGGGGCCTCAGAGGTCTTAGGGTCTGATCCCTTCATTTCCCTTCATTTGGAACCAAGGCTAAGAGGTTTAGTAATTTGCTTAAGGTCATGTGATCATTAAGTGCCAGAGATAGGATTTGAACCTGGGCTCAATGTTTTTTGTTTTTGTTTTTTCTCCTACTGCCTGAAATCTGATCCCTGCCCCCTCCCCTTCCCTAATTTCAGGATTCTGAAGGACTTGAGATTTAAGTGAATTATCAACTGAGGGTGAGTTTGAATTTTTTTTCCATTATTTTTCTCTCTGTCTATCTGTCTTTCTGACTCTGTCTCTCTGTCCCTCTCTGTCTCTGTGTCTCTGACTCTATGTCTCTCTCAGGTATGTCCACTTCCTGCATGAGCAATCATAGTTCATTTCATTATAGGTTTAATGGCAGCTGGTAAGTCTGTGATGTTAAATAGGTATTTCTTTGCAGAAATAATGATAGGAAATTTCTATCCCCTCTTTATCTTCGAAAAATTTGATTTTTTTCACATGTACTAATTTCTCCAACAAAGAAAGAAAAAAAGTGACCATTCCAACTTTTTATTCTGATAAACTTTGAGTTTGGAAACAAGATATTTAGAACACACAGATTCCTAAAAATAAAAATAATCTGATTGTGAACACAGATTGCTTCAGAGACTCGAGACCTAATGTTAAGCAATTACTTAATTCTCTTTCCTTAGAACACTCAGATTTAATCATAAGAAGGGTTTTGGAATGTGATAACTTTAATGTAATAGTCTTGTTTTCTGTGAACTATCAAGGTATTATGGAGATCCACACTAATAAGCATCTATAATTGAAATACTAAAGGAATTTTTTTTTTTTGTTGTTTTTTTGTTTGTTTTTTAATTTTAAACCCTTAACTTCTGTGTATTGGCTCCTAGGTGGAAGAGTGGTAAGGGCGGACAATGGGGGTCAAGTGACTTGCCCAGGGTCACACAGCTGGGAAGTGGCTGAGGCCGGATTCGAACCTAGGACCTCCCGTCTCTAGGCCTGGCTCCCAATCCACTGAGCTACCCAGCTGCCCCCTAAAGGAATTTTTTTAAAAACAATATTTGACAGGTTATTACTTGATTCAACGGTTTATTTTCTAAATCATTAGTCATGATAATAGTTGGTGTTTCTTAATGCAAAATTATGGAGAATGTTCACAAATTAAATATCAGTTGATCAAGAATTAAGGCATGCAGAGAGTTTATTTTCTTCTTGCCTTTTGGAGGTACAATATTCTACCATAATGTGTTTCCTTTTTGTATCAAAATGACATTAAAACTTGTATATGGGTTTAGAGGACATTGCTCTTGTGACACAGAAGGATTTTTCCCTTACTAAATTTCTAGTACTTTAAGGGAATCCTCTCCATTTCTCTTATGCTACCATAACTTATTTTGTGCCAAACCTCAACCCTGGAATACTCCCCAATCTGCCTACTCTGCTCCTAATCGTTAGTTACTGAATCTGGCTCAAGGAAGTCTCACAAATATGCTTACTCAGTACATTACAAATTCATGTTATTCTACCTAAATTGAGCCCTCACTGCAGGAAGGTAGTCCTTTTATTTCTCCTAAACAGATCCTCTGTCTCACTCTCCACAGAAGCTATTCCAAATCTTTTTTCCTTGAACCTTCCACACCTCCCCTAAGGCTCTCCCTCTTAGCTGAGGACCTTCTTTCTTATTTATTGAGAAAACTGAGCCTATTCAATATGAGCTTCTTCTATTTTCTTCAGCTTGCATCTCCTTGACATCATCCACAACTCTCTTCTCCTTTTCCTGAATTTCTGACAAAGAAGTGGCACTTCTTCTTGTGATAGATGACCTTCCACATGCCCTTGATCCTCCCTCCTTCCTCTTTCCCTCTTTTCCCTCCCTCTTTCCCTGTCTCTCTCTGACTCTCCCTACCTCTTCCCTCTCCCTCTTTCTCCCTATCTTCTTCCCTATCTGTTCTCTGAATCTTCATTTCCTTATGTATTGGCTCCAGTCATACCCAGTCTCTACCATCCTTAAAAAAACCCAGATTTTTACTAAACTCTTCCATTCCCTCAAGCTATTGTCCTTTATCTCTCCTTTTTTCAGCCAAACCCCTAGAAAAAACTGTCTACATTTGTTCCTCTACTCTTCAACCCTTTGCAGCTTGGTTTTGACTTTGTCACTTGATTGAAACTGCTCTGAGTTTACCATCAATTTTAATTTCCAAATATGATTTTTGTCCTTAGTCTTAATCCTTCTCAACTAATCTGCTGCATTTGTCACTCTTGACCCCACTTTGCTCCTGGTTACATTCTCTCTGTTTTCTTGTCTGATTTTCCATTCTTGATTTCCTTTCACTATCTATCTTAGTAATTTGTTGCTTCTTTTTAACTGGGCAGTTTTGATAATTTTTTTTCCTGTGTTCAATTTCCCCACTATAACATAATTTCCTTGAAATCTTGGACCATGCCTTATACTTCTCTGTATCCCAGGGGAGTGAAGTGGTGCAATAGATAGAGCACTGGGTCTGGAGTCAGGAAGACTTGAGGTCAAATTTAGTCTCAGACACTTACTAGCTGTGTGACCCTGGACAAATCTCTTAACCCTGTTTGCCTCAGTTTCTTCACCTATAGCTGGAGAAGGAAAGGGAAAACCACTTGCTAAGAAACCCCAAGTGAGGTCATGAAGACTAGGACACAACCTAAATGATTGAGCAACAACATCCCTGTTAACCTTAAGTTCATTCTTTGCCATGCTATAGTTTAAAGAGTTTTCTTTATTTGTAGTTATTGCCTGATTGAGGTGTAGCAGTATTGATTGATAGGCATCAGTCAGCTAAGTGTTAAATGTTACAGAAGCTTTTCTAATTGCATATTGACTATACTATGCAAAAGTAACATAGTACTTTAAGGATGCATGATGTAATGGAAAGAGCACTGGATTTGAAGTTAGAGGGCACTTGCTGGGTTTAAATCCTGGATATTTACAGTCTGTGACCTTGGGTAAGTCACAATACAGCTTTAGGCCCCAGTTTCCTTATTTGTAAAATGAAGGGGCTAGGCTAGATAATTTCTTTAAAATAATTTTTATTATAAAAATGTTTTTTCCAATTACATGTAATAAAAAATTTTCATATAAATTTTCCGAAGTTATATGACCCAAATCCAAATGATCTCCTTCCTTCCTTTCCCTTCCCCCTCCAGGAGCTGACAAGCAATTCATATATAGTATCATGCAAAATATATCTGTATCAATCATTTTTATAAGAGAATAATCATAGAAAACCAAAACCTCAAAACCAAAACCCAAATAAACTGAGGTGCATGCTTTGATCAGCATTCTGACTCCAGCAGTTCTTTTTCTCGAGGTGAATAGCATTCTTTGTCATAAGTGCCTCAGAATTGCCCTGGATCATTGGATGGCTGAGAGTAGCTAAGTCTTTCACAGTTGATCATCATACAGTATTGCTGTTACTGTGTTTAATGTTTTCCTGGTTCTGCTTATTTCATTTTGCATCAGTTCATGTAGCTCCTTACAGCTTTGTCTGAAATCATCCTGTTCATCACTCCTTATAGCACAATAGTATTCCATTACTGTCATATACCACAATTTGTTCAGCCATTCCCCAATTGGTGGACATCCCCTCAATTTCCAATTCTTTGACACTGTAAAAAAGCAGCTATAAATATTTTTGTACAAGATGTTCTTTCTCCTTTTTTTTGGATCTTTTTGGGATACAGACCTAATAGTGGTATTACTGGATCAAAGGGTATACTTTGTTTTAGGTGGGCTAGATAATTTCTAAATTCCTTCTGTCCTCAGTTCTATGAGTCCATGATTTTTTTTCTGACCTTCTTTCCTCTGCTTAGTGTTATGATATGGAATTATTCACTTGTTCCTTGTCTGTTGATGGTCTTTCTTTTTTTTTAATTTTTAAATTAAATTTGATTAATTAAGAATATTTTTTTCCATGGTTACATGATTCTTGTTCTTTCCCTCCCCTCCTCCCTACCCCTCGCCCTTAGCCAACATGCAATTCAACTGGGTTTTAAAAGTATCATTGATCAAGACCTATTTCCATATTATTAATATTTTCAATGGAGTGATCATTTAGAATCTACATCCCCAATCATATCCCCATTGAACCATGTGATCAAGCAGTTGTTTCTCTTCTGCGTTTCTACTCCCACAGTTCTTTCTCTGGATGTAGATAGCGTTCTTTCTCATAAATCCCTCAGAATTGTCCTGGATCATTGCATTGCTGCTAGTAGAGAAGTCCATTACATTCGATTGTGCCTACTGGTGGCCTTTATTTGGGGTTTTATTTGTTGTTACTTCTTAAAATACACAAAAATATTAAAATAGCTAATAATAACTAACACTTATATAGCCCTTATTATGAGGTTGGTGCTATGTAAGCATTTTACAATATTATCTTATTTTATCCTCACAATAACCCTGTGAGGTAGGTACTCTTATTATTCTCACTTTACAGCTGAGGAAACCGAGTTGAACAGAAGCTCATGTCAGTGTTCTTATTTAGTTTCTTCTTTTTTGTATGTGTAGAGATAAGTATCAGTGCTGCTTAGCAGCTGAGAACTTTCTAGAAAGCTATATTTATCTATAAATCTATGTAATCATATATGCATAAATAAAAATGAGAGGTGAAGAGGCACTTTCTTAGTTCATTTGTGTTACTTAGTCTTGACTGAGTACTCATAATGTAGGCATGGTGTAATTTACTATATGTTGGAAAACTTCCAAAAAACTCATAAGAGGGCAACATTTAGCATTTTTTAATTTTCATGAAACATCCATTTTTTTTAGCAAAGGTAGTTTATTTCAGTAAACATTTAATTGTGTCACTTATATCAAATTAAACTGGTGATATAGGAATGTTGATGGGGAATTTATGGACTAAGAAGTAATTAAAAAAAAAAGAAAAAGGATTTGGGTTTTAATTGTGAGCTGAGCTGTGAATGAGATCATAGGATCAGAGATCTAAAGATGAAAGGTATCTCAGAGGTCATCTGGTTCAACCCTTTCATTATTACAGATGAGGAAACTGAGGCCAAAGAGACTGAGAGACTCACCCAAGATCACACAGGTGGTATGAGTAAGGGATGAGATTTGAACCCAGATCTTCTGAATTGAGAGCCAGTTTTTCTTTTCATTGATGTATTGAAGTATAATTATGTGTTTTTCTTAAACCCTTACCTTCCACCCACCTTAGAATTACTACTATGTATTGGTTCTAAGGCAGAAGAGCAATAAGGGGTAGGCAATGGAAGTTAGGTGACTTGCCCAGGGTCACACATCGAGGAAGTGTCTGAGGTCTGATTTGAACTTAGACCTCCCATCTCTAGGCCTGGCTCTCAATCTATTGAGCCACCCATATGTGTTCATTTTTTATACAGGAGGTAGAGGGGCAGGTAGGTGGATAGAGCACCAGATCTGGGGACAGGAGTTCCTGGGTTCAAATGTGAGTGATCCTGGGCAAGTCATTAAGCTCATCTGTCTAGCCCATATCACTCTTCTGCCTTGGAACCAATACTTAGTATTGATTCTAAGACAGAAGGTTAGAATTTAAAGAAATAAAAAATAAAAAGGAGGTAGGGTCAGGAGAGACTTTTTGGCACAGAAACATGATCCTAGTAAACCCACAGCTTTCTGGAAGTAAAGATCATTTGTCCAAATGCGGATATTACTTCATTTTAAACTCTTTTTACTTCATTGTTTTAAGTGACACAGGCTGATGAAGGGTGATGGATTTTCTCAAGCTAAGGAAGGGGTTAATTCATCTTTGCAGGGTAACGAAACACCTGAGAACATTCCAGAAATTTTGGTAGAAATTGTATGAAAGCACTAAACTTGTAAAACGAACTAACAAGCCGCCTTTATGTGTTCCTGAGGTATGCCTGCCATCCCATTGCATGAATAGTACTTTATTTGGGGGTTACGTACAAAAATCATGGGGCCACCTGAGAAATGAGCATGTTGTCTCTAAGATCATTGAGTGTGTGTGTGTTCAGGTGTGTGTTCATAGATTAAAACATTTTTTGTTCAACTAAGATTTTTAAAACTGACCCAAGCCACCCACAGAAAATTGAAATGCAAGAGTACAAGATGAAATCCTGTCATCTATTTTACATTAAGAACTTAAAAATTTCTCTGGTATTTCCAAGAAGCACAGTCCATTCTGATTATGGTGTTAATGATTGCTAGGTTATATGTAATAATCACAGTGACAAGTGATGGTTTACACCCCCTCCCTCCCCAGTCTCCCCTTCCCTGGAATATGCTCCTTTCTTACCTCTCTTTTGGCTGCCACACATTCCTTTAAAGCTTAGTTCTACTTTCTATATGGGGATTTTCTCTAAGCCTTCAGCTGCAAGTATTCCATAAATAACCTGGGAGATATTTATGTAAATATATATTTTATATATTTATAAATATAAACATATATAATTATATATAAAATATATCTCCCAGGTAATTTGTAGAATATATATTATTTTATATCTATCTCTCTGTCTCTGTCTTTCTTTGTCTATCTCTATCTCTCTATCAAATTTTTTGTATGTATTTATATGTGTAGGTATCATCTTCTTTATAGAATATAAGCTCTCTGAGGAAAGGACTCTTTCATTTTTGCTTTTGGCACCCCAGTACCTGGCATATAACATGCATTCAGTAAACACTTGTTCATGTAGTTGAGAGAGCTTTTTGGCTTGTCCAACTTTATATACATTACCTTTCTTATTAATAATAATTATAATAAAATTTATAAAATTTTTTAAAGTTTGCAGAGCACTACGAATATATTATCTAATTTGAATTTGACAACAACTCTGTGAGGCCGGCACTTGAGGAATTATTATCCCCATTTTACAAATACCAAACTGAGGCTCAAAAACATTAAGTGACTTGCTTACCCATAGTGGTCTCACATCTAGGATCAGAGGTGGAATGATCACTCAAGTCAAAGTCTCATTACTCTAATGACCAAACCAAGCTACCTCTACTCAGAATTTTGATCCTTAAAAGTTTTCACCTTCATCCTTTTTCTGTTATACCTGACACATTAGTTTATCCCTTCCTCCAAACAAATAATTGCAGCATGGTAACATAACCATAAAGTAACACATTTTTTTGAATTACTTGTGAAATCCAGTCTCATTTCTATGTAGTCAAACCAGCAAGCATTTATTTAGCACCTTCAATGCCACAGGAATCGCTCTAAGTACAGGGGATAGAAAGAAAAGCAAAAAAGTTCCTGTTATCAAAACCANGAGAGAGAGAGAGAGAGAATGAGAATGAGAATTCAGGACATGGATAGCCGGCAAAAGTGCATTAAGTTAGAAGATGGAATGTTTTGCATGAGGAACAGCAAGGAGACTGAAAAAACTGGATCAAAGAGTATGTGGAGGAAATTGAGATCATCAATGAACATTTGTTAAGGACCTGCTAGTGTTCTAGCCACTATGCTAAGGGCTAAGAGTACAAAGAAAGGCAAAAGACAGTCCTTTCATCAAAGAACTCACAGCCCAATGAAATAGAGAACTTGCCAAAAATATGTACAAATAAGATACATACATCATCAGTTGGAGAGGGAAGGCATTAAGGCAGATCAGGTAATTCCTGTAGAAGGTGAGCTAATTTTATCCTCATTTTACAGACACTGGAATTGAGGCTCAGAAAAGTTATATGACTTATCCACGGTCTTAACAGCTAATCATTGGTAAGACAGTAATTTAAACCCAGGTCTCTTGACTCTTTTCTAACTATGATATACAGCCTACAAGTAATATAATTACAAGAGAAACCACAGACAAAATTAAAGAATTGTCTTAGAATCCCATTTAGTTATACCCTATAGATCTAGTTCAATTCTCTCATATTTTGAACTTTAGTGAATTTGAGTGGGAGCTGTTAATAGGAATTTCTTAATCTCCCACTGTCTCTTTAGACAGTATCTGACAGGTTGGGAGTTTTGTAAAATCTCCTTTCTCTTTAATAGACAGTAACAGAGAGATTTGCTCTCCGTCACTTTAAGAGACTGAAAAGGGAAGAAAATTCAGTTAAGAAGATCCTCCTCTCTTGCTTCGGAGGGATCAGGGTGGCATCAGTGACTCTCTGTCAAGAGATTCTGACAATTTGTTTCCAGATACTGGGTTGGAGAAGTTAAAGACTTATTAATGTTCATCAATTGATTAGTTAATATAGTTAGGGAATTTATTATAAGTTAGACAGAGTCAGCCAGATTTAGGCCTGCTTTGCCAGGCAAGAAGATCCTGCCAAGAAAGGCAGTTAGAAATAGGGTTCTTTAGAGATTTTAGTATAGGATTTAGATTTTAAGATATAGTGTAAGTTATAATCTCCTATTTCCTACCTCCTATTTCCTATCCTTACCTCTCCTCAAAATAAATAAAGACACTGATTTATCAAACAGCTCTGTGCAACTTCATCAACCTCCACCAATAATATTTTCCCTATAACAGTTATTTATTACCCATAACAGAGCAAAGATGTCACTGATCTAAGTTAATTTGTGTCTGTAGGTATTTACAACATCTTTTTTCCAGGTATGTGGAGCTAAATTGGTTTGCTTCTTAACACAGTTTGTTCAGCCATTCCCTTAATTGATGGACATGGGGATAGTATATTTTTGCCTTCTAAGGGATTGCCAGGAGGAGTTCATTAGGGCAATGTCCCTGGGTCACTGTCCAAAGGAGGAATGAACTTGGGGAGCCTCATACCTGAGTATGCCTGATGTGAAGGCTCTTTTTCCATTTAACCTTTGTTCACAGCTCAGTGCCAGTGTGTCCAGCTCACTCACCTTCTAGGTGATCCATGTCAGGTATATAGCATATATATACACACATGCAACTGATGAGGACATTTGGACCCGAGGACATCTGAGTGTATAAGGTTTCCTGCTTGTCTGAGAAAATGTTACTCTTTCCCTTTCTTCCAACATTGAAATCTTGCTTAGTTGGTTCAGTTGTGTCAGACTCTTCATGATCCCATTTTGGATTTTCTTGGTAAAGATACTGGTCTGCCATTTTCTTCTCCACCTCATTTTGATGAGGGAAGGTAGGTCTTGCTGGGATGACCCATGCCTGAGGGCCTCTGGTGAGTACTCTTTGTCTTGACTGGGGAGATAACCCACGGACTGATTAGCCCTTTAGCTGTATATAATCTGCATTCCTCCCTTAAGGAGGAATGAGGAGGAGGAGGAGAATACACACCTGTTCCCTAGAAGAGAGGTGCTCATAGGTTGTGTTGCCCTTAGACCCACAATAAAGTCCTGTTTTACTCACTATGAATAAGGTCTGAGGCTGAGTTCTTTCAGAAACTGCACCAATCAACAGTTCACCAGTGTCAGTTTTACAGATGAGGAAATTGAGGCAAACAGGGTTAAGTGACTTGTTCTGGGTCAAACAAAAGTAAGTGTCTGAGACAAGATTTGAATTCCTGAAGAGGAGTCTACATTTTGTACATGTTTTGTATTTAATTTTCTGTGTATGTGTTCTTTCCCTTCATACACTATAAAATCCTTAAGGAAAGGGACTGTTCTATATTTTGTCTGTTTCCCTAGTACCTAGCTCAGTGCCTGGTACATCATAAGTATTAATGATTGTCAAATGAATAAGTGAATGAATGCTTGACAATAGGCACCTTCTCCCTCTGCTTCCCTTGCTTGGGCCATTGAATGTTGGGAAACCAGCCTGAGGTTTGTTAGCTTTAAGAAATATTTCTTTGTGGAAGACTAAGTCACAAATACCTAAGAGGGTCTGAAAATTACCAGGTGACAGAAGTTTGAGGCAGTAAAGTAAGTGGTGGTGTAATATTACTATCTCAGTAAGTGGAGATATTCCTTTGAATTTTATTAAACTATTAGTATTTGGATTAAGAGCAGGATTATGGGTCAGAGTTCTATTTCAAATCAGCTGTATTTCTTCTTGAATTTGGGTCGTGGTCCATTTATAAATTGTAATTTGGTTACTTGTTTTTGGAAGCATTTAAAAAAATTATGCTCCATAGAGTGTCATTAAATGGCAAAAGTGTATCATTAAGCCTAAATATGTGCTTCTCAAAAGAGGTAATTTTTTCCACACGGAAAATCAGAGGGAGCTGACAATCTTGTTTTATGAAAACCCCAAATTTATCCTTGTCCCATGGGAATTTGATTTCAAAACCCCCCCAGACTTATCCTTGTCCCAAAGTGAACAATAAACCACGAAGCACCCATTGAGCACACTGGATAGGAATAGAAGATGTAGTAAAACCTTTAAGAATCCTTTGTCTTCTTAGTTTCTCTTGTATTTAGGCTGTTTTCAGGTACCCTTGCCTTGGACTTCAAGCTCTTTCTCTAGCTTGTATGTAACCAGCTAGTTGCCCTTCATTTATACTCCATAAAGTATAAATGTGCCCCCAACTTCTTTAGCTGGATCAAAATCCTCATTCTTGGTGCTTTTCCCTGAGAAAGTGTTCCTAGTCACGGAGCTGCGTGGCTCCGTGTGGTGACTGCCCATACAAGCATTGTCTTCCTTGTCCTGATTAAAGACTTGGGCTTTTGTAACTGCTTTGGTGGTTCTGTGTTTTGTTGTATTGACCTAGCAAAGAAGGAAATAACTATGTATATTTGAAAACGAAGCCTCTGGTCTAAACATGGCCCCCATCTTCCTTCTCTCCAATCCACTCCTATCCTCTTGGGCTGCAGGGCTGAAGACAGAAAGTAGTTCTAAATCCCTCCTCTTCTCACACCTGCTTAATTGAGGACCACCAAATGCATTTGAGGTTTGAAGTGAACAACTCCCTGGTCTGAGAGCTCTGTTCAGTATTTGACAGCATGTAAATGGCCAGAGGTCTTCAGGGGCTTAAACTAATATTACTCCTTTCCCTTCGGCCAGTGCCTTTTAAATTTTAGTGGGGGGTCTGAGCCTTTTATTAGCAAGTCAAAAACTTATATCCACTTAGGGTTGGGAACTTTAGGATATGAAAAGCAATTCGTCCAGAGGCCCAGTGAGTCCCTAGAAATTGGCTGCCAGGCCTCTCTCGGTTTTTGTATTCCTTCCTCTTTCAAGTGGGGAAAAAAGAATGTGGAGAAATAAATGCTCCTTTTAAACCAGTTTGAAATTTAAGCAAAAACCCTCACACCGAATTTAAAGTGAACTAATTGCTCATTTGTTTTGAACCTCAACTGCAGCTAATGACCGAGTATAACTCTGGCTTGATTCTTCTGTTAGGGAAAGGCCAGAGAGAAGTGGGGAAACAGCAGGAGGTCTCAATCTTAACTTCATGAGGTCTTGAATCTCTTCATTAGGTGCACCTGGTAATTTTTTTTTATAGCTGTTAATTTTCTTTTGAAATTAATACACTGGGAAGTGCATTTAACGATCCAGAAAAAATATTGACTTTATGGAAAAGGAGAAGCTGTAGTCAATTAGCAGCTATTAATTTGCATATGCAGCCCAGTTCATTAGGCATAAATGTGTTTTCAATGAAGTAAATTGTAGTTAGCGAGGATATTTGATACTTGCTTAAATGTGTGATGTGATTAGAGGAGATTGGGGTTGTCCATGTAAATTTTTGACTTATCCAGTAGCAAATGTGGAACTTTGCTGACTCATTACAGTCAGGATTTTTAGCTAACAATTTTGTTTATGTAGGTAATGACTTTTGTAGCAAAAGAGAATATTTGTTAATCATTTTTTGAGTTTGGGGTTGTAATTGGCTCCAACACCTAATTCCTTTGTGACCTGGGGGATTCATTTTACCTTCCTGGACCACAGTTGCTTCATCTGTAAAACTGGAGGTTGGAATATATGATCCCTAAAGTCTCTCCTAGTCTAGAGCCTATGGTCCCATAAGTCCTCTCTCTTCTTTCCTGCATCACATTGGGCTGAATTTTGGACTCTTCCAAATATAGATCTCAGCTCTGAAATGAGATTTAGGAAAATCTGGTTTGTCAATATGGTACACAGTTCAGAGAAGCCAAAACTTCTCCTGGGAGTAAGCAAACTGAACTGGATGAAAGGAAGAGAGCAAAGTCAGTAATTTGATATTGTGTGGCAGGAAGAGCCCAGCAGAGAAAGTTGGTGATTGGAAGAGCTGAGACCTTGGCTGAGCTAACATCAGAAGATCTAAGCAAGACCTCTCTCAAGGTCATAGAAACTTCCAAATTGATATGGACAAGTCACTTCTCAGAAACTCTGATTGTTAGAGGTGGGAGGAACTTTAGAGGCCATTTGGTCTGCCCCTTTCACTTTGCAGATGAAGTGAGGTCCAGAGGGATGGAGGGAATTACTTGAGAAGGGCTGCTATATAGCTTGTAAGTAGCAGAACTGGGATATGAACCCAGGTTACCCAACTCCCAAGTCCTATTTTTTTCCTACCTCAGCACACTTTCTATTATCTCCAGTTTCTCCATTTGGAAAATGTGAATAATAATATTTGTACCACTTAACAGGATTATTACAAGGGAAGTGTTCTGCAAATTGCCAAGCCTCAAAGTATCTTGAATCATAAATCTTATCTATTGAGTTTAGAAAGCAGCTAAAGGGTCTGTGTTTGGACAGAGTAAAGGAGACTGGTTACTGAATATTGTTGCCTCACATTTTAAGGGGAGAACTGAACCACTAGAATTTGTCTGAAGGTGGGTGATCAGGACACCAAAGGTATGTTTTTGAAAGCAACTGTGCCTCCTTAGGGAAGATTTGAGAAGGGATGTGATTTTGAGTTTTTTTCAGTCATATCCTATTCTTTGTGATCCCATTTGGGGTTTTCTTAGAAAAGATACTGGAGTGGTTTCCTATTACCTTCTCCAGCTCATTTCACAGATGAGGAAACTGAGGCAAACAGGGTGAAGTGACTTGTCCAGGGACACACAACTAGAAAGTGTCTGAGGCCAGGATTCAGGAAGATGTGTTCTTCCTGACTCCAGGCTTAGCACTGTATCTACTGTGCCACCTAGTTGCAGGAAGTAAACACTTAATAAACAATTAATATTTATTAAATAATTACTATGTTCCAAGTACTATGACATTCCCTACCCTCAAGAAGCTTACAGTCTAAAGGGGAAAACCAACACATAACAGAACACTGAAAAGGAAAGGGAGGGGAAGATGATATACTAGAGAAATACAAAGGAGTACATCTTGGTAAGAAATGAAGAGATGGCTGGCCTTGAGCCCCTTCCTTTAAAGGGAGGTTTTGGAGCTCATTGAGCTCACTGATGAAGCTTGGTTCAGTCTTTCAAGATGAAGAGTTTTCCCCAATGATTCCCTGAGGGCATTATAGAAAAGTCTAAAGAATTCTAAAGAAGTACAACTGGTGAAAAAAATGCTTATTGGTTGGTTGATTGAATTGTTTCCTCTGATTTCTATTCTACTCTCCCTGGGATACTAAAAAGGGTGATCATATCTCATATTTTACTATCCTCAAATTGTTCCTGTTTCCAAGATCTTCTTTTCTCTCCTTATATCCTACTGTGTCTCATTTCTCCCGAAGCTGCTTTTCACCTTTAATGCCTAATCCCCGTATCACCCTAATATATCACCCCCTTTTTTCCTCCACAATTTTAACCCTGTGGTTAAGCAGTTCAAGAAAATATTATCTTCTACCTTTGAATTTCATACCTCAAAAGTCTAATCCCTCTTCTACACGACAACCCTTTAAAAGTTTGAAAACAACTGTCAGTGTCTTCTTGAATCTTCCCTTCTCCAGGCTAAACATCCCAGTTCCTTCAACTATCAGCTAGCTACTGTTGCTCCTTTACTGAGTAGGATGCTGAATTCGATGATACGTTTATAGGTTCTTCTCAGTGCCAAGATTCTATGATCTTTTTCTAGGGCAGTGATTTTTAAACTTTATGATTATCTGGCTCTCCCTGTGCCAGAAAAAAAAAGTTATTGGATTTTAATGCTTTTGAAAAGTGAAACGAGAATTTATGTATGTAATATATGTATATATTTTATATATGTTTAGGTAAAAAAAATCATTGCTGGCAGTGGGGAGGATGAGATGAGATAGTGGCAGAGATTCTTAACTCCTATGAAATTTTTTAGTAGACAGAGTGGAAAGGGAAATATATTCTAGGAAAATATCTGATAATTCTTGGAAAAATGGCATGAATATATATGTTTCATCTAATACATACATTTTTGTGGCATTTGTTTTTACATAGTGATACTGACTTAAGGGTTTAAACAATTAAAGTATTTTGTTTTTACTTTTCTTCTAATAGACAGCACAAGCATAGATATCCATTACTTCCTGCCATGTAATTCATAGAATATGACTTTCTTTGTTTCTTAAGCAAAGTGAATGTATTTTAAATGTATTGTTTGCAGTTGGAAAAGTTTCCTTTTTCTTCTTGTCCTTTTTCTTCACAGCATCTACCTCCCCCCCCCCCCCAACCATTTCACCTTCTTTCTCCAAGAAGCTGAATGTTAACCCTTGTAGGACAGACAGTTGGCTTGATAACAGATTTCAGAATGAAAATACCAAGTTTAAAACTTGGTTTCAGTCTTGCTTTTTCTCCCCAGGACAACTTGACCATTGCTTCTATGATTATTCTTTGCATTTTATTGGCTCTGACTTTGCAAAAGCACTATGAATTTATTCTTTAAAGACCTACTGGATCCTGGAGTTATATTGCATTCTGGTTTGAGAGATATAAATTAAGGACAGGAAATGAATAAATAAAGTTAGATTAAAAATAGTTTTGTAATTTACTGATGGAATCATAAGACACAAGTGGGGTTTACTGCTCAAGGTCACTCAGATAGGATTCAGAACTGGAAGGGACCTTTATAGACATCTAATTGAACTCTTTTGTTTTACAAATGAGGAAGCTGAGGCTCAGAGAGGAAGGAAAGAAACATACATTTATTAAGAACCTACTGTATACCAGGCATTGTGCTAAGGACTTTATAAATATTTAATTATCACAACAACCCTGGGAGGTAGTTGCTGTTATTATCTTCATTTTATAGCTGAGGCAGATAGAGGTTAAGTGACTTGCCTATGGTCACACAGCTAGTAAGTATCTGAAGCTGGATTTCAACTCAAGGTTTCCTGGCTCTTATGCTCAGGGCACCAATCTCTTCTATACCCAGCCGAGTTAAGGGACTTGCTCAATATTACATAGTACTAAGTGTCAGAGTCAGAATTTGAACCTCCATCTACTTACTAAAAGTATAGCATTCCCTTCATTCTACTGTGCAGCCATGCTAACTCATTTCTTTTTTGAAAGATGAAATTAAAAGATTAATAAGAAATTCAGAGCTTTGTTAAAAAGCAATTAGAATATGAGATAGATAATCTAAAGACAATTGAATATTTCCTTTCACTTATGTTAGGGAAAATGATGATATTCTAGAATGTTACAGTGGAGGATTAGGGCATGGTTATGACAGTCAGGATTTCTGCTTAGTCAGCAGAAGAATGAAATGCTGTTTTCTGAGAAACTTGCCATTTTTAAGTTTCCTTACTTGGACAGCCGTTTTTAATTAATGAGAGAAAGCATGATGTATTAATTAGCATTTTAGAAAACATTTAGCATGTGGTAGGCACTCTACTAAGTGCTAGAGATTAAAAAAGAAGATGAAAAAAAGGGCTTGGATTTAAGAGTCAGGTATCAGAATTTGAGTCCTGGCTTTATCACTTACTAGCTATGAGCAAATTGTTTGCCAGCCTGGGTTTCCTCAACTGTAAAATGTGAATAATAATAATTTAATTCCCTACCTTATAGTCTGTTTTAAAGAAAACATTTGTAGACTAGAAAGGGTTAAGTAAACATGAGCTATTATTATAATTTTATTGTATTATGAGAGATGATTCAGTAAGAAAGTGAATTCTACAATCTCACTTCTAGCCTGTAATTATTTTTTCTTTCCTTTAAAATTTCTTTTATTTTAGATTGTCCTCTTACCATCACCTTTATTTTTGAATGTGTCTCCTCTCTCTCTTCCACCTAGTGAGGCATCTCTTCACAAAGAGTTAAAAAAAGAGGGAGGAAAAAAGCATTTTAGCACAATAAACCAAGACATTGACCTTATCTGATGGTATATGTAAAATTCTGTACCCATATCTATATGATATCCTTTATGCATTTCCTGTGTCATCTGCTGGCCTTTGCACATCATCTGTGGCTTCCACAACCCCCCCCCCCCCCAATTTCCATTTAATTTTTCATCCTTACCTATGATATATCGAAACCTGAGATGTGGAAGGAATACCTGTATATTGTTTTCCTGCTTCTGATTATTTCATTTCTGGATCAGTTTGTAGGAGTCTTCCCTTGCCTTTCTGTATTTATCACACCCATTGTTTCAAATGGTCAATAATAGTCTATTACGTATACAACTTGTTTAGCCATTTCCTAATTGAAGGCTACCTATTTTATTTCTAAGTCTATGCTACCACAAAAATGCTGGCTAGGTTGTAATTATTTCTTGACACTTGAATTATAGGATCCTATTTGTTCATTGAATATAATCATCTCCATTACTTTCTAATCATGCATTTTTATATGGGATTAATTAGAATTGATTTTAGGAAGTTTTTTTTAAGATCTTAAAAGCTTTAATTTGTTGATAATTTCTGGGATTAAGTAGACTCCATGCCAACATTCTTCTGGAAGTATTTCTCAAGAGGGGAAATTAAACTTTTAAAGAGTAACTATTTCTGGGTCCAGTCTTATCTTCTTTCAGGGAGATAGGGAAACATGAATAATCAGAATATTTTATATTTGCTTTCAGAGTTAGTGATTTCTTTATACTCAATTCTTGAAACTGAGTAGTAGAAGTGACATTATTATCTATGTTTTATAGATGAAAAACCTAAGAAAGATAATATGGTTTGCCCATCACTACACAATTAATAAATGGCACAGATGAAGCTTTTTGAAGTATAACTCACATATCACCTCTTCAGGGAGTTACCTCTCTGATCCTCTCGGTTGCTCATGATTTTCCTCCTCAGCCTTCACATAACTCAAATGCATTTAACTTTTAATATTGTGAATTATAGGTGCAGCTAGGTGGCTCAGTGGATAGAGTCTGGGACCTGTAGTCAGGAAGACTCATTTTCCTGAGTTCAACTCTGACCTCAGATACTTATTAGCTGTATGACCCTGGGCAAATCACTTCATCCCATTTGTTTCGATTTCCTCCTCTGGAAAAGGCTCTAGAGAAGGAAATGGCAAACCATTTCAGTACCTTTGTCCAGAAAACCCCAAATAGGGTCAAGAAGAGTCAGACACAACTGAAAAACCACAGAACAACAATAGAAACAAAATTGTGGATTATAGCTACTTGCATATGTATCATTTCCTCCTCGAGTTTAATATTCTTTAGGGCGGGGATTATATATCATCTAAATAGTGTAGCTCCAAATATTCAAGACAGTATTTTGGACACAGTAAATACTCAATAAATATTTCCCATATTTGTTCTTTGTTGCATAAGTATAGAAGATCTGATTCCTAGAGAAGTTGTGACTTCCCCAAATTCACAAACTAAATGGCAGTGTATGAAATAATCAATTTATCTAATCTAGAAACCTACAAAACCTTTCTCCCTTTACCTTATTTCTTTTTTTCACCTATTGCTTTCTTCTCTTTTTGTCTCTTTCCCTTTTCAAATGGCCTCAAAACATATTTTAGTGTATATTTATTGAATGCAGTCTGTTTCTTGTTCTAAATTTACAAAGATAAGTTGAATACTTTTTATTATTCTAATACTGCTTTTTATTTTTGTGTGGCCTTTAGTAATTTTTTTTCCTGTGGTGATATAGGTGTAAGCTTCTTGGTACACCTATATCTACAAAAGGAAATGAAACTGTGAGGCTTGATATTCTTGATACAGCTGGTACGAAGAACTAGGTGACTGGACTCTTCTGGCTATCATTTTCCCTTGTATACATTATTGCTATAGATTAGACAGCTTCCGAAGGAAGTCTGGCAGTGAGTTATCTGTCAAGGATTTCTTTGGGTTGCACAGTCAGTTGTCAGACCTTTTGATTGTGCAAAATTATGTAGGCATTTATCATAGACACAGCGATTCTACTACCTAGAATCTCAAAGCCAGCTGACCCAGAATTTTGTGGCTTCATCATGTTATCGATGTTGTGGGCACAGCTTATCATATTAGACCTTGCCCAACTTTAATCTGACTTTCTCTGGAGCTATGTTGGTTGATTTATAGGCTTAAATGATCTAGATTTTGGACCTCCACAGAGTCATTGCCTGTGGGCATGTATAGTAAACTAAGACAAAAATATCTCTTCTTTTGGAAGGGATTGTCTTTGAAGCAAAGATAAACCATTGATTCACAGAAACAGCAATGGGAAAGAAGATGACTTTTTTCCAGTTGAAGAGAACAAATTTTGAGGCTCATTTGTAATTATTCCATTACCAGGTCTCCCACTTACCAACAGATAGGACTCCCATTTCCATGTACCCCTCAAGCTACATGTTGCCTTTTTATTTTTTCCTTGATAAAAATTTAGGGTGCTAGAGGACACATTTGTTCCAGTGTTCCAGTCTACTCTAAAAACAGTAAAAAATGGTAGATTTCTATCATTTAAGTGAATCAACTTGGGTATCTGCTCATAGTCATCACTGTTTATAAGATGCAGAGGGCTTATGTAGTAGAAAAAGTGTTTAACTTGGAGTTGAGAGCTGGGTTCATATCAGCTCTGAAGCTTAATAATTGTGTAAACATGAGAGATTCTCTCTCGAACCCCATTATCATTTTGTTGATTGTGCCCTGCCAAGCCTCAGCCTTGAATTGCTTCCACTAGTTACCACCTTTGCTCCTACACATTCATATACCATACCCACATTCATTCTACTGAAGGAAGTTGGAGAAAATCATGGAATTGTTATGTTAGGTCCATTACAAATTTATATTACACCATCTCAATTGGGCCCTTACTGCAGCCAGGAAATCCTATTCCCTTATCAGCACACTATCCCATTCTCATAGCGACCCTTCCAAACGTTTCCATTCCTCTTCAGACCTTCGTCCCCTTAGCTAAGAATTTTACCTCATATTTTGCAGAAAAAAATGAGACCATTTGCCATTAGCTTCTTCTCCCTTCATCTCAATGCTATTCATATGTTTTCTTCTGTCTTCTACCTTTGTCTCACATGGTGATAAGGCTTTAATCCTTACCAAGACTAACCCCTCTACCTCCTCAATTGTTCTCATTCCATTCTGTCTCCTTCAACAAATTGTCCCCTCTGTTATCTCTATCACTTATTTTCAATCTTTTACTGTCTACAGGTTCATTCCTTACTGCCTCCAGCCCATATCTCCTCCATCTTGATAAAACTTTCTTTTGATCTTTTATATCTCTGCTAATTATCATCTTATATCTCTTCTGACCTTTGTGCCTAAATTCCTCAAAAAGGCCATCTACATTAGGTGCCTTCAGTTTTTCTCTTTTCCTTCTCTTCTTAACCCCTTACAATCCAGCTTTTGACTTAATCATTTCACTGAAACTATTCTCTCCAAAGTTATCAATGATCTCATAGTTGTCAAATCCAATGGCTTTTTTTCTCAATTTTCATTTTCCTTGACCTCTCTGTAGCCCTTGACAATATTGATCACCCTCTTCTCTTTGGTATTCTTTTCTTTCTAAACTTTTGGGACACCATTCTCTCCTGTTCCCCCTACTTCTCAATATATTTTCTTAGATCTTCATCCAGATTATAACCTCTAAACATGTGTCCCACGGGGTTCTGATTTGGCTCTTCTCTTTTTCCTTTTGTCTAACCCATTTGGTGATCTTCTCAGCTCCAATGATTAAATGTACCTATGCTTCTCCAACCTTTCTTTTGACCTCCAATTTTGTATCTCTAACTGCCTTTTAGTAGACAACTAGCAGGCATTTAAAACTCAACATGTACAAAACAGAATTCATTATCCTTCCCCCTCCTATCTTCTCTATTAGTGTAGAGGGCAACACCATCATCCCATTTCTTCAGACTTGAAAACCTAGATGTTCTCCTCCAGTTCTTATTATCACTTACTCCCTATATCTGATCTGTTGCCAAGACCTGTTGATTTTAACTTCATATTATTTCTCATACACATCCCTTTCTTTCCTCTAATACTGCCCCAACCTAGTGGTGGGTCTGCCTGCCTCAAGTCTTTCCTCTCCAATCCATTCTCTATTCAGCTAGCAAAATATTTCCCTAAAGTGGAGGTTCAATCACTCCCTTACTCAGTAAACTTCAGTAGCTCCATACCACCTCAGGGAGCAAATAAAAAATTCTTTGTAACCTAGCCACCACCTGCTTGCCCATTCTTCTTATATGTTACTCTTCAACTCATCTTCTTTGATCTAGTGACATTGTTCTCCTCCCTATTCCAGGAACAATCTATTTCTCTGCTGCAAATAGAGCCTGTTTATATATGTATGTATGTTCTTTTGTTGCCTTCCCCTAGATCATGAGTTCCTTGAGGGCAGGTACTGGCTCCTGCCTCTTTTTGTATCACCAGTGTTTAGCAGAATACCTTGAATATAGCAGACACTAAATAAATATTTATTGACTCAGTCACTTTGTCTCTGAACCTCAGTTTCTTAGTCTATAAAACAAGGATAATAATACCTCATAGGGTTATCATGAAGAAAAAGTGATTTATAAGCTTATAAAGTACTATATAAATATAGCTGTTATTTGAAGAAGCACAGGCAAAGGTGGCATCTTTCAGGCATTCAGTTAGTAAGTATTTATTAGATGCTTATTATGTGCCAGACACTGTGTGACTTGGAAATTAAAAAAAAAAGAGGCAAAAGACACCCTTAGTCACAGAACCTTGGGCATCTTAATTCAGCCCCACTTTCTTATTTTCTGCTGATTTCCTCCATCCCTGCTTGACTCACAGAAACAAATGGTCTCAGATTTGTAAAGGGCCTTGTGGGTCATTTAGTACAACTCTGTCTGAACAGGAATCCCATATTCAATACTCCTGATCATTTGACCTGATCTGATTTCAACCCTAAGGATTAGCATGCCTCCCTATCCTTCTGTAAACTAATCACCCGAAATTACCATGCAGATTGACTCAGTTTTTGATACTCAGTAGGTTCTCAATTCCCTCAGTTGCTTCTCTTCTCTATTTAGAAAGCAGAAGAGTAGGGCAATAAACTCTTCCCACAGCATTCTTTTATAGAGGTCTCAGAAATTTTCAAGTAATCCTCCATTTTCTGCTTGGTTTCATTTCCTCAGAACATCATTCTAGGTACCCCTGGGTAGTTCCCCCAGCATCCTTTTGTGTATGTCTTCTCCCATTAGATTGGAAGCTTCTCAAAGGGAGGAATTATCTTTTTCTGATTTATATCTCTAACCCTTAACATAAAACCTGACACATAATAGACTTAATACATGTTTATTGAATTGATCAGTGGCCACTATTGGAAGCCTTCAGTGAGAGAGAAACCACTGACTTTCTCCTTGATTTCATCATGCCCTAGTCATGAATCCTTCTTGTTCTTCACTGGAAAAAAATTGTATCCTGCAGCTCTCCCTCCCTAGCTTCCCCAAGTCCCATTTGCTTAGTATGGTTTGTTCTCCAATGTTATTTCCTCCCAGCTAGTTCAAGGGACTTCCTGCCCCTATCCTTGGACCTCACCATTTTCCCTTTATGGATGATAGGATTAGATGTTGGAAGAGACTTTAGCCATCACTTAGTCCAACTCTTTATTTTTGCCTCTGAGCAAATTTGTCACTGAATCAAAAGGCATGCTTTTCTTTTTCACTCTGTGTTGTCAGGTATGTATTCTCCTTTGTATGCTTTCTTTGATTTTACTTGGATAAACAGGTTTCTTTGCTACCTGCAAAAAGAAACAAAAAAATCAGCTTTTCTTTACAGGCCCAGCCACTGTGGCTCTTGGTGCCTTTGCTTTCAGTTGCATAATAGCTGCTGGCTTCCTTTCAGGAAGGGTTGCTTCCTCTTGAGGGTTTCAAGGAAATTCTGTTCCTGATAACAGCAAAGCAGTGTCAGTCTCTTGCTTTGGTAAACAGGCTGTGTAGGGGCACAATGATTCTGTCAGTAGGTGCTTTGACATTGTTCTCAAAAATGTTCTTTTTCATTCATGTTAATTTAAAAAAAAAACAACCCATAAAGGGATGTGCCCTGATGCTCCCATAAGGATGACAGTTTTGATCTCACAATATCAGTTAAGAGCAGTGCACAGCAGAGTTGGGTAGTTCTAGTGCAGAGGGTCAGAGAGCTGAGGTTTCATTAGTTAAAAAGGATTTAAAGACTGAAAATTAAGCATTTGTGCCATGCTTGGAAAAATATATGATTTCACCTGATTTTAGACCTCAATGTGACAGAGCCTTCAAGGAGAGCACTGCAAGCTATTGATAAAATGCATTTCCAAAACTCTTTCCTTACATTACTTAAGAACAGTGTTTTCCAGAAAGTGGCAGGCAGTCAGTTAGCTAGCATTTATTTAGTATTTACTATGTACCAGGGACTGTGCTAAATGCTATATAGTTAAAGAAAGGCAAAAAACAGTTCCTGCTTTCCTTTATCACTCAACTAAAACTGCTTTTTCCCCCCAAAGTTATTCATGATCTCTTAATTGCCAAATCTAATGACTTTTTCTTACTCCTTATCTTTCTTGACTTCTCTGCAGCCTTTAGCAATGTCACTAACCCTCTTCTCCTTGACATTCTCTCCTCTATAGATTTTCATGACACTCTGTTTTTTTCCTTACCTATCCCGCAACTTATTTTTCTCTTTGCCTGTATCTCCATCCAGGTCAAGCTTGGTAACCTTGAGTGTCCCACAAGGTACTGTCTTGTGTTCTCTTCTCTTCTTCCTCCAAAATATTTATCTTGATGATTTTTATCAACTCTCGTGAGTTCAATTATTATCTCTACGTTGATGCTTCTCAAATCTACTTATCCAGCCCTAACCTTTTTGTTACCTACTGGTTACTCATCTCCAACTGCCTATTGGACAGAATGGATATCCCATAGACATCTTAAATTCAACACACATGCAAAACTAAACTCATTATCTTTTTCCCAAATCCCTCTCTTCTTCCTAAATTCCCTGTTACTATTGAGGATACCACTCTTTTCCCAGTTACACAGGCTTTCAATCTAGCTATCATTCTCAACTCCACCACCTCTAACCCCTCATATCCAATTTGTCTTCAAGGCCTTTGGATTTTTACCTTCACGGTATCTCTCACGTATGCCTCCTTTTGTTCTCTAAGAACATTGCCCACACTCAGAGTATCATCTCCTCCTGCCTAAAATTTTACAATAGCTTTCTAGTTGTTTTCCCTGCCAAAAAGTCTCTCTTCACTGTGGTCTATTCTCCAGTTGGCTGTAAAAATGAATTTCCTAAAACACTGGTCTGCCTATGGTATTCCTCCCCAACTCAGAAAATTCTAGTTTTTCTTCATCACCTCCAAGATCAAAAACAAATCCTCCATTTGGATTTTAAAGTCCTTCATCACTTGGCTGTGGCCACCCACCACCACTGCCATATTACTGATCTTATATCTTATATCTTATAATTCACCATATATGGTGATATCAATATACCATATATGGTGACATTGGCCTCCTTGCTGTTCCTCAAACAAGACATTATATCTCCTAATTCCACACACTTTTGGTGGCTGCCCTCCTTGTCTAGAATATTCTCCCTCATATCTATCTCCTGGCTTTCCTAGCTTTTTTCAAGACAAAACTAAAATATATATAACATGCAAAAAGTTTTATACAAAAAGAGATAGAGGATAATTTGGGGGACAATCTCAGGGGGAAGGTACTAAGATTCAAGAGGACTGAGAAACTGTCTTCTTGCAGAAGGTGGGGTTTTAGTTGACACTTGAAGCTAGGAGATGGAAATGAGGGAGAGCATTCCAGCCATGGGGGACCTCCAGGGATGGTTTTCCGTCCTCTTAAGGGCCAAATGGGTTAGAGAGGTCTTCTCAAGAGTTGGGAAGACAGGTTCGAGTCTCATTTTTTGTATATAATGTCTCCGTGACTATTTAAGTCACTTAAAATTCAGTGTCCCGAAATTAGCTCTCTGAGTTGCAGAGCCTGTATGCAAATATTCATTAGAGGACACTTGTTTTGTTGGAATTTCCTATACCATCAGATAGCACAGTGCCTGGCACATAATAGGTGCTTAATAAATGTTTATTGATTGATACCAGTGAAGCCTGGTTCAAAAAATTAAATATGAAATTTCATATGCATAAAAGTTATTATATATAATCAGTGATTCCCAAAGTGGTTGCTACCACCCCCTGGTGGGTGCTGCAGCAATCCAGGAGGGCAGTGATGGCCACAGGTGCATTTATCTTTCCTATTAATTGCTATTAAAATAAAAAAAATTAATTTCCAGGGTGCTAAGTAATATTTTTTCTGGAAAGGGGGCGGTAGGCCAAAAAAGTTTGGGAACCACTGGTTTAGAGCATGAAAATAGCTTAATTTCTCAAAAAAATGTTCAATTGTCTTCCAAATATCTGTGATTTCATTTTAAGCCTTGTATATTCTATATTTCCAGGACTTTCCTTTCTCAGAGCAGTGTTTATTGCCTTTGCACATACATGTAAAGCTTTCAAGTATTCCACAACCAAAGTAGTGTGGGAAATATTGTTTTAGAACCTTATTCAGCAACAATGGGCATTCCAGGGACTAGAGGGACATTTATTTCACTGCAGATTCAATTCTGAGTTTTCTGTCCCTGCAAGGAGGGGCTTACTGGAGCTGATTCAGTATTGATCTGGTCATTGATAAGCCCTACATAACTGTGCCTACATAAGCCAATACATAGACATAAAATAACAGTATATTTGGGATCCTGTTTTTTGTATATATGAGTGCATTTTTGCATATATAAATTAGAAAAGGGAAAAGTAGAGGGAATAAATAACCTAACAATGATAGGGTTAGCAGAAGATAGGAAGGCCAATTAGCTTTGGACTTTGAGAATCAAAAAACACTGGACTCTGGAATTTGGTTTAGGCATATTTCTAGATGACGGTTTTCTATATTCTAGTTAGAAGTAAGAGGCTAGTCAGTGATACAGGTTCTCATTGTCAAGACGCTGCTCAATTATGCTATATTGGATCCTAAAAACCAATGCTCTAGTCTCATCAACCTGGATGGGGTGTGTACTTTAATAATAATAGCTAGCATTTATATAGTGCCCACTATGTGCCAGGCATTGTGCTGAAGTGCTTTACCAATATTATCCCATTTGAGAATACTCTGCTTCTCCATTAAGCCTCATCCCACGTCACAGTTAGATTGTGAGCTCTTTAAGGTCAGTGATATCTTTTGCTTCTTTTTGTACTCCCAGTAGTTAGTATAGTGTTTGGCATATTTATTGCTTGCTTGCTTGAACTCAGAAGTCATTTAGTCCAACCTATGCTTGAAGAATTACTTTTACACTCCATCTGATAGTCACTCACCCATTGCTTGAAGAGCTCCAGTGAGGGCAAACTCATTACCTCCCAAGGCATCTTATAGATTAGCACTAATTCTCTCTAGACCTACTATTCACTACTTTGCCCCCTCCCTCCCCTACACCATTTTACTGGGTCCTATGGAGATGCTATCGTATCAACAGATGCACTCCCCCTCCCATCTTTAAAAACATTTCAACTGAAATTTGCTTTCTCCTCAGAATCTAATATCCCATGCAAACCTCTCTTTAGGTGACCACTACTCTTTCCTTCTCTTTCTCTCTTTCCTTCTCTCTCCTTTCCTCCTTCCCTATCTTCTCCTCTGTTCTTCTCTCCTTCTCCTTCTTGTCTCCTCTCCATTCTTCTCTCTCTGTCATTATCACTCTCCCTCCTTGACCTTCCTCTCTTTCTTCTTCCCTTACTTCCTCCTTCTTCCTTGAGGACTTCAGTATTCATATTGACCCTTCTGATTGTGTGACCACATGATTCTTCAGCCTCTTGAAATCAAGCATTTTCTTGCTGTATAACACTTTAGCCACCCCAAGCTGTATGTTCAATCTGTAGGGCTCATTGCCTCATGGAACTTCATTACTGCCTCATTTATGAATTTCAGATATCTGTTTGCCAATCACAGACTTAATCCTTCATCTCTCCCTTTCCCTTACAAGGTTGTTCATCATTCTTCTTATGGCATCGGGTCCTTTTGCCTCTCATACCTCATCTCCTATGCCCTGGCTTCACTTTTTTTCCATATCCAATCTGCTTTATTAATAAGTTGCCATTCATCTCTCCTGCCTATTGCCTCTGGGATCAAGTACAAATTTCTCCTTTTGGAATTCAAGGCCTTTTACAGTCTGGCTCTAGTTTACCTTTCTAGACTTAATACAAATTATTCCTCTTCACTCATGCTACAGTTCATTTAAGCTGACCTACTTGTTATCTCTAAAACATACCATTCTACTTCCCATCTCTTTGCCTTCGTATAAGACATATAGGATCCCATGCCTGGAATGTACTTTGTTTTCATCCTCTTAGAATCTGGTATTTCCTTAACAGCTCAGCTTACGGGTCATCTCCTATATGAAACCATTACTGATTTCCCTCAGGGGCTAATGCCTTCCCCAGACCAAAATTACTTTGAATTTCTCTCCCTCCCTCCTTCCCCAATAGAATGTAAACTTCTTGAAGGCATAGTCTGTTTCATCTTTTTGTTTTATCTCCAAGGTCTAGCACAATGCCAGGCACATGTTATTCTGTTATTTTTCAGGAACATGGTAGACCTTTAATAAATGTTTGTTGATTGATTCACTGACCACTACCCAGTTTGCTACCTTGCTAATTTTGAACTCTGGATAATTATTTACCAGTTTATTAATTTACTGTTGCTCCTAGAATGCTGAAAATCACTGCAAGTCTTAAAATTGAAGTTATTTTACCAATTATAAATTTATTTTAAAAATTATTTTAAAATTTAACATTTAAAATTTGAAATAAAAAATTTTAAATAGAATATATTGGTTCCAAGGCAGAAGAGTGGCAAGGGGGTAGGCAATAGGGGTTAAGTGACTTGTCTAGGGTTGCACAACTAGAAAGTATCTGAGGTCAAATTTGAACTCAGGACCTTCTATATCCAGGCCTGGCTCTCCATCCAGTATGCTACCTAGCTGCAGCTCAATTATAAATTTATTGTGCATATCCCTAGCTGGGTTCTCATTATTGCCTGGAAATCTCACTCTAACCACACTGACTTCCCCTCTCAGCTTTCACAGTGAGACCTCTCCCTCCTGCATTCTCCAGCTTTGTCTGTTCTATTGACACTTAGGGCATATGACAGCCTCCTGTATCACTGAGAACACTGAGGATGTCCAACAGGAACTTCTTCAGCTTAACTTCCTAGCATCATTACCCATGCTCTCCTTTCTTGCTCCAGCAGAGTAGCCACATTGATGTTAGAATGTAAACTCCTTGAGAATAGGCAATGTTTCTTTTCTTTTTCTTTCTTTTTTTTTTTGTCTTTGTATACCCAGTTCCTAGAAGTGTCTAAACAGAAAAGGTTAAGAAATACTTGTCAATTGACAAATTCATCAAAAAGATCATTGATCCATCAAAGTTTGTGGTATTTTCCACATGCCTCTTCATATTGTGCCCCCTTTTGTTCTTTTTTTTGTCTTTTGTTAATGAAGAATAGTGATGGATGCTTATGTAAATATAGCTATCTTAAGAGATGGGGGAAAATACTGACATAGTTTCATTTTATAATGTATCATATCAAGACAACGAGGTGGCTCAGTGGATAGAGAGTCAAGCCTGGAGATGGTAGGTCCTGGGTTCAAATTTGTCCTCAGACATTTCTTAGCTGTGTGATCCCTAGGTGAGTCACTTACCTTCCATTGCCTAACCCTTGCCATTTTCCTGTACTTGGAATCGATACTTGGTTTTGATTCTAAGTCAAGAAGGTAAGGGTTAAAAAAGAAAAGTTTCACAGCAACATGGATTATAACATTTTACCTACACTTAAAGTCACAAGCAGCAATGAGATAAGAACTCAGCCAGCATTGATTAAGTGCCTACCATATGCCAGGCATTATGCTAAGCACTGGAGAGACAGAGAGGCAAAAGAGAGTCCCTGATCTCAAGGAGCTCATAGTGTAATGGGGGAGACAGCAAGCAGACAACCATGTACATACAATCAAGATATATACAGAAACATTGGAGATAATCACTAGCAGAGTCAAGTAGAAACACCTGAAGCCCAACATTAGGCACTGGGAGATCAATTTCAGAGACTCTACTATGTAACTTATGTGACTTTTCATAAATTTTGGGTTTTCTGGCTCCTCTGGAGAAGGAGGCACTTACATCATATGATTATAGGTGGTTGAGAGGTCAGAGGGAAAGAATTCATTGTGACACCCAGGGAATAAAGTCCCAGTAAATTGTTCCAGATGTCATATAAGAGGCCAGCAGAAATTGTATGTTAGAATTGAATCCAGGATTTCACCAGGGCAGGCAAATCCAGAAAGAGCATTGATTCCAAAGAGGAGATCAAGTCATCACAGATAAAAACAAACAGGGGAATAATGTGTAGTGTGGATGATTGAGTTTATCCTAACAATAATGATGATGATATGATAATTGTAGTTTATAGATATAATACTTTATGGCACTGTGCTAAGCATCTCACAATTATTCTCTCATTTGATCCTCACAATAACCATGGGAGGTCGGTGCTATTATAATCCCCATTCTATAGATGAAGGAACTGAGACAGACAGAAAGATGCTAAACCATAGTCTCAAAGCCAGTTAAGTGTCTAAGGCTGAATTTGAACCTGGTCCAGCACTCTATCTGCTGAGCCACCTAGCAGCCCATATTCATGCTAAAATTTTTATATTTCTGTCTTTTTTGTAGCAGCAGTATCCTATGTGCTCTTGGTCTGTAATTCCAGACCCAAGTCACCTCTTTACTGGTTCACACTTTCCTAAGAATACTACATGAAATGGAAATAATACATGCCATCCTTTGAGGATTAAGTTAAATAATACATGTTGAAGCATTTAGATAAATAAAATGTGCTACATAAATCCAAGTGTTCTTTTGGTTCCCAGGAGGTCATAGGATTTCCTTGACATTCAGTTTCAGTATGTTGAGAAGCTATTGGGCACAGAGCATATTTTGAACTTAGCTTGACTAATCTGAGCCTGAGGAGTCTGAATGGTTTATCAGAGGGCATGTACCCTAAACACATAATATCAGATGTCTGATTCTCATTGGGCTGCTTGGCTACTCAGTATTGTTCTGAACAAATTGTGTACACATCAATTGAATTAGGGAAGGGACCCTACATGCTAAATTTGTCACATTCCAAAGTCTTCAGTGGCATTTGTTCGAGGCTACTGCTTGCCTATTCATGATGTATCAGATGAGAAAATGCCAGACTCAGCTGTAGCAAGAATAGAAGTAACTTTCTGAGTGGTTCTCTTCCTCTCCTTCCTCTAAGTCTTAAGCTTACACACACACACACACACACACACACACACACACGCTGCTGATCTAAGACCTTTAAAATCTTTAATAGTTTATATCCAGAGTCTTCCAGTTCATTTTTCATTTTATTAAGAAGAAACTATAAATAAAATTGAACAATGCCATTATTTTTTTCATTAGCTCTAAATGGCTTTGTGACATAATGGAAGCTCAAGTAGTGTATTTGATTTTTTTTCTTCTTTTCCCTGAATGCTATCTGGTTGGAACATCTAGATATATTACAGAATTTTCTAGACTGAAAAGTATAGGGAGAGGGGGAAGTTTTCAACTTGTTTTTTCTTTTAATGGTATATGATGTGATATAAAACAACAGTAGTTTTTGGAGGGTGTTCCTAAATAGGCAAGTTTCTTTGTTTTGCTGTAGAAGATCTATGAGGTTATTTTCTCTGCTGGTAATAAGATTTCTCAAATAAAATAATCTTTTGAATAATATAAAAATCATTTTTTTTAAACCCTTAACTTTGGTGTATTGGCTCATAGGTGGAAGAGTGGTAAGGGTGGGGCATTGAGGGTCAAGTCACTTGCCCAGGGTCACACAGCTGGGAAGTATCTGAGGCCGGATTTGAACCTAGGACCTCCCATCTCTAGGCCTGGCTCTCAATTCACTGAGCTACCCAGCTGCCCCTAAAAATCACTTTTTAAATTTCATTAGCCATTGTCTTTAACTTGGAAAAAAATGTAGCAGAACCTCTTAGGATGTGGTTCTGTAGTTTTCAGATCATTGATTCTCTGAGTTGGCTGGGACCTCAGAGGCCATCTGTTCTGCAGCCAAACTAGATTTTCTATAAGATATGTGTCAGGTGGTCATCCAGCCTCTTCTATAGACTTCCAGTGAGGGGGAATTCATTACTTCTCTAGTCTTTCCATTCTACTTTTAGATTGCTCTAATTGTTAGGAAGTTTGCTAATATTACGCCTATTTGCTAAAAGTTTGCTAATATTACCCCCTTGGTTCTTTGCTTCCTAGTCTGAAATTCATTTTCATTGGCAGAGACAATTGAAGCAAAATTAGGAGTTGTGTACTCCTTGCCTCCTTAATCTCTCGCTCTTTTTTTTAACTCCCTTTATCCACAGTGCAGCTTAAAAAAAAAAGCCCACAATTCAGTTTTAAAAGCCCTTTTTGTTGTCCTCTAGAATCCACCAGCTCATTTTAGTCATTATAGCTTTAGATACTTTTCTTATAGAATAATCTCACTTTCAAATTAATCTTCCATTACCTGATGTCCCCTCCCAAAGTAGGTTTCAGGTTAAGAATTCCTGAATAGCAAAGTCTGGGCTAAGAAGACAGACAACTCATTCACAGTTGATATGTTTTTTCCAGGGAGGGATACATGCCTGAGGGAGTAAGCTATTGACCTGGATAATGACCACGATTATAATAATGATAATAATTGACAAAGGGCATTATGAACCCAATTTTATTTCACCCTCACAACAACAACCCTATGAGAGATGGGTGCCAGATTTGATTATCTCCACTACAGATGAAGAAACTTGAACTAATGGGGACAATAATGACTATAGTTTCTACCTTATAGGATTTTTGTGAGGATCAAATAACAAAATGGATGTAAAGTGCTTTGTCAACCCAAAAGTTTCAAAGAAACACCAGTCATCGTTATTATTTGCTGAGGATTAAGATTGTATGAGTCTTATGCTGTAAAGTATGGGATTCATGATTTTATTTAATCCTCACAAAAATCTGTGAAGAGGAAAAAACTTAGTTGTTATTGACCCATTTTACAGATGGGGAAACTGAGTCTCACACAGGTTGAGCAATTTGCATATAGTCCCACAGCTAGTGTCAGAGGTAAGATTGAGACACAGGTCTCTAATAACTGAACCAACCTCTTTTCCCCTAGGCTGCTGCTCAATGCAGGCTTGTTTCTGAGAGCATCCTCTTACACATTTTCTTTAGGTCAAAGTAGAAGGGGCTCTAAAGTACATGTCAAAACAGTTGATTGCCACCAGCAGTTTACTTAACATTTAAGGAAGCCCTGTGCTCTTTCCCATGCTTGAATACCTCATGATGACTAGCTGAATGTTTCCAAAAGCTGTAGTGTAGCATGTAATGTGTATCAATGTATTTCTTGTCCGCCCAGGAAAGTAATTGCATTTGCTGTTCCTGGCTCTACCCCCAAGTCATCAACACCACACAACCTTCTTTATGCAGTTGCATCTGGGTGGGATTTTTTCATTCGAAATGCTAAAATAAGCAAGAGGTTGAGTTTTTGTTTGGTTTAGTTGTTTTTTTTAGAGCATTCAGAGTAACTTTGGGTTTTCATCTGGAATGAAGCATTCTAATTCATTGTCCTTTGGGGCAAAGCTTCCTCCAAAAAAAAAAAAAAAAAGAAAAAAGAAAGAAAAGAAAAAGGTGGTGGTGGTGAGAACACTAAGCAATAAAACTCACTAGTGTACTTAACACCATCTTAGGTATATAGCTGCCAAGAACCCCATCTTTTTCCTGGAACACTGTCTCCTGATTTGGCCTCTCATCCATCACAGCTTCCTGGCCTGAGTGAAGTGGAAAGTTATGGAAATAGCAGATGAATTGGGGACCTTCTCAAATAACTAGTCCTTGTAGCCTGAGCCCCAAACTGGCTTTTGCTTGAGTAAAGCCTGTCATCTAGGATGTAGTCTGCTACCTCTGTAAGAGGCTCCTGACTCTGTCTCCCCCACTGTCATCTGCTGATATTTGCCTCCTCATATAGGCTTTGAGACAACCCTGATTTCTGGAAGCCTGTGTCAGCAGAGCGCAAGCTTTGGCAAACCCTGCCAATCTGGAAAGGCTTCAAGTACAGGTCTAGGGATGGACTGTGTGCCTGTAGTTCAAAACCCTTTGAGCTTAGGGTAGGAAGGCTCATGGGCTAGAGTTTGGACCCTAGATGATTTTTGCTGTTCATAATGCACATACTACACAAACCATATACACACTCACAATGTATAAGGAAATAATTTATATTCTAAATGGATGGTTGGCAGAAATTCTTCTTCAGTGAGTTGGGGACATAAATTCTGTACAATTCAAATCAGCCAATCCTTTTTTTAAAGAACCTACTATGTGCAAGTCATTGAGCCAAATGCTGGGGACACACAGAGTAAGTAAAAAGCAGTACTTGTCCTCTAGGAGCTAATATTCTATTGGGGAAAGGATCCAGCATATACACAGATAAGGAAAGGCAAGATTTTTTGAGGAGGGGGAAGTATTAATGACCAAGGTAGGGAATCAGTAAGTCATCATTTTATTAAGCTCCTACTGTGTGCCAGGTGCTGCGTAAGTACTAGGGATATAAACAAAGACAAAAGACAGTCATTGCTCTTAAGGCCCTCTCAGTCTAATGAGGAAGCATTCTTTAGAAAGTGGCTTTCAGTTGGCTTCAGGAGGAGGGTGAAAAGAGCTGGGGGGGATGGGGGTGGGAATCATCAATCCTGTAAGCATGGAAAAATATTCTAAATAAAAAAAGGAAAAGAAAAAGAAAAAAGTGGCTTTCAGTGAATGAATAAATGAGTGGATGAATGAAAAAACATTAATTAAAATTTAATTTAATTTTTAAGTTTGGAAAATTTTATCCAATTAATTAATTTAGGATATTTTTCCATGGTTACAAGATTCATGTTCTTCCCCCCCCCCCCCCATAGCTGATACGAAATTCCACTGGGTTTAATTTAATTTTAAAAAAAAAAAATTTTTTTTAACCCTTGTACTTCGGTGTATTGTCTCATAGGTGGAAGATTGGTAAGGGTGGGCAATGGGGGTCAAGTGACTTGCCCAGGGTCACACAGCTGGGAAGTGGCTGAGGCCGGGTTTGATTTAATTTAATTTTTAAAAATACTCTTACCTTCCATCTTAGAATCAATGCTATGTCTTAGTTCTAAGACAGAAGAGTGGTTAGGGCTAGGCAGTGAGGGGTTAAGTGACTTGTCCAGAGTCACATAGCTAGCAAGTACTGAGACCAGATTTAAACTTGGGATTTCTAGTCTCCAAAGCCTGGCTCTGTATTCACTGAGCCACCTACCTGCCCCCTGAAACTATTTATTATGTGCTTTTCATATGCCAAACACTGTGCTAAGAGGATAAAATAAAAAAAACCAAAGGCAGTTTCTGACTTGAAGTAGCTTATGTTCTAATGAAAGGGACAATGCACATAAAGGACTGTTGGTCAGAGAGGGATGTGTAGGTCCAAAAAGTTGTTGGATTGGTGGGTGGAACTGTTGGGAAGTAGATTGATGCACCCTTCTAGAAGCAATAGTAAAGTTAATTAGATCATGGTTCTAGCACTGGAAGTTTGGGGTGGGGTAGAAATGGAATGGGGGGAGCTTGGTCAGGTAGGGGGAGCGTGGTTGGGAATGGAGAGAGTACTTGCTCTAAGGGTAAGGTTTTCCAAAAGATGGCCAGAGTGTGGTAGTCCTTAATCAGGACACAATGAGGGGCTACCCAGGGCAAAAGTTCTGGTAATGAAAGATTCTAAGAAAGAAGTGAGAAGAGGAGCACAGACCAAACATGGGAAATAACCCAAAGGCATGGAAACTGGATATGAATTTCAAGTGGAGTGTGTAACCGAGAGTGATATGAAATCAGCTTGAAAAGGGAGATGGGAATGCAGTTATGGAGAGCCTTAAATGCCAAGCTAAAGAGCTTATATTTTATCTTAGAGGCAGTAAATTGCTGTTGAAGACGTTATAGCAGAATAGATACTTTCTTTGGTCTCTGTCCATTTACATCACTTGTTTAAAGGAAAGACCTTGTATGATTTGGCAAATAAAACCCTGAAGTCAGAGGATTTAGGTTCAGATCCCTGCTTTTCCACTGCCAATATGACCTTGGCAAGTCACTGTATGTGTTTAGACCTAATTTCCCTCAGTTGGAAAAATGAGGGGGATGGATTTGATGACCTCTGACATAAATTGTAGCCATATAACCCTATGATTCTGGAATTACACTTTTTTTTCTTTCCATTTTGCTTTTGGAATTTAGGGTGATTGATTTTTCTCATCCTATGTGATTCTTGACTATGTTTCCCCATTAATTCTCTGTAGAGAATCTACAAATTTCTCTTCATAAAATATTTTCTGGGAGAGCCCAGACAATATGTGGGGTATGGTGCTGTTTGCATTTCAGTGGGGAAAGGAGAGAGCTGGCTTGAACAGTTTGGACTCCCATTGTTCTCCAGGAGGGAAAGCTGTTAAATGATCTTTTTCTTTTCACTTAGGAATTGATTATGAAAGACTTCATGTCTTTCTTTTTTCCTCAGCCAATATTAGGATGCACATATTGGAAAATGACCAGATGCAATATCAAAGGAACATTTGTCTTTTATTTTGTACTTTGGTGTCTGCTTAATATTTAAAAAGGCAAATTATTCCACAGAGCCTGGAAAAACAATTGACAGGATCACAAAATAAAACCTGGTGGTGACCAGAAACTGAACTCTTTAGTCATAGCTCAAGCATGGGGCAAGTGGTTTTGGAGTGAAATAGACCTCACTTCTCTGTGCTGGCTTAATGATGTAACATGTCCCTTTTGGGGTAGACATTATCCTTTGTTTCCATTGACTAAAATGAGATTCCCCACCCTACAACAAACCAAAACCCACCACTCATCATTTCTGGGTTCTTTCTCTCCTTAAAAATAGAGGTAGGGGACTAGGGGTTAGAAATAAGTAGAATAAAGGACTTTGTGGTTTTATTTCAGGGAATTGAGAAAGACCACCTTTTCTTGCCTCTCTTTTTCCCAAAAAGATAATTTGCTTTCATGCCCTTTATTCCACAATTAAATTTATTTGGTTCTATCTAAACATAGTGGTTTTGTCCCTTATTAAAAATATTCCTCGGGGGCAGCTGGGTAGCTCAGTGAATTGAGAGCCATGCCTAGAGACGGGAGGTCCTAGGTTCAAATCTGGCCTTAGACACTTCCTAGCTGTGTGACCCTGGGCAAGTCACTTGACCCCTATTGCCTACCCTTACCACTCTTCTGCCTTGGAGCCAATACACAGTATTGACTCCAAGTCGGAAGGTGAGGGTTTTAATAAAAAAAAAATACTCCTGATTTTGATAACATTAAACTTCACCATTTATTTACATTTTAAATATGAATTTATGAGAATATTTAGGAAAAAATTATTGATGATTTTTAAAGTTTTTTTTTAGTTACTGGTCATTACCAGGTTATATTTTGATTGCCTTTTTAATTATTAAGCAGATACCAAAGCACAAAATAAAAGACAAATGTTCCTTTGATATTGTATCTGGTCATTTCCAGACATACCTCAAAATCTTCTTGTAACAAAGAAAAACAGGTAAATTAACTATCAAAGTAACTTTTGCATGCAACATTCCACAACCATAAACCTCCCTTCCCATCATTTCATACCCCCCAAGGAATGGATCATATGTTTTGTTATCTACTGTAAGATTGTTTCATGAAAGCAGAATGTGATAATGGGCAGAGGAAGGAGAGGCCTTGAGGACACTTGTTAGCTAAGGTGGGGAAGGAAGGGCTAGGTTTTAGTGACAGTCTGAAATGAAAGAAGTTTGGATAAAGGTCTTTTACTAGACTTAGAAGGATATATATTGCACTGAAGATTGCAGATTTGATCTTTAAGATTTGGGGAGGAAGCTATTTTCCACATTTCAGTCATTTCTAGAGACTGTGTGTGTGTGTGTGTGTGTGTGTGTGTGTGTTTCCCTTAATATAAACTTTAAAAAATTGCTAACTTTTGTGGTTTTCATAACCAAAATTTATCTCAATTTTTCTCCTTTTCCTACTTTCAGAGAATCATCCCATATTAGAAAATCAAATTTTTAAAAAAATATTTTGTTTTTTTACAATTACATGTAAAATAATTTTTAACATTTGTTTTTTAAAAATTTGAGTTCCGGTTTTTCTCCCTCTCTCCCCTCCTTCCTTATTAAGAAGGCAAGCAATATGAGAAATAATATTTTTAAAGGGAAAAAAACAAAGAAGAGAGAAAAAATGAGCAAAAGGATAAAAAATGTGATGTGTATTCCAGGGGAAAAAACCCCTAAAATACCCTAGAGACACTGGTTGAAAAAATTAAAAATCTATTTTCTAGTCAGATGTTAGCCTTGTTGAGTGGGTGAATGGAAGGACCCCTCTGCAGAACCTTAAATTGGACCCATCACTGCCACCTTCTATTTTGACATGACTTTCCTGTTAGATGAGGCTTAACTGAAACTTAAACAACATTTGCTATTTGCTCCTACTTATGTATATAACACTGAGCCAGGCACTGAAAGAGATGAAAAGTTTAAGTAAGAAACAGAACCTGTTTTCATGAAGCTTTTGATTTAACAGAGGAAGGGTGAGATGCAGAAATAGTGCACATACAAAATTTCATAGTATAAGATAAAAGGGTACTTGAAGAGCCCTCTCTCATCCCTGGTCCCTCACCATCCAAGGCAAAAAGAGGTAAATGAACTCAGATAACTGTGTAATCAAAGAGAACTCTGGGTAATTCTGTGAACTTTTAGGTCAGATCCTTCTCACTGAAACAGAATGAGTCTAGAAAACCTAGAGGTTATGTAGACTTACTCCTCTTAAGTGGATAAAACCCATATCCATTACTGGTGATGACTCTGTTACCTTCACAGAGCTTTGGTGAAGAATAGCATTTATTCCAAGCCCCATACTTTAGAGACTCCCACCCACTAATGGTGTCTGGGCAATGACTGAGGAGGCAGTAGACATGGGGAAAAGAATGTGATTTCATTAGATGATGTTAAAAAAGACCTGGTTCTCTTTCTCTAAGCATGCATATAAAAGATCTGGGAATCTTTTTTTTTTTTAAATATTTATTTTTTAGAAAAGTTAACGTGGTTACATGATTCATGCTCTTACTTTCCCCTTCACCCCCCCCCCCACCTCCCCACCTCCCCATAGCCACTGCGCATTTCCACTGGTTTTAACATGTGTCACTGATCAAGACCTATTTCCAAATTGCTGATAGTTGCATTGGTGTGGTAGTTTCCAGACTACATCCCCAATCATGTCTGCCTCAACCCATGTGTTCAAACAGTTGCTTTTCTTCTGTGTTTCCACTCCCGCAGTTCTTCCTCTGAATGTGGGTAGCGTTCTTTTCCATAAATCCCTCAGAATTGTCCTGGGTCACTGCATTACTGCCAGTACAGAAGTCCATTACATTCTATTTTACCACAGTGTACAATGTTCTTCTGGCTCTGCTCCTTTCACTTTGCATCAATTCCTGGAGGTCTTTCCAGTTCACATGGAATTCCTCCAATTTATTATTCCTTTGAGCACAATAGTATTCCATCACCAGCATATACCACAGTTTGTTCAGCCATTCTCCAATTGAAGGGCATATCCTCATTTTCCAGTTTTTTGCCACCACAAAAAGCGCGGCTATAAATATTTTCATACAAGTCTGTTTATCTATGATCTCTTTGGGGTACAAACCCAACAATGGTATGGATGGATCAAAGGGCAGGCATGCTTTTATAGCTCTTTGAGTGTAGTTCCAAATTGCCACCCAGAATGGCTGGATCCATTCACAACTCCATTAGTAATGCATTAATGTCCCAATTTGGCCACATCCCCTCCAACATTCATTACTCTCCCCTTCTATCATTTTAGCCAATCTGTTAGGTGTGAGGTGACACCTCAGAGTTGTTTTGATTTGCATTTCTCTAATTATTAGAGATTTAGAACACTTTCTCATGTGCTTATTGATAGTTTTGATTTCTTTATCTGAAAATTGCCTATTCATGTCCCTTGCCCATTTAAAGATTGGGGAATGGCTTGATTTTTTATCCAATTGATTTAACTCCTTGTATATTTGAGTAATTAGACCCCTGTCAGAGTTTTTTGTTATAAAGATTTTTTCCCCAATTTGTTGTTTCCCTTCTGATTTTGGCTGTTTGTACAAAATTGATTGTTTTTGTTTGTACAAAAGCTTTTTAGTTTAATAAATCATTTATTTTACATTTTGTATTTTTCTCTAACTCTTGCTTGGTTTTAAAATCTTTCCTTTACCAGAGATCTGACAAGTATACTATTCTGTGTTCACTTAACTTGTTTATAGTTTCCCTCTTTATATTCAAGTCATTCACCCATTCTGAATTTATCTTGGTGTAGGGTATGAGATGTTGATCTAAGCTTAATCTCTCCCATATTGTTTTCCAAATTTCCCAGCAGTTTTTGTCACATAGTGGATTCATGTCCCAAAAGTTGGGCTCTTTGGGTTTATCATACATTGTCTTGCTGATGTCATTTACCCCAAGTCTATTCCATTGATCCTCCCTTCTGTCTCTTAGCCAGTACCATATTGTTTTGATGACTGCTACTTTATAGAATAGTTTAATATCTGGTACTGCTAGGCCACCTTCCTTCACATTTTTTTTCATTATTTCTCTTGATATTCTTGTTCTTTTGTTATTCCATATGAACTTTATTATAGTTTTTTCTAATTCAGTGAAAAGGTTTTTTGGTAGTTTGATAGGTATGGTGCTAAATAGGTAAATTAATTTGGGTAGAATGGTCATTTTTATTATGTTAGCTCGACCTACCCATGAGCAATCAATGTTTTTCCAATTGTTTAGATCTAGTTTTAATTGTTTGGAAAGTGTTTTGTAGTTGTTTTTATATGATTCCTGTGTTTGTTTTGGTAGATAGATTCCTAAGTATTTTATATTGTCTAGGGTGATTTTAAATGATGTTTCTCTTTCTACCTCTTGCTGCTGTGATGTGTTGGAAATATATAGAAATGCTGATGATTTATGTGCATTTATTTTGTATCCTGCAACTTTGCTAAAGTTGTTGATTATTTCTACAAGCTTCTTAGTTGATTCTCTAGGATTTTTTAAGTTTACCATCATATCATCTGCAAAGAGTGATAGCTTAGTCTCCTCATTGCCTATTTTAATACCTTCAATTTCTTTTTCTTCTCTAATTGCAACTGCTAGTGTTTCTAGTACTATGTTGAATAATAGAGGTGATAATGGGCATCCTTGTTTCACTCCTGATCTTATTGGGAAGGCTTCTAATTTATCCCCATTGCATATGATGTTTGTTGATGGTTTTAGGTATGTACTGTTTATTATTTTTAGGAAGGGTCCTTCTATTCCTATACTTTTCAGTGTTTTCAATAGGAATGGATGCTGTATTTTGTCAAAGGCTTTTTCAGCATTTATTGAGATAATCATGTGATTTTTGTTTGTTAGATTGTTGATATGGTCAATTATGTGGATGGTTTTCCTAATGTTGAACCATCCTTGCATTCCTGGAAAAATCCCACCTGATCATGATGGATAATCCTCTTGATCACTTGCTGGAGTCTCTTTGCTAGTATTCTATTTAAGATTTTTGCATCTATGTTCATTAGGGAGATTGGTCTGTTGTTTTCTTTCTCTGTTTTTGAAGATCTGGGAATCTTAAAATGCTCTACCCTAGAGTAATTCTTAACCTTAGGGCACATGACCTTATTTTAAAAATTAAATTTTATTTTATTTTTCAAAAGAAAATCCACTTTTTCTCTTTCCCACACTCCTTACCTTTCTCCTCTCCTCCAAACCTCAAATTTGAAAGCAAGAAAAACAAAATTCCCTATTACAAACATGTATAATCAAGCAAAACACATCCCAGCATTGGCCATGTACAAAAAAGTCTCAATCTGTACTTTCAGTCCAACTTTTCAATGGAGGTGAGTAGCTGATTTCATTGTGAGTCCTTTAGGATTGTGGTTGGTCATTATGTTTTTTAGTGGTCCTAAAACTTTCAAAAGTTGACTGTCTTTACAATATTGTTTTGGTATAATTTGTTTTATTGGCTTTGCTTACTTCATTCTGTATCAATTCATTCAAGTCCTCCTAGGTTTCTCTGAAACCATCCCTTTTATTTTTTCTTATAGTATAATATAGTATAATAGTATTCTATCACATTCATATAGCATAACTTGTACAGTCATTCCCTAATCAATTGATACCATCTCAGTTTTTGCCGCCACAAACAGAGTTGTTATAACTCTTTTTTTTTTGGTACATGTGAGTCCTTTTTCTTTCTTGACCTCTTTGGTATATAGACCTACCAGTGATATCACTTAGTCAAAGGTTATCAGTTTACTTAAAAACATATTTTAATACCGTATTTCAGTATAAATGTTTTCCTTCATAATCCTATATATTTCATTTTAAGCACTTAAAAACATTATTCTGAGAAGTGATCCACAGGCTTCACCAGACCCAAGAAATGTTACAGGGAAAGGTGTCTCAATTTGCTGCTTCTGATTAGTTCTATATACCCTCTTACCTCTACCAGCTGATGAGTACCAAACATAGGCTCATTAAAGGCCTTTGGAGGAGAGGCATAATCTATTTCTATCCCACCTCTACTAAGCTGATCAATAGACTAGTGGAATACATACAAAACCCACATTGGAGAAAGGATTGCATCCTCTTTGCCATTGTAATTGTGACCTTCCCACTTATCCAAATCTTACCTGGGTTAGTTTCTTCCTTATTCAAATTCCCACCCCAACCTTTTGTTATCATGAACTTGGCACACAATCACAAATGAATAATTCCCAATAGAGAACAGAATTGAAAGGCTTGCATACAAAACTGTGAATCTCCACCATGTGTACAGTGGAGTGTTTTTCTACATATTTCAAACAATATGGTAGTTTCAATTCTTTGTTCCTTTCTGAGATTCTGTTCTCTATTTGTAAATGAGTCAATGATGCCCTTTTTTTCTTTTCTTTCTTTTTCAGTATGGCTATTATTATATCTCCATTCCTCCCCTGCCCCCTTACAAGGAAATCACATTGCCTGTGTCTAAAATATATATGTGTCATTCTGGGTCTTCAGTATATCAGCTCTCTGCTGAGAGGTGGGAAGCATGTTTTATCATTAAGCTTTTGGAATCATGGTTGGTCATTTCATTGATTAGAATTGTTTAGTCTTTCAAAGCTGTTTTCCTTTGCAGTGTTATAGTTTACTTCACTCTTCATCAGTTCGTACAAGTCTTTTAAATTTTCTTCAAGTTGGTCATATTTATTGTAGCACAATATTCCATTTATATACTATAATTTGTCAGCTATTCTTTTTTTAAAGCCAAAATTTATTTAACATTCATTAAAATTTTTTGAGTTCTAAATTCTCTTCCTTCACCTATTGAGAAGGCAAGAAATGTGATATAAAGTATTCATATGAAGTCATTCAAAACACATTTCTTTATTAGCCATGTTGCAAAAAAAGAGCAAGAAATATAAAGAAAAAAGTAGCTTTAGTATACACTTAATGTCTATCAGTTCTTTCTCCAAAAATGGATAACATTTTTCATCATATGTCCTTTTGGAATTGTCTTGAATCATTGCATTGGTCAGAATAAACAAGTAACTAACATGATCATCACTATAGTATTGTTGTGAATTCTGGACAGTGTGCTCCTGGTTCTGCTTGCTTCATTTTGCATCAGTTTATATAAGACTTTCCATATTTTTCTGATACTATCGTGCTGGCCATTTTTTATAGCACAATAATATCGAAATATATTCCACAACTTGTTCAATCATTCCCCAATTGAGAGATATTCCTTCAATTCCAATTTTTTGTTATTTCTAAAAGAGCTGTTACAGATATTTTTGTACAAATAATTTCTTCTTCTTTTTAAAAAATTCTTTGTGATATAGACCTAGTAGTACTAATCTTGGATTAAAGGACATGTAAAGTTTTAGAGCTCTTTGGACTTAGTTCCAAACTGTTCTCCAGAATAGATGGCTCGTTTTACAACTCCTTCAATGGTGCATTAGTGTCCCAATTTTTCCACACTCCCTCAAACATTTTTCAGTTTCCTTTTCTTTCATGTAAGCTAATCTGATAGGTGTGAGATGATACCTTAGAATTATTTTAATGTGCATTTCAGTAGTAATTAAGAACATTTTTTCAAAAGATTATAAATTCAGCTATTTTTTCTGCAGTTGATGGACACATTTCTCTTATTTCCGATCCAGATCTGCAAAAGATAGTGAGGTGGTAACTGTCATTAAGTCCAAAGGTAAAAGAAATTTTCCTCCTCTTTAAAATTTTATTTTTTATTATGAACTTGACACTGCAAATATGTTCTAATATAAAAAGAAGAAAAGAGGTTTGACTCTAACCCTTCTTTAAATACCCTTACCTAAGTAAGAGCACAATTACTGAAATGATTTTATTATTTAAATAAAAATTGCTTGCTGATTGAAGAGGCATCTTCTGCTCCCATAACAAGGTCCAATTGTGTATCTCCACCTACTTACTATAAGCTTCTACTTGGATGCCCCAGTGAGGAAATGGAGGCTCAGAGAGTTTAAGTGACTTATTCAAGGCTGAACAGGTAGTAAATAGAAGAGCTGGAATATGAAGGCATTAAAAAAAATTCCAAGCTATCTTATGACCATTATATGTTAATTGAAGCAGCTAGGTGGTACAGTGGATCATGTGTTGGGCCTGGTGTCAGGAAAACCTGAGTTCAAATCCAACCTCAGACAGTTTCAAGTTGCACAACTCTGGGTAAGTCACTTTATCCCCATCTGCCTATTTCTTCAAATGTAAAATGTGAACCATAGCATCTATCTCATAGCTTTTGTGAAAAATCATAGGATTTAACAATATTATGTTAATTATTATATTCCTAGTCTACATTCCCAACAAAAACAAATATGCCTTCTTCAGATTTCTTTTTTCTTGACAATGATACCATCTTCCTCCCAGTTATCCATAGGCATTGTTAATTCCTCCCTGTTATCTACGTCTAATTAGCGGCCAAATCCTGTTGATATTTTCTTGAAAATGCCTTTTGGAGTTTTCTCAGCTCCAAATTCCCATTATCTCACATTTTAATTATCACAGCAGCTTCTGAACTGCTCCTTCTGCCTCTAGCCTTTCATTACTCCAGTTTGTCCTTTTTAAATGTGACTAGAATAATCTTTTTATTGAACTTTGATCATCATTTACCCACTTAAAAACCTTCAGTGACTCCTGGTGGCCAATGAAATAAAGTACAGATTCCTTAAACTGGTATTTGTGGCTTATCCCAACCTCCTTTTCCAGCTTTATCTTCCATGATTTCCCCACGATGTACCCTGCATTCTGGTCATCTCAAAAAATGGTACTAATTCTAAGATTTAGGACAGTGAAATTTTCTCTGAACACAGTTTTTAAAGTGAAAATGCTTTCTAATCTCTCATTCTCATCAATTCTATTCTTTTCCTTAACATGACCTCTGAACTTTTTACCTATTCCATTTCCTCCAGGCTGTTTCACTTCTGATATACCAAATTGGTCTATTCTAATGCCTCCCTGGCATTCTCCAACTCCAGAATCTTGTGCCTTTGACCTTCTGCCATTTATGACCTCTTAATCTTCATACTTTCACCCTCCTGTCCTATTTCTTTACAGCTTTTCTAAAACCTTGAGAGTTGCTCAAGAAAAGCACAAAAATCAAATACATTTATTGCTGAGTCTTCCCTGTGACTTGATGATTCTTTTATTCATCCCTTATTACCTCTTCATTTCATTTTCCACAGGAATTCTTCCAAACTTCTCACACTACAACCATCCAAATTTAATACCTCCATCCTCCATTCCTCATAATGTTGTACATTAACACCTATTTTTCCTCTCCTCCTATCCCTAGATATTTCTACTATTAATCCTAGTACCTCTGCCTGTACTCTTTCTTATTTCTGCCTCTGCTAAGATCATTCCCACCATCATGACCTTTCTCATGCATCTTCAATTTCTTCCTATCTTCTAGATACTTCCTACCTGGCTATAAAATTGTTTAGTTCTCCTTAATTCTAAAAATTCCTTCTATTGATTCTTCCATTTAGCTATCATCAGATCTTTCTCTCCTCTTTTTTGTGAAGCTTCTTAAAATAATTATTTTCCCTGATGTCTCTTTTTCATCATTACTCCTTGGAAATGGTTCTCTACTCTCCCACACTAGTGTAACTGTAACAGTCTTTTAGAAGTCCTTTCTTAGGTATCCGAGTGAGCTAATTTCCAAATTCAAAAACTTTAAAAAGGACTTTTAAAAAGTCCTCATCCCTTCTAGCTTTTGATACCACTGAGTAATGACTACTTTTAGATACTCTTTCCTTTCTAGATATTTCCTCTTTAACCACTTCTCTCTTTTCTTCATAGTGTTCTAGACCATTTTATGGTAAGTTTTTCTCTATGGACTCACTTTGATTGTTCTCTCTACATTTTTTCTTTGGTAATCTCATTTATTTCTATAGTTACTCTCTATACAGATAACTCTTGATATCATACTTCTAGTCCTATCCTTTCTTTTGAGCATCAGACATGCACTTCCAGCTGCCTTGAAGTTATCTATACCTGAACGGATATCTCACCAGAATCTCAGACTTGACATTCTTCAAATGAAGTTCATTATATATATATATATATAAACCTATTCTTCCTTCTCTCTGGTATTCACTTTTCCATGTTCTTAATTCAGAGATTATCACTGACCTCTTTCCCACACTTTTTTTTTTCTAAATTCAATTTTATTTTCATTTTCAAAGTCTTTCTTTCTTTTGCCTCTCTTCCAATCACTGATAAAGCAAGAAAAACAAAACATTATAAATTTCCATTGTTATGCAAAACAAATTTTTTCATTAGCCATGTTTAAATAAAGCAAGAAAAAAGAAAGGAAAAGAAATATCTTTCAATCTGTACTCTGATAGTTCTCTGGGTGGAGGCAAATAGTTTGTTTCATCATGAATTTGGAATTTTGGTTGGTCATTGTGTTGATCAGAATTACTAAGACTTTCATAGTTGATTATCTTTATAATATTGTTGTTATTGTATAAATTGTTCTCTTGATTCTTCTCATTTCACTTTGCATCAGTCCATTTAAGTATTCCTAGATTTTTCTGAAACCATCCCCATTATCATTCTTACGACATGATAGATTCCATCAAATTCACATACAATCATTTTTTTCTAGTCATTCCAAGTTGAGAGGTTCCTCAATTTCCAATTCTTTGCTACAAAAAATGTTGTTATAAATATTTTTGAACATATGGGTTCTTTTCATTTTTTGTTGAGCTCTTTGGGGTATAGATGTAGTAATGGTATTTTTGGGTCAAAGATATGTGTAGTTTGATAGTTTAATGTTGGCTGTAGTTGCAAATTGATTTTTCAGAATGCTTTGGCTAGTTTGCTATACAACAGTGCATCAGTATACCTATTTTCTTACATCCCCTCTGGGATTTGTCATGTTAGCTAGTCTCATGGGTTTAAGGTGGTATGTTAGAGTTATTTTAATTTGAGTTTTTCTAATTATTAGTGATTTAGAGCATTTTTATATGGCCAATTTTAGCTTAGATTTTTTCCTCTGAAAACTGCCTTCTTATATCCTTTGACTCATTCTTATGAATTTGATTTGGTGCCCTATATATATTCAAAATGAAATATTTATCAGAGGAACTGAATACAAAGATTTCCCCCCAGATTCCCAATTTTCTTTTAACTTTAGCTGCATTGATTTTGTTCGCACAAAATTTTTAAAATTATCCTGTGATCTTTCCTAGCTCTTACTTGGTCATTAATGTTTCTCTTATTCATAGATCTGACAGATAATTTCCTCCAAGTTCCACTAATTTGCTTATGATATCCGTTATGTATAAATCATGAACCTATTTTTAGCTTCTCTTGGTCCACAGTGTGAAATGTCTTTGCCTAGTTTTTGTCAGACTACTTTCTCATTTTCCCAACAGTTTTTGCCAAATACTTGGTTCTTGCCTCAACAAACTGGCATCTTTGGGTCTGTCAAACAGTAGATTATTATGCTCATTTTCTTCTGTTTATTGTGTACCCAAATTGTTTCACTGATAAATCTTTTTATTTCTTTACCAGTACCAAATTGTGTTGATAATTGTACCTTTGTAGTATATAGATTTCTCCATATGAATTTTGTTATGATTTTTTTCTAACTCTATAAAGTAATTCTTTGGTAATTTGATTGAGATGGCACTAAATAAGTAAATTAATTTAGCTAGTAATTTGATAACTGTTATACTGGCTCAACCCATGAACAATCATTATTTTCCCCATAATTTAGATGTCTTTATTTATGTGAAGAGTGTTTTGTAATTGTGTTTATATAGTTCTGTAGTGTTTTGGCAGGTAGATCCACAAGTCTTTTATACAATCTGTGGTTATTTTAAAAGGAATTTATCTTCTTGTTGGATTTTTTGGAAAATAAACAAAAATCATGATGATTTGTGTAAATTTGTTTTTTATCTTGCAGCTTTTCTGAGGTTGTTGTTTCAGCAAGTTTTTTTAGTTAACTCTCTAGGGTACTCTAAGTAAAGTATCATATCAGCTGCAAAAAGTGGTGGTTTTGTTTCCTCATAACCTGGTCTTTCAATTTCTTTTTCTTATTGCTATAGGTAGCATATCTAGTATGGTACTGAATAGTAATGGTGCTAATAGCAATCCTTGCTTTACTCCTGATCTTATTGGAAAGGTTTTTGGGCTTTATCATGATTACATGTACTATTTGCCCTTGGTTTGAGATAGATACTACTCATCATTTTAAGAAAGGGTTTTGTTTTGTTTTTTAAATCAGGGATTAGTGTTGTATTCTATCAAAAGCACTTTTCTGCATAATTTAAGATAACTGTGATTTTTTTGTTTTTGTTGTTGTTAATGTGGTCAATTATGCTTATAGTTTTCCTAATATTAAACAAACTGTGCTTTCATAGTATATATCTAGTTTGATCATAGTGTAGGATCCTTGTGATAGATTGTCATATTTGCCTTACTAGAATTTTATTTAATTTTTTGTTTTATATTCACGAGGGAAATTGGTCTATAGTTTTCTTTTTTGTTTTGACTTTCCCTGGTATATGTAACAACACCATATTTGTGCCAGAGAACTTTGATGAAACTCCTCCTTTAGTTATTCAAGTAGTTTACATAATATTGAAATTAATTATTCTTCAAATAGTGGTAGAATTCACATGTAAATCTAGCTAGTCTTAGGAAGGAGTTTGTGTATGACTTTTTCAATTTATTTTTCTAAGATAGAGTTATTTAAATATTCTATGTGTTATTCCATAAGTCTTGGCAGTACATATTTTTGTAAATATTCTTCCATTTAATTTGGATGTTAATTTTATTAGCTTGTAGTTGAGCAAAATAATTCCTAGTAATTATTTCTATTTCATTTTATTTTTTAAAACCAGCTCCTAGTTTTACTTATTATTTATTAAAAAAAACTTTTAGTTTTGTTCATCTCTCCTTTGATTTTCAGAATTTCTATTTTGGTATTTAATTAGGGTTATGAAATTTGTTTATTTTCTGATTTTTCTTTAGTTGCATTTTGAGTTTTTTTCATCTGCTCTTTCTCTCTTTTATAGGTGTACATTTTTGGAGATAGAAATTTTCCTGTAAGTACTGCTTTGGCTGCATCTCACAAATTTTGGTATGTTGTCTCATTGATGTCATATTTAATGAAAGTATTGATTGTTTCTATAATTTGTTCTTTGATGCACCCATTCTTTAGGTTTGTTATTTATTTTTCAATTAATTTTTAATCTATGCTTCAAAGACACTTTGAATATAATTTTTATTGCATTATGATCAGAAAAAGATGCATTTAGTGTTTCTGCTTTTCTTCATTTGTTTGTGAAATTCTTAAACCTTAATATATGATCAATTTTTTGTGAAGATCATATGCATAGTCAAGAAATCAGTATACTCCTTTCAGTTCCCTCTTAGTTTTCTCTAAAGGCTTATCAGATCTAACTTTTTAGAAATTCTATTCATCCATTTAACTTCTTATTATTACCTGTTTAGACTTAACTAGATTAGAGAAAGATAAACTGAAGTCCTTCCCTAATATAGTTATACTATATTTCCTCCTGTAACTCATTTAACCTTTCCTTTAAGAATTTGATACTATGCCATTTCGTGCTTATATGCCCAGTATTTCTTTTAGTAAGATATAGATTTCCTGGTTATCTCTTTTAATTACGTCTATTTTTAGGTTTTGTCTAGGATTATTCTTGCCACTCCTGCTTTTTTTTTTTTTTTTTTTTTTTGCTTTAGTTAAAGCAGAATAGACATTTTGTTGGATTGTGGTTTCTAATCCATTTTGTCCTCTTATTTTGTTGATGAGTTTTTTCTATTCCCATTCCTAGTTATGATTGCTGACTGCATATTTCCTTCTTTCATATTCTCTTATACTTATCTTTCTCTTTTTACCAGTACCCTCTTTAAGAGTTTGTTTTGCTTCTAATCAGTGCCTCCCTTTTTTTATTCCCCCTTCATTTCTCTTCCCCTGCTCCCCATCCTTTCCCACCCCCCTTTTTCTCCTAATTCCTTTCTTTCCTATTTCCCTGTTGGGTAGGGTGAATTTCTGTACCTATGCTTGTGTATGTGTATTCTTCTCATCTTGAACTAGTTTAGTTGTGAATGAGATTGAAATGTTTCCCACTACCCTTCACTGTTTCCCTCCATCATATAAATTCTTTCTTGAATGCCCCACTTATGTGAGATAATTTTTCCCATTCTTCCTCTCCCTTCCTCCTTCTCCTAGTGTTTTCCTCTTCCCCACCTTGCCATTCTTTTTCCTCTGGTGCTTCCTGTCCTGATGCCCTGTTTGGCTCCCTTTCTGTCCCTCTGTGCTAGAGCACTTCCCATTCCTGTCGCTGCTGCCATGCCACACTCCTGGTCAACCCCAACCCAAGTTGGTTGTACCAACCAAAGGTACAAACCTTTGCCTGTCTTCCTAAGTTTCCCTGCATTGGTAAAATGACTCATAACTTTATCAATTTAGCTGGGAGATTTTCTAGGTTGTTATTGAGGATATGCTGGGTGAGATAGGCAAGAATGCTTCTTTGCACTTTGCCATTGTGACTCCCTCTATTCATTTAGTTAATTAGCAAGACCTGTAGATTTTACTCCTCACTTCTATTCCCTGCTTTCCTCATGACTCTTCCTTTTTTTTCTTTGGTCTCATTTTTACTACCCTAGACCAGTGATAGGCAAACTTTTTAAAGAGGGGGCCAAAGGAAAGGAAATGCTCATCTGTCAGCCTGTTTCTAAGGCAACTCTTTCGAAGTTTCATTGTATTGTATCCTACTCATTGCATTCATCAGATTAGGAATAATGTTGCAGCCGGATTGAACATTCCTGGGGGCCACATCTGGCCCACCAGCTGTAGTTTGCCCATCACTGCCCTAGACTATAGCTTCAGCCCATTTAAAATATTTCAGTATCCTCCTTGCAGATATTCCTGCTTGACCTCTGTCCACACTCCAATCTATCATTTATATTTCTTCCAAACCAATCTTGCCTACATATAGATCTGGTTACATCACTCTTTTGCTCAAAAATCTTCTGTGGCTCCTTTTGCCTCTTAAGTAAAGCTCATTTTTCTCTGTCAATCAAGATCACCTACAATCTGGTACCAATCTTCTTTTTCCATCATTATCTAATATTCCTCTTCTCTATGTATTCTTCATTCTCACTAAACTAGACCATTCTCTGCCTCCTAAATGTACCACTGATTTTTCATTCCTTTCTGACTTTGCTCATCCTGTTCCCTTTGCTTGCAATGCCCTTCTAACCCCTTTTTGCTCATAGAATTTCAGTCTGTTTTTTGAATCCCAAACCCATGTTACCTCTTCCATGATATATATTTTTAATCTCCTAATTGATAATGACCTTTCCTCACAGACTTCTCATAGTCCTTTTTTGGAGGGGGTAATTCTCTATCATACCTATTATATAATCTTAATGTATTAGAGTTTATTTGTGTTTGCCACAGAAGTCCCTTGATTTATTAGCTGGGAACATGCCTAAGTCCTTTAACTGCCCAGAGCTTTCAGTTCCTCATCTGTCAAAAAGGGATAATATTGCTTTTACCTACCTCCAAGGTAAGTATGAGGATCAAATGAAATAATACATACACACACACACACACACACACACACATATATATATATAAGTACTTTGTAAACCTATGTAAGTGCTAATAGTAATGACTGATGGTATCATTGAAGATGGAGCCACATCTTTCTATTTATATCCTTAAAATAACACAGCACACTGCCCTGCACACAGTAATTGATCAAAAGGTGCTGTTTGTGTGACTGACTCTCACCTCTGTAAAAATGTTGTGGGTTGGAACAGTATAATGGTTCTGTAGAACAATTTTATTGGATCTTTTATTCCATGTATGATAGCTCCTTATATAAAACTGAAAGCATAGGTTCATTCAAATCTAACAAGAAATCTAGAAAGAGCCTCAGAGGTCATCAATTCCAACTCATACTTAAGGAGGGATCTCCTTTACAATATCCTTAACAAAGAGTCATTTATCATCCTCTTGAAAACCTCTGGAGATGGGGACTTCACTATCCATGAAGCAATTCATCTCATGTTTGAACAGTTCTAAATGTTATGAAGCTTTTCTTTATATTGAGTTTTTCCATGCTTCTCTGTGTGAGAATTTATTTTTTATAGACTATATTAATTTCTGTGTCAGGGCCCTGGATTAGAGGGGCTCCATTCAGCCCATTGATCTTTGCATTTTTTTAAGGAACTCCTGGGAATGTTCTCCCCCTCACCCATAAAATCTGGTTAATCAACAAAGGCTCTTCTGCTTGAGAGTCTTAATGCACAATCTCCTCACTAACTGTTCACCAATAAGAGATGTCTTGGGATGTCTTAGGGAGGACAGAATAAGCTCCCAAACTGGATTTATAGATCCACCTAAAGGACCTTCAGGGTATTTGGTCATCAAGGGGGGCTACTGATCTATCTATCAATCTCTTTGTTGCATGCTAGCATGATCCATAAATTGATATTCTTATTCCTGTACCAGTCTCCTGAATATTTTAATTGTTACATCTATACTTTTCCAGCCATTGGTCCTAATTGCTTTAGAGTCAAGGAAAACTACTCTAATCCCTTTTTGACATTACTTTTCTTTAAATACTTAAAGACTGCTACTATGCTTACAATGCCTGACACATAGTAGGCACTTAATAATTGTTTATTTACTATTATTGGCTGTGTTCCTCCTGAGTTTTCTCATCTCACAGACTCAGAGCTGAAAACAACCTTAATGGCCACTTTTATTTTATGGGTCAAGCACAGAGGCCCAGAGGATTTAAATAATTTGTCTAATGTTGCATAGGTCTGAGCCCAGGTTCTCCTTTAAGCAAAATCCATCACATATTCTACTGTGATGTGCCACCTCTCTAGGCTAGGCAAGTTCTTTCAATAACTTCTTATATGGAATAACCTCAAAGTCTCTCATAATCCTGGTCTTTGACCTCTCCTCACTCCAGATAACTATTATCCTTCCTAAAAGTTGTGCCCTGAATTGAACATGACACTCTTGAAGTGGTCTAATTAGGGGAGTATCTGATGGGACCAGATCTTTCATTATTCTGAACTTGTGCTTCTATTAATGCAACATTATAGACAGAATTTGCATTTGGCTTTTTTTTCTGCCATGTCACATTGAGCATCCATTGATTCAGTGTAGCTGGATGTGGCATTTTTCAGAAAGCCTATCTTTCCTCTGACAGTCACACATGCCCTTGTCCCCTTTAGGTCATGTTAGTATAATTTTTCATTTTCTGGCTGCCATTGAAGGTGGCCTGGAAGGTTCAGTAGTTGAAAAATTACTGCAATTTTTTGCTTCATGACCTAGAGATGTAATAAAAATGCTGTATTTATTTACATAACCACCTTTCCCCCTCTGAGAGGAGGAAGGAAAATGGAGGCTTTTGGAGTTTCATGTCTGTAGTTTCCTGGTGTAAGCAGCCTAATAGTTTCTGACATAGAAGAATTTATTGAAGGCATTTCAGGAAATACTCAGATTGGCTGTGGTAATAGTCACCAGCACTTTGCAACTGAGAAGAATGATAGAATTCCATTTATAATGAATCTCTGTGCTAGGGAATTTTTGTATTGAAAGAACTTAAGCATTTAGAAAAATTTCCCTGGAATATATTCTCCCATAACAGTGCAGTGATATGAAGAAATCTTATTACAATCACACTGATATATGATGTGTGCCCAAAATTAATGTCAGTAATATTTAAGAATAAGCCATCTCTTTCAAATGAACCTCATTCTCTTTTCAAAGCAACACTTAAGTAGTTGAATGAAGGGTGAGACACGAACTGTACATTAACTTTCAGAGTTGGTTTTCCATTTGAAAGAGGAGGAAAGCAGGTGTATGTTTAAATCAGCACATGTATAAATTGGTGCTTAAAATTCTTCTTGTGCTATATAAAATTGTGCTATGTAAAAAAATTTTTAAAGGGCTAAGTGCTAATGGTAATGATTGATGGTATCATTGAAAGTGGAGTCATATCTTTCTATTTGTGTCCCTAAAATAACACAGCACAGTGCCTTGCACATAGTAATTGATCAAAAGGTGTTTGTGTGACAATGACTCTCACCTCTATAAAAATGTTGTAGGTAGGAATAGAATAATGGTTATGCAGTGCAATTTTCCTGGACCTTTTACTCCATTCATGATGGTTCCTTATAAAAAAAAACTGAAGGCACAAGCTCATGCAAGTCTAACAACTAGCAGGACCCTCAGAGATCATCATTTCCAATCCATACTTGAGCACAGATCTCTTTTTTTGATGAGGAAATTTAGCTCTTTTTTTTTTTAAACCCTTACCTTCCATCTTAGAATTGATACTATTTATTGGTTCTAAGGCAGAAAAGTGGTAAGGGCTAGGCAATGGGGGGGTAAGTGACTTGCCTAACGTCACACAGCCAGGAAGTGTCTGAGGCCATATTTGGAGCCAGGACCTTCATTCTTTGGACCTGGCTCTCAATCCACTGAGCCACCTGGCTATTCCCTAGCTCTTTTTTAGTTAAGATGCATAAATGGAAAATATTTGAAATTTCTGTAGCCTTTGATGCATTGAATTTCAGGATGAGAGAGCTCCTTTGTTCATATTGGGTAGATAAAAGACACAAAAAGAATTTAATGTATATCTGTAATCTTTGGAAGGATGACCCTCATCAATAAAATCATGGATTTCTTGGCATGTTCAAGCATACACATTTTATATCCTTTTAGTAGAATATTGGCTCTTCAGTGAGGGGTTTTGATTTTCCTTATACTCCAGCAACTAGTCCAGTGCTTTGCACATAGTCAGGCAATTAACACATGCTTTTTTAAATGGATCCAATATTTTCTGAAGCTTTCCCCACTATGTAGGAGAAAAAGCAATGGAACCAGAGTCAAGAAAGAGTTGGGTTGAGACACCATGTTTAATATTAGCTTTCTGAGTGTCAAGAAAGTAGTTGCTTTCTCCACCCTCCACTTTCCCCATGAATGAATGAATGACAGAGCCTATGCCACAGTACTATCTCTTTTAAGGGCAGGGGCTACAAAGAGAAAAGTGAGACATTCTCTCCTCTCAAGTGGAGATCCTAATTGATTATAAGACTAATAAATCAGAGGATCATAGATCTAGTGTTGAAGGGATCTTAGAGGTATATTAAGTCCAACTCCCTCATTTTACAGATGAGGAAACTGAACCTGGGAGACTTTATTACATGATTTTCCTAAGGTCAAAAAACTAGTTAATATTTGAGGCATAATTTGAAACCAGATCTTCCTGACTCCAGGTCTATTAGTCTTCCTTTTTCAATGGCACATATAGGAAGGCTCCATCTCTAAATCATAAATCATAGGGTTGTTGTAAGGCTCAACTATGATTTTATATGTGTGTATATGTAAATATATATGCATATATATGTGATCATATGTGAGTATGTGTACTGCACACACATGTAGTTTCATGAATAGTGGCATGACCAACTATTATGATATACTCTTTCTTTTGGGGAGTCAGTGACAGTATTTCTCATCCATTCCAGACCCTATGAGATATTTTAATTAGGCTCTGGAGTGTGGGATGTAGCTTCTTCAGAACATCCAAATTTACTTCTGTGGAGACAGCTTCATAGCTGTCAATACAGCTACATTGGAACAATCACTTCTTCTCTCACTGCTTCGTCATGGTCTTCCATGTGCCAGTCTCTTGATGTAGATTTTAATTGCACTCAGAATATTTTTCTTCCCAGTTGCTTTTTTGAATGATTTCTTCTTTTTGGAGGCAGTAAGGGTCTGGAGCCAGTAAGATCTCAGTTCAAATCCTGCCTTGGACCTTTACTCAATGTATAACTCTGAGAAAATGTTAAGATTAAAACTCTGGAGATTGTATCTTAATTTATAGTTATTTTTTAAGTAAGTTAAGAGAGTGGTCAGAGAAAGAAAAGGTCTCTTGCCATGTGTGGTTGCCATTCCCTTACCAAACCTCCACCAGGCTCTGGAGCTGTTCCCAAGAATGCTGTCTCACTCTGAAAATCATAGCCAAAGAGACCTATTTCCTTCTTGCACCTAGATTTTCAGTGACATTACTTTTCTGAGTTTCTGATTTGGTGGACTCTATCCTCAGTTTGGATCAGAAGGCAGGAGTCATGTAGGACAAGAGACAAGCATCTTCCAGGCTCCAGGGAGCCAGAAGATATCTGGCTTCTCCCTGCATTCCCCCCACCTCCCCCAGTGCTTGTCTCCTTTATCTTAAATAGTTTGCTGATAGATAAGCATTAGCCTTCGTTCCCAGTTCAAAGAATGAGGTTCAGAGAATGGGCTATTTTCAAACACATTATGAAATGTTCCTTTTAAAATACAAGGCTGATTTTAGGCTACCAATGGGGGGGAGGCAGTATAGGTGAGTGTTAAATTCTAACACAAGTCAACCTATGCCTGCCTCAGTTTCTTCATCTGTAAAATGGGAATAGTAATACCAATTACTTACCAGGATTATTGTAACTATCAAATGAGATATTTGTAAAGTACCTAGTACAGTGTATGATGCATAGTAAGTGTTTAATAAATATTTGTTTCCTTTTTTTCTTCCTTCCTTTGTCCCTTCTATCCTTTGTCTATATTTCCTTCTTTTTTTTTCCCCCTAGAAAATAGTCATCTTCTTCCATTCCAGAAATTATACAGGCATTCTGAAATTCCTTTTATCCTTTTCCATCAGGGAGACCAGCTTTCCTTTATAGTCTGTGATTAGTAAGTTTAGCAAGTTCAAAGACCAATTTAGAACAATATGTTTAGGTCACTGGAACTGAAGTGGGACACCTCCTGAAAAATGCCAAACACTCAGGTTTAGAAGTTTTAGGGACCTTTAATAACCAGCCAACTGGGGCGTCCTCCTCACATGAGAGAGAATCGCACCACCCATAAGTAAGCACAGAACATATATAGGAAAATAAGTTGGTGGGAGTTTTCCGTGTCGCGCATTTTAAAGGATAGGATTGGTGTGTTCAAAAATATACATTCCTTAAGCAAGCAAGCAAGCAAGCAAGCAAGCAAGCAGTTACTCAGAATCAAATGTGGTGCTGTTAGCAACCAGGGAGGGTCAGGCAAGTGTACAGAAGGGAAGTGAGATAAGAGGTTGGATGAAAACCCAGCTAGGCTGGGGAAGAGCCCATGAGGGGCTCTGTTACTTTTTAGTCTTCTCTGCTCCATTACAGAAGAATTCTTTCTGTGTCTGTATCTACTAGAGTAGAGAAGCTATTTGAGCTATAGTCTTATGGTTCTTTGTGGCTTGCTTAGAAATTGTCCTTGTAAATTTCTAGGGCATGCTGCCTATTTGTAAGTGGACCTTGGGTTTGAAGGGACTGTTGGGACTGCTGTGTTAAAACTGGCCTGGCCGTACTCTATTTTCCCTTTTATTGCTTTGTGCTAATTTACTAGCTATTGTTAGTGTTTCTTTGTTCTCCTGTGAAGCTCCTGAGTTTTGTAGTATCAGAGTCACAGAATCTTGGTGTTGGAAGGAATCTCACAAGCCATCTACTCTACTTGAGAGATGGTTCCTTGAGTGAGGAGGCACTGCCTCTTAAGGAATTCCATTCCATTTTTAGTTAGTTCCAGTTCTGGGGAAGTTTTTCCTTGCAGTAAACTTAAATTTGCCACTTTGGAACTTTAACCCATTTCTCTCGAGTCTACTCTTTGGTTAAGTGGAACAAATCTAATCTCTTTTTCATTTCACTGTTAAAGATGGTTGTTGGGTTTCCTGTAAAACTTTTATTTAGCAAAAAAAATTAGGCATGATTCATTTATTCTTTGCTTATTAAAAAGCTTTATATACTAGTCATAGAAGTTACTTTAATAGTTATTCTTTGGACAGGAACTTTTATATGGACCATTAGTAAGTTGGTCAAGGAATTTTTGACTGGGTGGTTTAGTGGTCAGTCACAGTCTGTTTTTATAGGGAGGGGGTATCAGTAAGCTGTAGGTTTTGGAGAGATTATCAAAGATAGCCTAAGCAAAGTTGCCTAGAATGGCAGAATATCTCCTCAGAAGTACATCAATTATCAGTTTCCATCATCATCATCACCTTCATAGTTAGAAGATTTGAGATGTTATTAGTATGCCAGAAGCAGAGATCAGGCTCAGTAATCTTGCAGAACACTGTGGAGGATTGTATCTATCCCCTCCACCACCTCCCCATGTGCCACATCCCATGAGGATGACAGAGAGCTTGGTTATAATAATGGCATTACTGATAGTCATAGTCACTTCCATGAAATATTTGACACAGGCCAATGTGGCCACTGTGGTCTCCAGTGGCCACAAAAACATTGAATTTGATGACATAGAATTGGGGAATAACACAATTTGAAAGTTAGAAGGGATTTCAATGTCCAGCTAGTCTAATTCATATATGAAATAATTTTCATTCTCATATACCTTATCCTTCTTCCCTGCAACCCTGACTTCTCTTCTCCTGCCAGTACCGTGTGATCCGTTAATGTTGGCTTCCTTTTGGTTCCTCTCCCCCCCCCCCCCCCCAAAGATACTCCATCTCCTAACTCTGGGCATTTTTCACTGGCTGTCCCTGCTGCTGGAGTTCTCTCTCTCTTTACTTCTATCTCCTGATTTCTCTGGCTTCCTCCAAGACCCAGCTAAAATTTCATTTTCTATAGGAAACCTTTCCTAATTTTCCTTAATTCTAGTCCCTTCCCCATGCTGATTACACTCAATTTACACTATGTATATTTTTAGTTTTTATATAATTGTTTGCATGTTGACTGTCCTGAAAGACTGGTTCTTGCTTTTCTTTTTTATCTTTAGTGGTTAGCACAGTGCCTAACACATAGTAGATGCTTAAGAACTGCTTATCAACTGAGTGACTAACAGACTTGGTGAAATAAGAACTCAATATAGAAGGTGAAATGCCTTAACCAAATAATAGATTCCCTCAAAATTAGAATGAAGTAAAGAGAAAGCAGTGATTCCCTAATACAATTAGAAACACAGGAACAAAATCAAAAGACTGAAACAATAGATAGAAACTTAAGGTTTCTACTATTAAAAAAATGCCTTGGGAAAAAAGTTAAGGAGACAAAAATATAAGTTTCACCAGAGTCCCTGAAAATCATGACCCCCTAAAAGCTTGTATCCCATATTTTGAGAAATCAGTGAAAATTGCTTAGACCCAGAATCATAGTACAAAATGAAAATAGAATTCACTGGTCACCTTCTAAAAGACATTTTAAAAGGAAAATTCCAAGAAATGTCATAATCAAGTCAAGAGCTTCTTAGTCAAAGAAAAAATATTTCAAGCACCAGAAAGAAAGGTTCAAGTATATCAAAGAGCCACATCAATATCACACAAAATTTGGCAATTACATATGTGAAGGGGAGGAGAGTTTAGAACACGATAGTTCAAAAGGAAAAACGAGTGGCTTATAACCAAGAATAATCTAACAGTACTGAGTATAATCCTAGAGGAGAAAAAATTGCATCTTTAATGAAGTAGGAGCCTTCCTAGCTTTAGTGATGAAAAGATAAAAGCTAAAAAGAAACTCTGAAATGCAAGCACCAAAGTTGAGATACACAAAAAGGTAAATACATATGAGTAACTCAAAGGGATTATACAAAGGCAATGTGTTTACATCCTAATAATTGGAGAAGAAACAGTTCCTTAGAAGCATGATGTCATCAAGGGTCTTAGAGTGAATTAAATAAGACAGGGGCTTTACAAGTAGTTTTGTGATGTCTTGATTATCTTCAGAAAAGAAAGAAAAGGAAATATATTAGAGAAGAAAGAGAACTTACTGTCTTACATAATCTGGTGTTCAAGAAAAAGATAGTATAAATCTGCGTAGAGGAATTGGGGGAGTGATTGTGGAAACTTTAATTTTATAAACTAAATAAAGGAGGGTAGAACACACACACACTCATACACACTTAGAGTGTAGTGTAGAAATACTTTCAACCAGGCTAGGAAACCAGAGGGACCTAGAAGAAGTTAGAAATAAGAGGAAGATCAGTTTTAGGGGGTGATTAGTCATTAGCAAAACAAATTTCAACCTCAGAATTTGGATTGTTAAGTGGAGTTTGAAAAGAAAGGAAAGGAAGGATGGAAGGATAAGAACCTATTATTGGAGTACAGGAGATGGGAAGAAAATATGAATAGGGGTGGGGAAGCAGATGTTCTCAACTCTGGATTGCTGTGGCTGAGTATACTCCTTTCTCATCATAGTCCATTTTGGGGAATTCCCAAGTTCACTCATTCATTTGATTTTGAAATATTTTTAGTGTTATCAGAGTTTTGGATCCTTAGCTATGTAAATATCTTTCTTAGAATTTGATGCCTATGTGATCTACTTTTCTAGTCACTAAGGGGTAAAGTGGTCATGATTGGTAGATAGTTTCTTTTTCACATTTGTTATCAAGATGCAGTCAATGTGTTTTCAGTTTTATTTTGTGGTCACTACTTGGGCAAGTCCCTTAATGTTTTTTTTTTACCATGGTTGTACTATTAAAAAAAATTCTTACCTTCTGTCTTAGTATCAGTTCTAAGACAGAAGAGCAGCCAGGGCTAAGCAATGGGAGTTGAGTGACTTACTCATGGTTGAACAGCTAGGAAGTATCTGAGGCTGGATTTGAACGTAAGTTGTCTGACTTCAAGCCTGTCTCTCTATCCACTGTGCTACCTAGTTAGTCCTACTATTTGTACAGTAGAAGTAATGAGACTGTTCTGCTTTTGTCACTGATGTGAAAATTAAAATTAAAACTCTTTGTAATCTAAAAGCCCATATGCATGTAGAAAGTGTAAAAGGGAATTCTTTGTTCTCTTTGAGTTTACACTTGTGAGAGGAAATCCCTTATTCTCTTTGCCTAGTTGGAGCTAACACTTTAGTTAACAATAACTTAAGTACCCCTACTTAGTACCTCACTAGATTATGAAGACAGGATTAACTCTCCTTTGTCTGTCTTTTGATTGAATCAACAAAGGCTTTGAGGAGCTTGCAAACCTCTTAGAGATTTCACACCCTCAGAAACTCCATCAGCTAGGAATCTGTGAACTCTTTTGATGAGTATTCACCCCTCCAGAAGTTGAGAACTGGTTCCCACAAACACTGCCCCCTGGGCAGTGCTAAATAATTTGGAAGCTGTGATTGGCCCCTGTGAAAAAGGGAAGAGACAAGAACCCGCTATAAAAGGTCCTGAATTTCTGAGTCTAGAGAAGGAAGTCAACTCCAGGAAGGAAGTTGGCTTCAAGAAGGAGTGGGACTTCAAGAGGGAAGTCAGCTTCAAGAAGAAGGTCTGCTCAAGAAAGAAAGTCGGCCTCAAGAATCACCTTCAGCTCGAGTCATTGTCTTGACCTGCCTCTTGGAGAGAACTTGGGCGAGTGGATAGCTGGCTTTCCCTTCTTGTCTTCTGGAGAGAGTTTAAGTCCTATTAAAGGTCAATAAGTCCTGGCTGAGTCAAGCACCAGAGCAATATTAGTTAGATAGGCTAATTAGTCTTCTCTACCCTTTTGTATTTCTCTACTTTCACTCTTTCCACCTTCTTTGTAAATAAAAACTATTAAAGTCATTTCAACTTTGAGCAATAATACTTTGAATTGGCAACCACCACTATTCTTTATAATATTCATATATTTTAGCCAAACCATTAAAATTTAATCCTTACAAAAGTTAAGCAATAGAAATCATCACTCTATCTGTAAACACATATTAATAGAACAATAAATATTGTGTATAAGCATATGTGAGTGTATGTATATATATTTTAAAAAATGATTCATTGGGAGAATTTACCTGAAGTAGAAAGAAATTGAATAGATAGGTTTATATCATCAGTTTTGTCCAAGTTTCTTCACATCACCTCATTTTCCAGTAAAATTAAGGGAATGTAGGACCTGTTCTCCAAGGTTCTGTCCTCCTATAAAATCCTACAGTCTTTGACCTAACATTCATCAACCTGGGGGTTTGTGCTTTAAGAGAAGCAACCATTTATTCACCTCTTAGAAAATGTCTTGATACTAGGTCTCTGAAATTTAAAATCTAGGTACCACCAGGAGGTGGGGTGGGCCTCAGCATCTTGCTTTCTTTTGTTCTTGACTTTGAGGTTACTAAGATCTGAACTTTAAATCAATAACTTGAAATGAATACAGAAGCAGATGGAATACATAAAGAAGTGCATGTTGCCTTATGTCTCAGCCCAGTGACCTTCAATTGGATGAGGAGGGAGGTTTGTGGAAGACGAATTGGCAGTAGTTAACGGCCCCCCAAACCTCTAATGTTTTATTCTCAGCATTCTGATTTTAGTCTCTTGTGCCGCTCTCTTTGGACTTCTGACTCTCCCCTCACAATAGATCACTCATTACCCTTTTGAATCTTGACTTTGACACCTTTATCCTTAGGTTGCTTATTAATCTGGTCCATACTGCTGTACTCTTCCCCCCTCCAATAAAGACATAACAAAAATAGAACTGTCAAGAGAAAAAATAGATTAGGACTTTTCATACTGGAGAGACACAAGATTAAAGTCAGTAAGGACAAGGCTAGGGTGAACTTGGACTAAGAATGAGGATAAGAGGGCATACCTTGATTTGAAAAATATAAATTGTGGACAGTTAAGATAAATTCAATTTCGCAAGTATCTATTATGCTTCTACAATGTACTAGGCACTGTGGACATAATGACAAAAAAAAAATCTCACTCAAGGAACATAGATTTTATTGGCAGGGAAAAAAACTGTTCATAGAGAAGTAAGATTTAAAAATATGTATGCACATACTCATACATATATAATAGATCATGTCACATATTAAATCTAATAACATTTATTTAGCACATTAAAGTTCTTAAAGTGCTTATGCATGTTAATTAATTTTATCCTTGCCTCAACCCTAGGAGATAGATACTATTATTATCTATTGTCTATTTTTGTTATTGTTGTTCAGTGCAGGTATGTCCGAGAATTTGTGACTCCAGGTGGGTTTTTTTTGGCAAAGACACTGGAATGGTTTGTCATTTTCTTCTCTAATTTATTTTGCTGATGAAAAAAACTGAAGCAAACAGGGTTAAGTGATTTGTCCAGGGTCACACAGCTAATAGATGACTAAGGCCACATATGAATTCAGAATGGTGAATCTTCCTAACTTCAACTCCAGTGCTCTATCCACTGCTTCACCTAGCTGTTCATTCCTGTTTTATAGATGAGGAAACTGAGGTAGACAGAGACTAAGTGTCTTACTCACAGTTATGTAGTTAGGAGGTATCTGAGGCAGGATTTGAACTCGGGACTTTCTGAATACAGTTTAATTGTATCCATTGTGCCTTGTTATTACCTGTATATGTACATGCATGTATATATTTACATACACATATGTATATACACACATATACACAAAGTAAATACAAAATCATTTTGGGATGAGAGGGCAAACAAGAAAGGAAATTGAATGTGAATTTATCTTTCAAAGGAATTAGGTTTCAAGAGGTAGAGGTGAAAAGAGAAAGAATTTCAGTCATGAGAGTTAATGCCCAGGTTTGTAGATAGAAGTTGGAATTTTATGTATGAGGAATAGCAAGTGACCAATTTGGCTGGAATGTAGAATGTATGGGGAGAAGCAAGGCATAAACATCCTGGAAAGATAGGATAGAATCAGATCTAAAGGGCTTTAAATGCCAAACAGGAATTTGTATTTTATCCTAGAGGTAAAAGGGAGCCATTGAAACTTCTTGAAGAGGAATGGTCAGACCGGTGCTAAAGGAAGATTTGTGAGGGATAAGGCTGGTAGCAAGGGCACTATTGCAACAGTTCAGGTAGGAGTGGAAGTCCTGCATTGTAACAGTAATCAGTCAATAAACATTTATTAAGCATTTACTATGTTTCAGGCACTGTGCTAAGCATTTGGGATACCTGAAGTAAAGAGGACTGCCAAAGTAGTAGCAAGGGTCTTTAATCAGAGGGGAAGAACGGCAGTTCCAGGTCACCACACAATAGGGGCCAGTGCTGGAGTGCCCACTCTGAGGTGGAAGGAGCAGGTTTAAATAAACTTCAAAAGGGAAGAGTGAATAGAGAGGGCAGCAGTGGGGAGGAGTGACTAACATTTGATGAGATCAAAGACTCTAGATGAGATTAAGTGGCAACTAGGAGGAGTGACTAATGTTTGATGAAATCAAAGTGATTAAAGTCTGATGAAAGGCTCTAGGAGTGGTAAGTTTCCAGAGATATCATAAGACCTGCTCCAACCATAAGGTCTGTGAGGTCAAAGTAGCCCCTTCTGATAACTGTATTTAATAAAAGAAAGGCAAGAGATAGTCCCTGCCTTCAAGGATGGGCAGCTAGGTGGGGCAGTGGATAGAGTGCCAAGCCTGGAGTCAGGAACTCATCTTCCCAAATTAAAAAAAAACAGACCTCTGATACTTCCCAGCTCTGTGCCCCTGGACAAGTCATTTAATTCTGTTTGCCTTAATTTCCTTATTTGTAAAATGAACTGGGGAAGGAAATGGCAAAGCACTCTAGTATCTTTGCCAAGAAAACCCCAAATAGAGTCACAAAGAGTCTGATAGGACTAATCCAACACAAAAAATAATAAACATTTATTCAGTATTCTACCATATTCTAGGCAAGCACTTGTGATACACAGAAAGGCAAAAGATAGTGCCTGCCCTCTAGAAGCTCACATGTACCTCTCTCTACCCTGTCTAATCAAGAGAGGAAGAGGCCCCAAAGAGAGGAGGCACATAGGAGGTGTGAGTTTCAGGGTTCATATAATCTTGATAAGATTCTGAGAGTAAGCTGAAATTCAAAGGAGTGCTGAACAATAGAATATTCGTAAATTGAATACTGTTTAAAGTAATCTAATGGTGAATCCTTTTATAAGAATCATATCCTAATTTACCTTTAAGTTTTACATAGTTAGAGATTAGTATATTGAAATATTTAAGCCTCAGTGTACCTTGAGAGTTATTTAAAAAAATGAATGAAGAGCCTAACATGCTTGACAATCATTGCCATTCCAGATTTAATGTCCCCAGAAATGGTGGTCCATCACATATGTTGAGTGAAGAATGTTTGAGTTGGAGAAGGACATCAGTCAGTATTAAGAGAAGAGGGAGTGAGATTCACTTATTTCACAGAGATGACCCTGAGCCCTTTTAACACAATGGTGGTTACAATTCACTCCTCGTAATTAATGCTGCGTGATTGGGATTGTTATGTGCCTCTGCAACAATCTTTGCTGCCTTAGTGATGTTTTATCTTGAGATGCCTATATTACCTGCTACCTAATTTAAAATTCTACATTCTGCTGTCAAGTATATGGACTTTTTTTTTTTTTTTTTTTAAGAATTGCTGACCACAAAACCAGTATAGCCTGTACAAATAAGCAACCTGAAGCAAATCTGAGTGAGTTTTGAGACATTTTGGGGGAAGGAGACTTTTGTTTCATAATTGGCCTAGGGAAGAAAGATTATCTAAAAAACTAAATTTATCTTTCACCATCTTTGACAGGTAGGATTCCACAGGAATTCTATAAGTTTTAAAGATACCAAGAATTCAGTGTAATTCAACAAATACTTGTTAAATCCATGTAGCTAGAGAACAGAGTGGATAGAGAACCAGGCCTGGTGTCAGGAAGATCCGAGTTCATTATTTTCCCTTCAGACCTTTGTTTCTCTCCCAAACTTGCACCATCTCTCTAGTCTCTCAGGTTTGTAACCTTGGCATTATCTTCAATTCCTTACTTTTCCTCACCTCACATATTTAGTCATTTGTCAAATTTTGCCATTTCTACCTTTATATTTTTTGCATCAGACTGCTGTCCTTTCACAAAGCTACCACCATAGTTCAAACCCATAATACTTCTCAGTTAGATTTTTAAAATCGTCTCCAAATTGATCTCTTTGCTTCAAGTCTGTCCTTACTCTTGTCCATTCTACACACTTCTGTTAATCTATTTTTTCTTAGGGCAGCTAGGTGGCTTGGTGGATAGTCCCAGGAATGGAATCAGGAATACTTGAATTTAAATCCAGACTCAGATACTTTTCTTTGTGACCTTGGGCAAGTCACTTCACCATGTTTGCCTCAGTTACCTCATCTGGAAAATGAGCTAGAGAAAGAAATGGCAAACCACTCAAGTATCTTTGCCAAGAAGACCCCAAATAGGGTCATGAAGAATTGGATACAACTGAAACAACTGAACAACCACGACCATATAATATGGAAGTTGGACCTAATGATCTCCAGTGTTATACTCGGCTTGAAATATATATGACCCCAAATCCTTATATATGCAAGACTCTGTGCCAGATACTGGGGGGGGGGGTAACAAAAACCAAAATATTTCTTCAAGCAAATTTTATGTTCTGGGGATGAGTGTACCACAAGTATGCAAAGAAATTTTAAGAGGGTTTGAGATAGGTCCTATGATTTCCTTGGTATAGAGAACATCACTCTTGGGTGAGAAAACTTCCTTTAATAATGCAGATTGGCAGCTTCACTATAACTGATGGTCTTGGAGAGCTGCTTAGAGCACTTCTAAATTGACTTATGAAGCCAAACACAACCAGTATCAGTCAGGACCTGAACTAAGGCTTTCTTGATTTTGTTACTTGCTCTCTGTCAAATAAACCAGGTCTCTCTTTAACAAGGAGAAATCAGGAGAGGCTTTGTATGGGAAGTGGCTCTGAAAAAGAGTAATAAGAAATGCTTAAAAGGGTATGTGTTAAGCCTATAAAACATGAAGGACTTCAGCAGGCAAAGGAATTTGTCTTTTGTCCTATAAGCAAAAGAGAGCCACTGGAGATTTTTAAGTAGGAGATGACACGATTGGATTTTTGATTTGGGGAGATTGCAATTGGATATTTGGGTGGAAACTATATTTTTAAAATTTTTTATTTTTTTCAGTTATATGTAGAAACAATTTTTATCACTTATTATCTGAACTTTTGCTATATAAATTCTCTCCCTTCCTTTCTTCCTTCCCTACTCCCCAAGATGGTAAATAGACTGATATAGGTTATACCAGTACTATCATACAACACATATTTCCATATTCCTCATGCCGTGAAAGAAGATACATATCACACATGAAAGAAAAAGCTCATGAAGGAAATAAAGTGAAAAATAGTAAGCTTTGATCTGCATTCATTCTCCAACAGTTCCTTCTATGGCTGTGTATAGAATGTTTCTTCATGAAACCCTTAGGGTTATCCTGGACCCTTGCATTGCTAGTAATACTTTAGTTCTTCACATTTGATCATCATACAATATTTCTGTTACTATATACAACAGTGTTCTTCTGTTCCATTCACTTCAATCTGCATCAGTTTATATATATATATCTTTCCAGGTTTTTCTGAATTTACCTCGTTTGCCATTACTTATGGATCAGTAGTATTCCATTTCAACCATATAGCACAACTTATTCGGTCATTCCCCAACTGATGGACATCCTCTCAGTTTTCAATTCTTGGCTACTAAGAAAAGAACTGTTATTAATATTTTTGTATGTATACCTCCTTTTCCTTTGATCTCTGTGGGATATAGACCTTGTAGTGGTCAAGGATATACATAGTTTATGGTCCTTTGGGCATGGTTCCAGTTTGCTCTCTAGAATGGTTTTATCAGTTCTTAATTCCATCAACAGTGTATTAGTGTCCTAATGTTCCCATGTACCCTCCAATGTTTGTCATTTTCTTTTTTGATCATATTAGTCAATCAATTGGCTCAGTTCTTTATATATTTGAGAAATGAGCCCTTTGTTAGAGATACTATAAATTTTTCCCCTCAGTTTATTGTTACCTCCTAATTTTGGTTGCATTGGATTTGTTTATACAAAACCTTTTTAATTTAACATAATCAGAATGATCAACTTTACTTCTCTTAATGATCATGTCTTATTTGGTCAGAAATTCTTCCCTTATCCATGAGTCTGACAGGTAAACTATTCCATGTTCTAGTAATTTGTTTATGGTATCACCTTTTTTTATTTCTAGATCAAATATTTTATTTTTACTTTATCTTGGTATATGTCACATGATGTTAGTCTATGCCTAATTTCTGCCACATTGTTCTCCAGTTTTTCCATTTGTTTTTGTCAAATAGTGAGTTCTTCCCCTCAAACTTTAGATTTTTTTGGTTTATTGAACATTAAGTTACTATGGTCATGTATCACTGTGCATTGATCCACTACTCTATTTCTTTGCCAGGATTAGTGGAGTATATTTTGAAGAGGGGAGATGCTAGATGCAGGGCGACCATTTGATTAGACTAGGAGAAAAGTGATAAGGGCATAAACTAAGAGCTTATTGGATTAGACTAGGAGAAAAGTGATAAGGGCATAAACTAAGAGACAGTGAGTGGAGAGAAGGGGACAGAGGTAAGAGAGGTTAGAGTGGCGGTCTATGAGGCAACCATGGTGGTTGGACTTGAAAGGACATTTTGGCTGTTGAAACCTAAATGTGCAAATGGATTATTGGAAGGACTTTAGTAGTTTCAACAGAAGTAAAGAAGCTTTATGGATGTTTGAGGAATTAGGTGGAAATATGGTGATTTCCATTTCAGATATGCTGAGTTTGAGATGCCTGGAAGTTTTCTAATGGAGATTGTAGAACCACTTCTTGGGGATTGTTATAGAGAAGATTCCTGCTCACATATGGTGATGTTGAGCAGATACCTAGTGAGGGTAATGTGTAACTAGAGTTTAAGGAGAGAGTAGAACCAGATCTATAGATTTGGGGAAGATGTCTATATGAGACTGGGAAAGAAAGAAATTAATTGCCTATTATGTACCAGGTTTTGTGCTAAGAACTTTATAAAAATGGTCTTATTTGGTTCTCATAACATCCTTGGGAGGTGAGTATTATCATTACCCCCATTTTACAGATGAGGAAACTGAGGCAAACAAGATTAAGTGACTTGACCAGAGTCATACAACAGTGCCTGAGGCAGCTGAACTTGAACTCAGGAAGATGAGTCTTCTTAACTCCAGACCCAGTATTCTATCTGTCATGCTATCTAACTACCTATAAGTATATATTAAACATCATTTACTTGTCAGGCTACATTCTGGGTCCTTGAGATACAAAAAGTATAAAGAATGAAACAATCATTTATTTAAAAAAAAAACAAAAACATTACTTTCCACCTTAGAATCGATCGTGTGTATTGGTTCCCAGGCAAAGAACAGTAATGGCTAGGCAAGAGAGGTTAAGTAACTTGCCTAAGGCCACACAGGTAGGAAGTATCTGAGGTCAGATTTGAACCCAGGATCCTCCATTTCTTGGTCTGGCTTTGAATCCACTGAACTATCTACCTGCCCCCAAAACAATCATCTATAAAATGATGAGCTCTAAGACAGTGGTATCAAACTCAGGAAGCATATTGACTTAAAAAACCATGGGTGACCATTATCTGTTGTATTGTATTTTTATTTATTTTGTTTAACATTTCTGTTACATTTTTATTTTTTTTAAACCCTTAACTTCTGTGTATTGACTCCTAGGTGGAAGAGTGGTAAGAGTGGGCAATGGGGGTCAAGTGACTTGCCCAGGGTCACACAGCCGGGAAGTGTCTGAGGCCAAATTTGAACCTAGGACCTCCCATCTCTAGGCCTGACTCTCAATCCACTGAGCCACCCAGCTGCCCCCTTTCTGTTACATTTTAATCTGATTCTGGCAGCACTGAAGTGGGTTTGATGCCTCTGACCAAGGTCTTTTCCCACTCTAGACCTCTGAAATTATGAATCTTTCTTAGGAGTGGCTGAAACCTAGCAGCCAACAGATGCTTTGTTTAGTTTCTTAGCATAGTAAGTGAATGATGGTGTCTATGATAGAGACAAAACAGATGGCTCCAGTTTTTCTATTTCTCATGTTGGATAGTAATCAAATGAAACAACAGGATGTCCCTAAAATCTTAGTGAGTTTTTCAGCCTCAATAGCTTAAAACTACACTAAGACCTTTGGGACATCCTGTATTTGGGTAGCCATGACCAACAAGAATGAAATGGTAAAGTGGATGAAACAGTAAATGTGGCTTAATTCTGGCATGTTTACTACACATACTTCAGTTGTCCAATTAATGGCTTGTTTTTGGATATCTAGGACCAGCTGTGGTGTTTCCCTGCCAGTATTCAGCCTGGGTCTTTTTGTAAACAAAGGGAAAAGAGACACTGTGCCCCAAAAGCACTAATTCCAAAAACTGTCACATGTGCTTAGCTATTAACTAGGAAAATAAGATAGTGGGATATAGAACTGGAAGGGGCTTTAGAGATCAGCTATGCCTAATTTACTCATTTTATAGGTGAGGGAAACAGGGCCAGAGAGATGACCTCTCCCTTCTGATACTGGCATCTCCCTGGTCTAAGCTATCACCATCTCACATTTGGACTATGGCAGTAGCCTTCTGGTTGCTTTCCCTACCTCAAATCTTTTCTCACTTCAATTCATCCTCCTTTCAGCTGCCAATGTGATCTTCCCATGGCTAATGTAGAAATTTGTCTTGCATGTCTACATATATTTGTAATAGTTTTTATTTTCCTTCTTAAGCTCTAGTGGCTCTCTATTACCTCAAGGATGCAATATAAAATCTTCTCTTTAGCTTTTGAAGTCTCTCATTACTTGTCCCCTTTCCACCCTCCTAGTCTTTTTACACCTTATTTTCTTTCAATTACTTTGTCATCCAGTGACGCTGGCTTTCTGACTGCTCCTTTTTTTTTGTCTGCTTTTTTGAATGGACATTTTATGTTCTGACTGAATTTTTTCTCCTCATCTCTGCCTCTTGGCTTTCCTGTTTTTTTCAACTCTTAGCTAAAGTCTCCTTTTTTCACAGAGCTTTTCCTAGTCTTTGGAAATCTTAATGACTTGCTAAAGTCACTCCCACTCCAAATTTATCTTATGTTTACATGTTATCTTTCCCATTACACAATGAACCCCTTGGGAACAAAGGCTGTTTTTTTTTTTGTTTGTTTATTTATTTTGCCTTTATATTAAGTGTTAAATGAATACTAGCTCAATGGCCTCTAAGATCCCTTTCAAGTCTAAATATGTTATCCTATTATCCTATGTGAAAAAAAAGTTCTCTTCTTGACTTCAGAGGAAGCCAGAGTGTGGAAGTGACAATCACATATCAGACTGACATAAGGGACACCTTCATAACAATTAGAGATGCCTCAGTAAGATGAGCTGTGTTGGGAGGAAATGGGTTTCTCATCACTGGAAACCATTTGTCAAGGGTTGTTGTAGAGAGGATTCTTTTTCAGTTATGAATTGTACTAGATTACTTCTGAGATTCTCTAGTTAGATTGCCTCAAAAGCCCATTCCAGCTGTGACATTCTATGATTATGCATTCCCTCTGTGCATGAAATACTCTAGTAACTATAGTTAAAGACATGATGGAAGTAGAGAAATACCAGAGCTGTGACCAACATGTTTAGAAGATTAGGGATGCTGCAATTTGTAGATAGACTAAAAGGAATGGTATTTTCCATTTGGATAGGAGAAGGCTGAAAGAATTGATCAAAATTTAAAAAAAAAACCCAATAGCTAGCCCTTTTACATATATGGTCTCACTTGATTCTAATGACAACCCTGAGAGGGAGGTGCTGTTATTATTACCACTTTACTGATAAAGAAACTAGAGTGAGAAAGATTCAGTAACTTGTTGAGGGTCACACAATTACAAGTATCAGAGTCTGGATTTGAATTTATATCTTCCTGACTCCATGTCCAGCATTCTATTGACCTATCTGCCTCTAGGACTTTTTTAGTAAATGCCCAGGTATTAGATCCTGGAATCACCCTCTAATATTTGGATGAAGTAACTATAAATCATCTACATAAGTTCAATTTCATATATTTATATTCAGTTTTCTGTTATTTATCCCCATACAAATAAAGATCCATGGAACCCTAGAATTGACAGATGATCTTGCACCCAGTGTTCTCACCTTTGTCCCAATAGCCAGACCATTGCTGCTTGACTCATCAAGTTTTCTACCTAATGGCCAGCTGTTTATGATCCACCAGAATCCAATATTTTAGTCGGATTGCCTATCTATTGTCTTTTATCCTTGTTATATGATATACTCAAGGTCTTTTCTAATGATAGGCTGACCTCAATACATCTTTTGCCTCTACAGAGTTTCTATTTAGTCATGTGGCCCCACAGAAAGGTTTTACACAGTGGGAAATAAACCTAATCACAGAATCACAGAATTTCAAAGTTTGAAGAGACCTCAGAGGTCATCTGGTCCAACCTCTACCTGAAAAAGAAGCCCTACTTCAACATATGACAAGAGGTCATCCTGTTTTTCTTTGGAGACCTGCAGCAAGGGGAGATCTGCTACCTCCTGAGGCAACCCATTCCATTTTTAGATAGCTCTAATTGTTAGGAATTTTTTTTTATAGCAACCCTAAATGTGCCTTCATGTTGCTTCTAACCATTGCTCCTAATTCTGCTCTAGAGTTCAAACAGAGTAAGTATGGTCTCTCTTCCACATGATAAATACTTGAAGATTGCTATCATATTACTCCTCCCACCGCACCCCATCTCCTCTAGAACTAAACATTCCTTTTTTTTCGTATGGCATGCACTTGAGGCCTTTTGCCATTGGAGTTGTCTTCCTTTGGATGTTCCCAACTTGGAGAATACCTTCTTCTTGTCTCTATTTTTCTGCAATTCCATTCTATCATTTATGATGTTGATATGGTGTAAATCGTCTTAATGCACTACTGTATTAGCCTGAATATATTGCGATGTTTTTTCCCCCAATATGTACCTTTGAAAGTTGCCTTTGCACTATATTCAAACACTTCCAGCTTTGAAACCATAAGTTGTGTATTGTGCGCCTCAGCATAAGCAAAAAGCATGACTGTCTCTTGGGCCAGATGGGAAATGCCGACCAAACTCCTGTTTGTTTTGATATTCCGTCAAATGTCACCATTAATACTAAAGGCACCAAATCAGTGTTGATTAAAACTACTGGAAAAGAGAAAACTAGAATAACCATGATGCTTACAGTCATAGTGGACAGGCAAAAACTGACTCCTGATGTAATTATAAGGCATAAAACATTACCTAAGCAAAAGTTATCATGGGCAAGTCACTTAACCTTTTTTTGCCAGTTTCCTCATCTGTAAAATGAACTGGAAAAGGAAATGGCAATTCACTTTAGTACCTTTGCCAAGACAATCCTGAATGGAATCACAAAGAGTTTGAAATGACCCAGCATCAACAACAAAATCTGTTCTGATTTTAACTTACTTTTGGAACCTCATCTCATACTATATCTTTCCAAACTTTGAGTTTTAGTCAGACTAGGCCCTTCATTATTCTTTGATTTCTTTCTGCTTTCCCTCCCCTGATGCCTTGGCTCATATTGTTCAATATAACTCATACCCTCCCAACCTATCAAAATCTTTTCTTTTAAGTACATACTCAAAGATCTATCTCCTCCAATAAGTATTTCCTGATTCTTCCAATTAGAAGTGATTAAATAATGGATTATGTGCAAACTGCTTTGAGATGAATCTTTCTTAGTTCGTTTTTGGGATCTTTTTTCTGCCCTGGTTGTATTTGAATTTCTGCCAAGATTCATCATGCAACATCTTATCTTCCTAGATTGTTAAATCTCATAGGGCAGGTATTATGTTTGATTTCCCCTTTAATGACAGTTCCTTACCTCTGTTGGTTGTCTCCAGTTTATTCTGTCTATATTTTGTTTGTATATAATTGTTTTCCATCTTGTCTCTTTCATTAGATAGACTGTGAGTTCCTTGAGAGCAGGGACTGACCTTCACCTTTCTTTGTATTCCCAAGCACTTGCTTGGCACAGTGCTTGGCACACAGTAGGTTCTACATAAAGGCTTATTCCCTTTCCCTCCAGCTTCCCTGGTTTGGAATGCTGGATCTATTAATAGTTTTGTGACTTTGAGCAAGTGACTTAACCTCTTTTTGCCTCAGTTTCTTCCAACTTAAAATGAAGATAATAATAGCCCTTCCTTGAAAGGTTGTTGTGAAGTTCAAATGAGATAATATTTGTTAAAAAAAAAAAAAGGTTTTAGCATAGTGCCTGACACATGATTGACGCTCTGCCTCTTATTTAACTCACAGGGCTGATATTCAAATGCTTTGAGATATTTGAAGTTATGGAGGATAAGCAGTTCTGAAGACTATACAGAACATGAGCATGGCAGTTATGGAAGGTGGAATTATTCATGGACACTATATCTTGAGACGTAATGTTATTTTCTTATATATAGAAGGGACTGTGTTCTGTTAGTGGAGGAGGAAGATTTCATGATTATAGATCAAGAGCTGGAAAAGGAAGAGGTTGTCTGGTCCAACTCCCCTCCCCCCCCCCCTTTTTTTTTTACAAAAAACTCCCTCTTTAAAAAAAAAAGAAAATTGAGACCTAGGTATGTTAAGTGATTTATATAAACTCACACAGGTAGCAAGTATCACTCAGGTTGATTGATCATCAATTCTTCCAGGCATATCTTTGCATTCATTTTTTAGTATTTATTGAATTACATCTTTTATGTAGTGTTGAGGGAATGAGAAAGATCTTGAAAATGTTATTTTCTGGACTGGTGTGTACCATTTATATGTGAAATAATTTCTTTAAGCTTTGTTCTCATTGTAATGATACTTCTTTCCTTTCATTTAAATTTCATTTCAGGGCTTCATTGTGGTATGGAGGTGCTTCTGGGTTTTTTGAAGGCTATGCTTTTGGAGAGTATACTCTGGCTGGCCCTACCAATCTGGAAAGAGTTATGACTGGGTAGTGGAATATATTTGTCTTTGTCTAATGGCTTAGCGAAGTTCAAGGTTGTCTATCATTTGAAAGTGATCTGTGATGGCAGAAAGAATTTTTACATGAGTGAAATGATGGATCTTCTGTAATATTAAAGTAAGAAGTAGTATCCTCACATATAGGTATGCATCTTTTTTTATACTCTTCCCAATTTTCAGTCTATGCTGGAGCCAGCAACTTCTAGGCAGGGAATAGAGATTTCTACCTGAGTTGGCCAGAAACCATAGTGGAAAGACTGGTCTACTAAACAGATGCAGGTCTTCTTGAGGATTTATTTATTTAATTTAGAATATTTTTCCATGGTTACCTGATTTATGTTCTTTCCCTCTTCTCCTCCCTCCCCCTCTCTGGGAGCCAATGAGCAATTCCACTGGGTTTTACGTGTATCATTGTTCAAAATCTATTTCCATATTATTACTATTCGCAATAGAGTGATTATTTAAAGTCATCATCCCCAATCATATCCCCACTGAACTACGTGATCAATTATATGTTTTTCTTCTGCATTTCTATTCCCACAGTTCTTTTTCTGTATGTGGACAGCTTTCTTTCTCATAATTCCCTCAGAATTGTCCTGGATCATTGCATTGCTGCTAATAGAGAAGTCCATTACATTCTATTATGCCACAGTGTATCAGTCTCTCCTGGTTCTATTCCTTTCACTCTGCATCAATTCCTGGGGGTTGTTCCAGTTGACATGGAATTCCTCCAGTTCATTATTCCTTTGAGCACAATAGTATTCCATCACCATCAGATACCACAATTTTTTCAGCTATTCCCCAATCGATGGATACCCCTTTGTTTTACAATTTTTTGCCACCACAAAGAGCGCAGCTATAAATATTTTATTATCTCTTTGGGGTATAAACCCAACAGTAGATCAAATGGCAGGCAGTCTTTTAAAGCCCTTTGGGCATAGTTCCAAATTGCCTTCCAGAATGGTTGGATTAATCTGCAACTCTACCAGCAATGCATTAGTGTCCCAATTTTGCCACATCCTCTCAAACATTTATTACTTTCCTTTGCTGTCATATTGGCCAGTCTGCTAAGTGTGAGGTGGTACCTCAGAGTTGTTTTGATTTGCATTTCTCTAATTATGAGAGATTTAGAACACTTTTTCATGTGCTTATTGATAGTTTTGATTTCTTTATCTATAAACTACCTATTCATGTCCCTTGCCCATTTATCAGTTGGGGAATGGCTTGATTTTTTTGTACAATTGATTTAGTTCCTTATAAATTTGAGTAATTAGACCTTTGTCAGAGGCTTCGTTATGAAGATTTTTTTCCTTCTCCTTGAGGATTTAATAAGATCATAGGAACATAAATGTAGAGCTAAAAGGAAATTTAGGGACCTCAGGTCAGTTTCTTCATTTAGCAAATAAGAAAACTGATGGCTGGAGATGTTATTACTTTTCCAAGATTATCCAGGTAGTAGTTGCAGAGTTAAACTTTGAACCCAGGTCCTCTGACAATGCTGTCTTTCCTGACTTTATGCTGTGAGGTGGACAGAAAATTTTATGCAATAAGTAGTATTTATGTCACAGTCTTTCTGGAAAGGTTTGTACTGGCTGCCTTGAAAGTGGGCTTAAGTTACTAAATACTGTAGGAGTTGTATTTCTTCCTATTTCAAGGAGACAGGAAACTATCTTGGGATTGTAACTTGAGGGCAGAGTTTTCTATTATAGCAGTTTTAAATCTGGAGAAAGAAACAAAAGGAGAGTGGGAGAGAGTGGTGGCAGGAGCTGTAGCAGTAGCAGATGAAGAAGGAGGACCAATCTACGAGATTGATTTCAAGCCTTGGAGGGCAGGAGGCTCCTCCTTTCTCTAGACACCAGCTCAGTTTATAGAAGGAATCTAGCAGGGAGTGAATATATTTTGGCTTCTCTTTCTTCCTTCTGTTTCATTATCTCATGCAGTTGGCTCATTTCTGAGTGTTTCTTTATTATTATAAATTTTGCTTACTGGTTCTTTGTATTTTTAAACAATAGTTTTCTAGATAAATATAGGTAAGGCAAAAAAAAGGAGAAACTATAAATGAAAAAGTGAACTCTAGAGTAAAAAATGGAAGGAAAAATAGCTTAGAACAAATAAAAAATTTTATACAAGTATAAACTTTCTGAAAATTAGAATGGATTAAGCAGAAGATGATTGCATGAAACTCAAAAAAATAGAAGTAAAGTATCCTTTCAAAATAACTGACCTAGACAACAATCAAGAAAAGATCATTTAAGACTTATTTCATCCTTGATAACTGTACCCAAACAAAACAACATGAATACCATATTTCTAGAATTTCATTAAAAAAATCCCTGCTTTCACATCTATTAGGATCATAAGGCAAAATGAAAATAGAATCTATCAGACACATCTAGAAAAAAAAAAAGTTTTAGGTTTTCAACTATCTAGCCTGTCATAGCCAAAACACAGAGCTTACTATTGCAAATAGATGGTTCAAATTCTAAGGAACCAGAGTCAGAATCATATAAGATTATGCTGTAATTAATTACTAAAAAAAGATAGAAAATCTTGGAATTTGATTTCCTAAAAAGTAAAATAAAAAGACTTAAAAGAATAACTTTTCAAGAAAAATTAGATATCATTGTCTAGGATAAAAATGGATGTCAAATACTTTACAGAAAATAAAACATGTCAAATGATAAAGAAATAAAATTATGCTTAAAGTTACCAAATTTTTTTGAAATACAAATATAAAGTTGACTTTTTTATATTTTTCTTTTTAATTAAAAATTTTCTTTTGAAAATTTCTTTCCCTCATCATTGGGGAAAAAAAGAAAAAGAAAAATAAAACCTTTGTAACAAAGAGGGAAAGTTGAGGCAAAATTAATTCACACACACACAAAAAGAAAGTAGATGCTTCTGTGTGAAGCTTGGCAAATTAGAGCAGGACTGGGGTACCTAATTCTAAAAAAAGGAATGGACATTTAACCCCTTAAGAATCTATTTGCCAAGTCATGATTTAAAGGGTAACAAATTTCAAAAATACGTTAAGGAGGGTTTGAATTGATTGAATTCAGTTTGTGTTCAGAACATTCATTCTTTAGATAAGAAAAATGTCCCTTATGTCAAGACCAGGGATAAGAACAATATCAGTTATGCCATTATATAGCAAGCAGGGTCATATAGCAGTGATACCTCTTACTTGATTAGAAATGCCCAGAGGTGTAAGGAAAATTTACAAATCAGGAACACACTTGTAGGGAATTATAGGGACCATGTGGGAATTGTAGGGAATTTAACTGGAGATTCAGAAACAAGAGAGAAACAGGTGATAAATTGTAGGGTTCTTAATTGGAGAAGGCAGAATTCAGCCCATGTTATTTGGCATGTGATTGAGAAGGAACCCTGGGTTAGATCTTTTTTTTGTGTGTGTGTGAATTTTTTTGTGCTTCTCTGGAATTCTAATCAGTTCAACCAAACACTGAGGGAATAAAGGGGAGGAGGAGGTGGAAGGGGGTGGAGTTTCTGTGTTATGCTGAGAGGTAGGGAAGTGGGAAATTTCACTAGCTTTATATTTCTAGAAATACAGGAGAAGCAGGGCAGAGGCTCAGGCTATATAAGTTAGATAAAAACAATGATGCTGAAGAAAATTGTCTTTCTAGTTCAAAAGTCCAATTGCTCTGAAGATAGCAGCCTTTAAAAAATAGAATTAATTAAAAAAATTCTGAAGTTAAACTCAAAAAAGAAAAAAAGCATTTCTATATACAACATTGAACAGAAAAAGATTATGCTATTATGTAAGACTTACTTTTAAAAAAGTCTTAAAAATTGCTTTTAAAAAACAATTCTGAAAATTCAGAACGTTAGAATGTTAGTTTCAAAGCTGTCCTGCTTGTGTGTGTTTCCTTCTGTTCTTTTCTGTGCATTTAAAAAATGCTTCAATGATCCTATTTTGTCATTAACTCCTTCTTCTTCACAGTCATTCACTTGCTAATAAATGAAGAAAAGAAAAACATGGTATCTTTTAAACTGAGAAGCATAGCCAATCAAAATAAATCCACATAATTGCCATGTCAAAAATTGTATGTCTCTTTCTGCACCTTGAGTATATCATCCCTTTGTAAGTACCTGAGTAGTATATTTCATGAAGCATTCTTTAGATTCATGGTTGGCTAAAGTCTGAATGACTTAGTTAGGATTATATTAGTGGGAATGAATAGGAAAGCACAGATTTGAAAGATATTTTGAAGAAAAAGTCAACAAATCTAGGTAACAGACTGGGTGTGGGTGGATGAGAAGTAAAAAATAATTCCAAGGTTTTGAGCTTGGGGTGATCAGGAAAATAGTTTTACTATTAATAGGAAAGTAGAATTTTGTAGATGGAATTGGTTTGGAGATGGCAGGTAGATGGTGAGTACAACTTTAGATGAGTTTAAGAATCTATGAGGAAGATGGCAGAATAGGGTGTGAATTTTCCTTGTCCTCCGAATATCCCACCACAAACAACCAAAAATAATTATAGAATTAATGCTGAAAGTAGCAAAAATAGACAGGAGTCAGATATAAAGCTAACTACCCAGGGATAACTAGGAAGGAAAGTCTTTGGCTTCCTTTTCTTCATTACAACTACAGCAAGCCCTTAGGGCAAGAACAGAGTAAACAGGGGGAAATCAATAAGGTAACTCCTAGGGGCAACCTCACTTTATTTCCTGACCTCCAGAGCTTACATCCCTGGAAGATACCACTGGAATCTGGATACACTGAAATCTTCTTTGGCAGGGGTTGGCAAGGTATGATTCTCAAGCCATATCTTTTGAGGGCCAGATATGGCTCTTTCTGCAGGAGCCATAAAGTCAATTTTTTTTCAGGCGCTGTTACAGGAGCACGCACTGTAAGCATTGTACGGCTCTCATGAAATTACATTTTAAAAAATGTGGTGTTTATGGCTCTCACGGCCAAAAAGTTTGTTGACCCCTGCTCTATGGTATTGGCTCCCAGAGATCCCTCCTGGCCCATATCTGGGGACTGAAGGAATGGACACCACAGAGTTTATGGGTGCCAGGCTCTAAGGGAAGAACTCAAACTTCTCTCCTAACAAATGAGGAATTTTGGAGGTCTGAGGTACATGGACAAGACACCTGCTCTATCCTGGGCTGAGGCAGGAGGAGACGAGAGGTGTGGAAGGAACACACACTGATGAGTGTGGTTGCTGAGAGGCTGGGGCCCCATAAATTGTGGTCATTCCCAGTAGAGTGGAGTCTCTTGTTGCTGCCAAAGGAAGAGATCAATCTCAGGTCAATCATGGGCTTTTATTTGCCAGGGTTTGAGTGGGGAAATGGGAATGCATCAGGCCCTGGACTATAAAAACTGGAACAACTAAATAGGACATAGGAAAAAACAAACACAAAGAAATCCTAAAATCTTTGGTAACATATCCTGGCATCTTAGGAATTGTGGGACTCCAGCAAAAATCTAGAACAACACACTAGTTAAGTCTAACAGCCTGCCTGCTAAAATTAGAAGGAAAAAAAAGAGCAAGCAAAGGAGAAAGAAATCAACTATTGATAGCTCTTATGGGGACAGAGAAGACCTCAACTCAAACTCAGAGGACAGGTAAGTAAAAACACCTACTTCAAAAACAGCAAAGAAATACAATAAATGGCTACAAACTAAAAAAAAAAAGCTTTTGCAAGAGTTTAAAAAAGACCTCAAAAACCAAATGAGAGGGTGAGGAAAAATTAGGAAAAAAGTAAGAGCAATGGAAGAAAACCAAGAAGAAAGATCACCCAAATAGAAAAAAAGAGATAAGAAACACATAGAAGAAAATAATATATGAAGACCTAGAATTAGACAAGGAGAAGCCAACAATTTCTTAAGACAAAAAGAAATAATAAAAAAACAAAAAAGAATGAAATACTAGAAGAAAATATGAAATATAACAAAAACAACTGACTTGGAAAATATATATTGATCAAGGGAGACAATATAAGAATAGTTGGACTTCTAGGAAGTTATGATCAGAAAATAGTTTAGACATAATAGTCCAAAAAACCATCAAGGAAAGCTGCCCAGAAATTCTAGAACAAGAGGGTAAAATAGAAATTGAAAGAATCCACCAGTCACTATCTCAGAGAGACCTAAAGATGAAAATGCAGAGGATTTGGATTCTCCCTGGGAGAAGAGAAACTACCATAAATAATAAGAAAAAAATTAAAAATAATATGGAGCTTCAGTCAGAATAACTCAAGGCTTAGCAGCTACAACATTAAAAGAATGTAGGACATGAAACAAAGCATTTTCTAGAGAAAAGAACTAGGCTTACAACCAAGAAAAGATCCATCCAGGAAAGATGAATATTATTATGAAAAGTAAAAAATGGATATTTAATGAATTAAAGAAGTTTCTACTATTTCTGGGGAAAACCCCAAAATTCAGCAGAAAATTTGATCTATAAAAAATAAGCAAAGATAAAGAAATATGAATCATAAGTAACCCCAAAGCTCAAAGTGCTCAAAGTGTTTGATTCCTGTATGGGAAAATGTCATCTATGACCCCTGGAAATGGCATCATTTGCCCGGGTATTTTGAAGGGGCATGGATGGAGGGAATACTCAAAGTTGAGGTAAATGTAATGAAATAAGCTGAAATGGTAGTGGAATAGATCAGGAAGAGATAGAGTGGAATGGATATCTGATCTGGAAGCAGAATGAGTGGAGGAACTACCATGTGTGAAAGGGAATTCTTTGTTCTCTTTGTCTAATTTGGAGGAAGGGGTGTGAATTAATCAACCAAAAACTTAAACGCCCTTACTTAACACTAAGTAAGGGAATTCACAAGTCACTTACTTGGAGAGCTCCACTCTTTTAACTCAATCAGTCAGAAACTGGTGAATCCTTTGATAAGAGTTTACATCCTCAGGGGATGAGAGGTGGATCCTACAGACACTGCCCATCTGGGCAGTGCTAGGCAATTTGGAAGCTGTGATTGGCCCTGGTGAAGTGGAGGAAGGGACAAGAAGGGACATGGAAAAAGGACTATAAAAATCCCAAACTTCCTGTCCAAGGGGTCTTCGGCTTGAATCTTCGGCTTGGAGCTTTGACTTGTGACTTGCCTCTTGGAGGTGGCTTTGGACTTGGACCTTGGCTTCGACTTGGGACCTTGACTCTTGGACTGCTCCTGGATCTTCTCCTTTGGACTTCATCTTTGATGAGTCAGTAGCTTGCCTTCCCTTCCTGGCTTCTGGAGAGATTAGTTCCGGAGAGGCCTCTTTCTCCTGGAGGTGGCTGTGTTGCTAGAACCTTTACAAAAGATACCACTGGGTCCTCTGGCTGAGGGTTAATGAGCCCTTCCAGGGCTGAGCTGGACACCAGAGCAACATTTAGTGTGATAGGATAGGCATTTTCTCTACTCTCTTCTTACATTTCTCTACTTTCACTCTTTCTACCTCTTTGTAAATAAAAGCTATTAAAAGTCATTTTGACTTGAACCATAATATTTTTTAATCAGTGACCACAATATTACTTTAGAAGTCTCATATTTAGTCAAACCCTAAATTTAATTCCTTACAAATGGAGAAGGGGAGGAGAGGGTGGAGGGCTGGCCTACTGTCATCAGACCTGGGATAAAGGGAGAACAACATACACAATTAGAAGAGTAAAAATCTTAATGTAAAGAGAAGCTGAAGGGAAGGGGGATAGAATAAGGGGAGGGACTGGGAGTCCCCTTGGGGGACTGAGAAAATAAGAGTAGGAGAGAAGGAAGGGTGGGATGAGAAAGGAAGGCAATTGAATAAGAAAAGGGAGGGAATGGAGAGATACTTTGAGGGGAATACATATAAAGAGGTAGAGGGGTTTGGTGCAGGGATAAGAGAGGGACTCTTAGGACAAGATAGGGGACAAATTTTTAGATAGAACTCTTATCAAGAAATAGGTATTTTGATTGTGGGGATAAAGAAAGGAGTTTTGGGAAGGTTGATAGAATAAAAATCAAAAGGTAAGTGGTAAGGGACAATGAAGGGAAGTTTGGGTAGGTAAGCCAATTTGGAATTAGGAGAGCAATGGGAAAGGATAAGGGAGAATTTGGAGGAAGGGGTGTGAATTGGAGAGGTACTAGTCAAAGGAAATTGGATATGTGAGGAGGGATATTGCAGAAAGAAAGGAAGAGGAGGACAAACAGGAGGAATGGAGTAAATGAAAATGCATGCCAGTAACTATAACTTTGAGTATAAATGGGATGAATTTACCCATGAGAAGAAATTGGATATTAGGATCAAAAACCAGAATCTGACAATGCATTGTTTATAAGAAACATATTAAAAATGAGAAATATACATAGAGTGAAGGTGAGAAATTGGAGCAGAATATTCTGTGCCTCTAGTGATCCAAAGAAGGAAGGGGTAGTAGTCATGATCTCTGACAGAGTTGGAGCTAAAATGGATGTAATTGGAAGGGATGAACAGGGTACCTATATTATGTTGAGGGGGGTGGTGTTTCACTTGATAATGAAGCTTTATCAACATGAACCAAAAGTTATAACATTCACATTTTTAAAGGAAAAACTAAAGGAGATACGGATTGAAATGGATAACAAGATAATAGCAGGGAACTTTGACTTTCGTCTTTTAGAACTAGAGAAATGTAACCAAAAAATAAATAAAAAAGCAGTTAAGGAGATAAATAGAAATTTAGATAAGTTATGTGATAGATATTTGGAGAGTCCCCACCCACCTGCATGAGGCTAGTGGTAGATATAAACCTGAGCATACACATCATCCAAATGTAATTTCTGGTGGAACAACAATGGTTTAGAGACCATAAATGTTTTCCAAAAGTCTTACTTTAACACTCATCACACTACGGAGACAATCCTGCATTCCTGAGTGGTTATGGCATTGGAACAAAAGTTCCACTAGATGTGACCAAAGTGGAAAAACCTGGTTTTGGAAAGAGTATGGTCTTAGCAACAGATTGTGTCTGCTGCATAAGGACCAACCTAGTTAAATATTGCCCCAGTAATGTATGAGAACTAGAGAAGCTAATCAAATTAAAAGCTGATAGAAAGATGGAGAGTCAGGCCTAATGTTACATTGCTAGAGTAGCTATGAATTGCTTTTTAGAAATCAAGATAGAAATATACATTAAGAGCTGTAAGCTTGTACATGCTTATTGGCCTAGGGTTCCCATTACTAGGGTTTGCCCCCGAGGGCACTATTGAGAGAGTAAAAAACTGTGTATGTATAAAAATATTCATGGAAGCTTTGTAATGACAAAATAACTGGAAATAACACAAATACAATGACTGGGAGAAATGGCTAAATATGGATACTTTAACGTCATGGATTGTATTATGTTATTAGAAATGAAAACTATTGGAACTATAAACAAAATAAGGGAAATATATGAGGAGATGATAAGAGATAATATACTGTTATTACAATAAAAAATAGCTACAAAATCAAGGGAAAAAAGTATCAAAGTAAAACAGATCCAAAGGGAACTCAAAAGCAGAATGTTTATATTAGGACATACATGTAATTTATATATTTTTGAACAAATTGTAAACAATGTGGTGTTTGTGGTTTTACACATAATTTCTTTCTGTGCATTTTTTTATTTAAATGTATTTTGCTCTTGGTGGTTATTAAGTATGCTATAAAAATTGCAAAAGTAAAAGAATCTATGAGGACTATAATTCTTGACCAAAAGCTGGATCAGAATTAGAGATGTCAATTTAGGAATTATTAGCAGAAGGAAAATTATCAAAGGCATGAGATTCTATAAACTTTCCAAAGGGAGATATTACATAGAGTTGAGAATTAGGCCTTGGATTGGGGGGAGCTGGTTAGAGAAGCAGAGGAGAAAGTGGAATTATTGAAGGAGATATCAATGAAATTGTCAGAGGTAGGAAGCAAACATTTTATTATAGAAGCTATGGGAAGAGAATTTCAAGAAGTGTCTATCCCCAGACCTTCAGAGAATGGAGCATTCTGGTTAATGGAGGACAGCTAAATGGTAAAGTGGATAGAGAACAGGACCTGGAGTTTGGAAGACCTGAATTCAAATCCAGCCTCAAATATTTGCCAGTTGTATGACACAACATTTAAACTCTGTCTCCCCCAATTTCTTCAGGTATAAAATAGAGACAATAGTAATACTTACACCCCAGGGTTGTTATGAGGTTAAAATGGGATCATATTTGTTTAGCAAGCCTGCTATATATAGATATAGATATGTTAATTATCATTAATTTAATTGAAAATCTTACTTTTAAAAGTCTTTTCATTAGTAAAATCTACAGAGATAATAAAAGATGGCAAAAATTTGATATTAGCAAGAAATGCAACAAAACAGGCTTACAGCATTCTTTTTTTTTTTTTTAATTTTAAACCCTTAACTTCTGTGTATTGACTTATAGGTGGAAGATTGGTAAGGGTAGGCAATGGGGGTCAAGTGACTTGCCCAGGGTCACACAGCTGGGAAGTGTCTGAGGCCGGATTTGAACCTATGACCTCCTATCTCTAGGCCTGGCTCTCAATCCACTAAGCTACCCAGCTGCCCCCTACAGCATTCTTGCTAGGAGATTAGCATATTGATTATTAGATTAATAAGCAATAAATTATTTGGAAAACAGTTGAGAATTATTCCAGTGAAATTACAAAATTGCCAGTAGCTTTTGGTCCAATAATTCAATAGTTGTATTTATACCCCTAAAAGGTTATTGACAAAAAAAGTCTTATAGAAAATTTTGATTTATACTATTTATAACAAAATTTGGCAATAATTGAGGAATGGCTGAACAAACTATAAAATGTGATTTATGTATTTATTGACCTAGAACTGTGATTTCATTGTTATTGGGAATTCTGGGTAAGGAACTCTCATAGAGACCAGACCTTGTTCTGTAATTTACAGTCATAAAAGTTATGAGTTACTCAGGGTCATGCAGCTAAATAGCTATCTCTTTTTATCTACTACATGATGCTGTCTATCTTGGTATGTAATATTACCTTATGGTAGTATTTCTAGTATTTTAAGAAATTACAAATACAAAGAATTGAGAAAATATGGAAATATTTATATGAAGTGATGTGGAGTGAATCAAGCAGGACAGATTAGGTCATGCCAAAGATGGCACAGAGAGTGCTCTCTGTGGGGCACAGGTGCTGCCCCACTTCTTCTCTCCCCCAGACCTCCCCCAAGTTCATTCCTAGAAAGTTGGAAGGACTCAGATGGAGCTGCTCCCTTCTTCCTATCCACTGAGCTTGATGACATTCTTTCACATCCCCTCTCTGTCCAGCAGCCCAATGAGAATACACAGTGGGTAAGGTGAGCAGCTCACAGGCAGCAGAGCTGGAGGGGAGCAGAGTGCTCAGGCCACACCTCTCCTCTTCATCTGCACTGAGGACATTTTTTGACTTCACTTGCCCCTCTACCCAGCAGCCCACTGGGAGTGCTTTCTCTTTCCTGTGTGAGGTAAAGAGGGGAGAGGGAGGTGAGGCATGGCACAGCATGTGGTCTCTAAAAGGTTCACCATTACTAGTCTAGATTATGAGCAGTCAGAAGACTGACACCATCTCTGTCACTGAACAATCTGTGTAAATTAGGGGCAAGTCACTAAATGTCTCTGAACCACAGATTTCTGTTCTGTAAAATGAAGGGTTTAGACACAATGATGTCAAAAGTTCCTTCCCACTTCAGATCTGTGATCTTCTTAAGCAGCCATAGAAGAACAAAGTATACAATTATTTTAATTTTGCTTGGAAATGTAGGATGGAATAACGGATTGAGTATCAGAACTGAATTTAGGGAAACCTGTTCTCCAATCTTTTATCATTTAAGCAGTCTCATTCTGGACAAATCACTCAATTTTTCTGAGCCTCAGTTTCCTAATCTATAAAATGGAGATAATAATAGTATTTACTTCACAGGGGCTGAGGAGGATAAAATAAGACAATGTAAGTCAAGTTTTTTTTGCAAATCTTAAAGTCATATTTAATGGTGACTTTGTTATTATTGTTACAATTCTGTAAATGAATACAACTTTAAATGGCAACCAACTTATATTGGACCATGTAGTAATTAGTTTATAAAATACATGCCCTTTTGTTTCAAAATGAGAAGTATAGGTTGTATCTAATATCTATTGTAATCTTTTGTTATTTTAGGATACTATTTTTTTGGTGGAGGGTTGTACATTTTAGGGGATTTAGTTGGAAATAGTTGATGGATTATGCAATACATTGAATAGAAATCTACTTTAAAAAAGTAAAATATATTAGTTGCATTTTGAACTTTAGAAAATATAGTATGAGCATAATTTAATTTTTATTTAATGATCCAGGATTTTGCAGGCTTTGGGACCTTTATTCTTAACATTGGTTATTATATTCTAGATACAGTGGTTAGTTTATGCAATTGGGCTTAATTTGTGCTGATTCTACAATGTGTCTTGTAAATTGCTTTTCAAAATATATCTGCTCAATCTTGTTTACTAAGGTTTCTGCTTCTTCCTTAAAACCAACAGAATTAGATTCACTGGTGCCCACTAGGGCAAAACTTTGCAAGCATCCCCCAGAGAAGCTAGTTTCATCAGTATTGTAAAATTGCCCTGGGGATTTGATTGTGTTGAGCAACAATTATTCTAAAAAGCACATAGGACTTTAAAAAAAAGTACATAGAATCATTATTTGGCTTCTTTTTGAGCTTTGTTTCCACAAACTATTTTTGCATCCTAATAAAATTTCAAACTTAAAAATGTTAGCCATCCTTCTGAAATACACTTCCCCCCTGTATTAATTAACTGTATTAGCCTTCTCCATGTTGCTGCCAGAAATATGTGCATTCATATAATTTACAGGGAAACACTGTTGGAACTAAATTTAAGAAGACCTACTTGGAAGAAGAAAAAGTCTTTATTATCTGAATGCCACTCTCCATAGTATATTAATCTGTTACATTTATATATGAAAAAACAAACATTCCCTAAATGATAGTACTGATCACATTAGAATTTGCCTCAGTGATTGGCCTCTCACAGTAATGATGATGATGATGATGATAGTTAACATCTGTTTGGGCAGCTGGGCTTGGTGTCAGGAAGAACTGAATACTAATCAGGCCTCAGACACTCCTGGGTGACTCTGGGCAAGTCATTTCATCCTGTTTCCCTTGTTTTTCTATTCTGTAAAATGAGCTAGACAGTGAAGTGGCAGATCACTATGGTATCATTTCTAAGAAAACCCCAAATGGGGTCACAAAGAATTGGACACAATGGAAATGACTGAACAACAACAAAAGCATCTATGTAGCATTTTAAGATTTATGAGGCAACATATATCTATATTATCCCATTTTGTCTTTACAACTCCATGGAGTAGATGCAGTTATTATCTCCATTTTATTGATGAGGAAAAAGGTTTAGAGATGATAAATAACTTGGTCACCATGCCAGAGATGGAATTCAAACTCATGTCTTAAAGTTTGTTGCTCTGTACACTAGGTGAGGATATTTTCAATATCCCTGAGAAGACAATTCCTAGCATTGAAATTTGCTAAACTTCACTTTTTAAAAATAAAATCCTCAGAAGTGGGGAGTTCACTTATTTTTGTATTCTTTTCAATTTAAAAATTGTTGTCATTTGAGAGTTCAACTTCATAGCCCAGAAGGGTAGATAGATTTTGTCTTTCCTAGATTTCTCTTTTTATAAAAAGTGACTCACTGCTTTTTAAAAGGAGATGAAAAAAATGTTAGATTATTGAGTGAGATCCTTGTTTAGGATTAAAATAGGGGTTTTGACAAAATAAGAGAGCAGTTTTTAATGATTTAAGTTTTTTTTTTTTTTTTTTTTTTTACATTGGAGATTTAAAATGACTACTAATCCTGCCTCCTTTTTTTTTATAACATTTATTAATATTCATTTTTAACATGGTTACATGATTCATGCTCCCCTTTCCCCTTCAATCCCCCCCCGCGCCCCCCCCCACCCTTGGCCGATGCGCGTTTCCACTAGTTTTGTCATGTGTCCTTGAACAAGACCAATTTCCAAATTGTTGGTAGTTGCATTGGTGTGGTAGTTTCGAGTCTACACCCTCAGTCATGTCCACCCTGACCCATGCGTTCAAGTGATTTAAGTTTTAATGAGAAAATAGTAGAGTTGTAAATTAATATTATCCCTTTAAGCCAGAGAAAAGAAAACTTCTAGCAGATTTTAACAATTAAGAATTTAGTTTAATTAAAATAGAGATAGTAAAAGAATATAGAAAGATAGTAAAGAAGAGAGATTCCTAATCTTATACCCTATAAATATACCTAAAATTCTTAATAACTACCTCAAACTATCTTCTGAGGACAGCTTCTTCTTGCCTGGCAAACACCAGGTCCATCTAACCTACACTATCTATAAATTATTCATTAACTCCCTAAAATAATGTATAGGTACCATTCACTCACTCCTTCAATCCATTTTCTATATTTTTCTCTATGAATTATAGGTATTTGTATCCTCTTGAGGTATTCTTTGTTTAATTTTGCATGATTCCCAAACTCCTTATATGTATCAACTCCCTTTTCTTCTCTTCTTCTTTCTCCTCCTTTACCTCTTCCTCCTCCCCCTTCTTCTTGATGTTTTTATGTAGAAAGTATGCTGAAGAGAAGTCTACAGAAGTTCATAATTTAGGATATGTAGGACTCAGAATATCACTCATTGGGAGAAATTCCCAAGATTCCAATCCAAAAGGATGTGCATGTCTGGGTGCAAAGTAGTTTTGTTGCCAGCAACGACTGTTGGTGGGGAGTTTTCTGAGAGAAAGCAGAGAAACTGGTAGGCAGGAGCTGGCAAAGTCAGCGGACAAGAGGAGCTGTGGTTAGAGTGAGGAGAAGGAAAGAGGGCCATATAAAGTGGGAAACTCCTCTGAATAATCTTGAACCCAGCAGAATCCTGAGAATCTCAGAATCATCCAAGATCACAAAAGGCTTTAATAGATTATTACTGACTAAAAGTAATTGAGAATGAGAGATGACATCACAATACAAAGGCAAAGAGACCTAAAACCAACCCATTTCCTACTGGACACACGAATCACAGAGTTATTGCCTTACTTCCCCAAAGTGCTTTGAGATTGGTGGTAGGAGTTAGGACACCCACTTGGGGCCATGTGAAAGATTTGACTAATTCACTATGGAGGTAGAGAATCATTCTTTTTTTATTTTTATTTTTTCCTTGCTGTCCTGTTAAATTCCTTGTTATCTGATTTAAGGTATCCTGCTTGTTAGTAGAGAATGCCCTGAATGGGGGTAACAAATAAAATATTAGCCTCAACATAAAAGCCAGATAGTGATGGGAATAAAAAGTGAGTAGGGACAGCTAGGTGGCTCAGTGAATAGAGGGTCAGGTCTGCAGTCTGTAGGTCCTAGTTTTAAATCTGGCCTCAGAAACTTCTTCTGTGTGTGACCTTGGGCAAGTTACTTAATCCTAATTGCCTAACCCTTACTACTCTTCTGCCTTGGAACTGATACTTGTATTAATACTAAGAAAGATGATAAGGGTTTAAAAAAAACCGGTTGAGTAGTATATTAGTTACATTACTAACAACAAGAGTAATTAAATAATAATAAACACATAAACTCAAGGGTTTATGACATATTAGAAGCCATTAATCCTTATTTTGGTACAATACTTTGTGACACAAATTTAATTTTCACTTTATTTTGGTCATTTTTTCATTTAAAAAAATGTATGGCTCTTGATAGTATTTTAGTTAAAAAAACAAAAAACAAAAAACAAACCCAAGTCATCTTCATTTAAGGCAGATAGGTAGGTAGTCCAGGGGCTAGAGGGCTAGATTTGGAGTCAGGAAGACTTCAAATCCAGTAGGTACTTAACCTCTATCTGCCTCTGTTTCCTTATATAAAATAGAGATAATAATAGCATCTATCTCCCAGGGTTATCGTGAGGATAAAATGAGATAATGGTTGGAAATATTGGTTGGAAAGAACTTTGCATACCTTAAAGCTCTATATACATGTTAGCTTTTATTATAATTATCATTATCTATCTGTTCAAGTTTATTGGATCAGAATTATACTTTAGTCAGAAGACAAAAATGAGGAAAATGGGAAAACTAAAAGACTCAGCTAAACATGACGGGGGTTTGGTGAAAATAACCTTACACATATGATTGCTTAGCAGCTTTAGTACAATGCTTAGCACATAGTAGGTGCCTATTAAATCCTTATCAGCTGTCTTTGTCAGAGTAGGTGAAAATATTCTCAGGGAGAGAGATAGCATTCTGTCCCTCAAGCATCTTGATAATCTTTAGCTTCAAGAAGTTGGAGTAGTTTGGAGTCACTTCTATCAACTATTAGAGAATGAGAAATGCTTTTGTAGGGGAAAATTGATGTATTTTCCCAGGAAAATCACTCTGCCTTGTCTGTTTCTTTAAATAAAAATTACTTAGAAAGTGAGAGTCCTATAAAACATGGTCACCAGTCCATCATTTCTCTCCCTTAACACATTTTCTCTTCCAGTTGCTTTAAAAAAACTTGTTGCATTTGAGAAGCATTTTCTTCAAAATCTGAAATTTGCTAATACCTGACTTCCAGAGCAAGTTGTTAAATGCCTCCAATTTCTGTTCTTGATTGGGTATTTGATCAAGCTCTGGATTTATAGTTTGCTTCAGACAGACTATATATAGTTTTGGGATCAAGATTAGTATTCCCTTCCTTGGTCATGAAAATCAAAAGCCCTTGCTAAATTCACAGGATATGACCATGCTGGAAAGGTCTTTTGGGATTAGGCATTTCTGATTTCCACTGTTTGTTTTTTATTTGGAGGAACAGCTGGAAAATATTATTTCTACTGAATATTATTGATTCAGTGACTAACACTTATATTTTACCTTTAAACCTGGAGATGCTTGAAGGCCTTGGTATATATAATTAGTGGGAGTATTTTCACGAACTCTTAAACAAGGCTTCTCTTTGTAGCAATGATGTATAGACCCTTTAGGCTACTTTTGGGATAGGAAATGGAGAATTACATTCACTGGAACAGTAGGTAGAGATTGTGGTTATTGACAAGTAGAATGGAATGGTCCAAATTGGAATTTGGCCAAAATATTGTGATTCATGATGTCCTTTAACCAGTATTTTATTAAAGATCATGAGTGTTTCAGGATTCTGGTTTAAAAAATGATTACTATATTAGTATGAATATAGGTGACATTCCTTCCATCACCATTACCCCCAACCTCCCCAAACAAACTTATATAAAACCTAAGTGAATCCCTGTGGTTTTATATTTCTGTGTTTATCTTTGTTTTTTTTTCCCTGTTCAAATAGATATTTTAGCAGTATGCCTTATATTGAGGTCATTAGAGTACTGTACCCCTTTATGTGTTGTCTTCCCTCATTAGAATGTAATAGTAATAATAGTTAGCATTTACTATAGTGCTTTATGGTTTGTAGAGCACTTTACAAATATCTCATTTTATTCTCACAACTCCGGGAGGTCCATGCTATTAATACCCTATTTTACAGATAAGGACACAGACAGCAAGAGGTTAAAAGACTTGTACCGGCTCATACAACTCATAAGGATCTGAGAATTCATTCAAACTTGGGTTTTCCTGCCTCTAGATTCAGCACTCCATCCACTGTCCCAATTTACTGCCTCTTTGCTTTATTTGAATCATCAATACTTAGCATGATACTTGGAATATGTTGTCATTGTTATTGTTGTTCAGTCATTCTTCGAGGCACTGTGGACCATAATGTTTGCGTTTTCTTGATAAAAATACTGGGGTGGTTTGCTGTTTCCTTATTTAGTACATTGAGGCAAACAGAGGTTAATGACATGCCAGAGTCACACAGGTGGTAAGTGTTCAAGATTGGATTTGAACTGAGGTTTTCCTAATTCTAACCAAACTCGCTACCCTCTGAGCCACCTAGATACCCTGTGGCACATAGTAAATGTTTATATAAGTACTTGATGGTTGACTGATTAGATTATTTAGAATTACATTATTTTATTTAGAATATATATACATATAGGTTATAAATCTATAATAAACCTATATTAATTAGTGAAGAGTTTGGAATTTGTGATCATTCTGAACAGATATTGGTCTGAGTTTTCCATTTGATTAGCCATACTTTTTATAGGTAATGTGAACAAGATTCTAAGAACTTCTGTTTTTACAATTTTCAAATCTCTTTTCTCTATTTTTATCTTTATCATCATTGTTATCCCATTAAACTGTGATTATCTCTGTCTTATTGATGAGGAACCTAGAAATTAGTTTAAGGTGACACAGATAGTAAATTGTGGGCTTAAAACCTATTTCTTAATGACTATAGTAATGCAAATGAAAAGGACAACAAGATAAAGATAAATAACAATTGTAATAATCAATGGTGGTCCCAGAGAGAAGAAGAAAAGGTACCTACCTCTTTTTAGCATAAAAATAGTAATATATGGGGGAAGAATGTTTCATTCATTTTAGGATAAGGTCACCCTGTCAGTTGGCTTTACCTCACTGTTCTTTGTTATAAGAAAGGGCTCATTTGATATTAGTGATGGGTTCTAATTAGAAATGACTATTATGTAAAAGATATCAATAAAACATATCTTTAAAAATAAAATAAAACCTAGGCCTTTGTGTTCTTAACAGTGATTTTTTTCTCCTTCAGTGAAAATGCCTAAGTTTTATCAAATGTTCTTCCCATGTCCTCTTTAAGTTTTAAAGTTGGCCATGTCAATCTCCTTTCCATTCGTTCTTCCCAATGGAAAATGGATCAAGTCCAAATTCAGCCTGATGCTTCATCATTTAGTTCTATGATATAAATGCCATAGAATAGGGGGTTTAATAGTCTCTTGCTCCTTTTGGGCTCTGGCAATGATTAAGGCAGGGTTAACAGTGCTGATGAAGTCTAGCCCATCCTTTGCTTGTTTTTATTGGTTTTTCAGGAAATACTTCACCCCATGTTTATCTCTAATGTCCTTATCTTTGCACTAATTGCTCAAGTCCAATTCTCTTCTCTATCTTTTGTGCCTTGCACATTTCAGACTTTTTCTATATTGCTTTCAATTCCTCTCTGAAACCTTTTCTTACCTATCTCTTCTACTGTGATATTTTCTTTGAATTTCTTCATGTGTGTATTCCATACTGTTACACATTTTCTAACATGTTTTCATATATCTATACTTCAAAGGGCAGTGCTTCTATTAATGTAGGTACTTTTTGTGCTTTATTAGATGTTTTTGTGGGAGTTGCTGTGACTAAAACAAACAAAAAAACAACCAAGCAAATATCATTTGTGGCCCACCTTCTAGTGATGAGTTGTTCTTTTTTCTTTTTCTCTCTTTTTTTTAAATTTAGCTTGGTTGGTCCTTGAATGAGTTATTTTAGATGGTGCAATGGATAGTGAATATTGGATATGGGGTCAGGAAGTCCTGTATTCAAATCCTGTCTCAGGCACTAGCTGTGTGACTCTGGCCAAGCCACTTAACTTCTATTTCAGTTTCCTCATCTGTTAAATGGGGATAACTAGAACTTATCTTTCCAAGATGTTCTGAGGATCAAATGAGGTGACATTTACACTTAGTGCTATGCCTGGTACATAGTACAGTATTTAATAAATGCTTGTTTCCTTCCTTTTTTCTAACCACCTCATTTCCGTGTTTGGAAACTGGGGTCCATAGAGATTAAGTGATTATTTTGAGGTCACACAGCCTCAAAATAATGGAGAATCCAGGATTGGAATCCACATCTCTTTTCACTGTACATTGATGCTATTTTGGATTGTTAGGAAAAATCTGATCACTTTAAAATCATTTATACATAAGTAATTGATATGCCAATTATACCATTCTGAACCATTCCTTGAAGCAGATCCCCTAAAGAGATTTTTATTGGTCTCACTGAGTTACTAAATATACTTGAAAGCACTGTAGTTGCTGCATATTTTCCCTTCTTAAGCATTTCATATCTCCCACAATTTTAAGGTGGAAATGCAAAATTTTTTCCTTTCATAACTTCATACTGACAAAAATGGCAAACTAACTTCCAGTCATTGCAGTTGAGAGATTGACATCTTAGTGATTTGTGTAATGAATTAAGGAACTAGAAGAACTCACTGATGATCCAAAATACAGTTCTCTCATTTACCAGAGGAGGAAGCTGAGGCCCAGAGGGCAATACAGTTATTGAACAGCAAAGATTGGATTTGAGCCCAGGTCCTCTGACTCCAAACCCAATGTTCTTTTCCACTCTGTTAGTCCATTGCTCTTGGTGGTGTTGATCCATAAATATCATTCAAAGGAGTTGTTATTTATTGTGGCTGCTCTTCTGGAGCAAATAAATAAGATCACTGCCTCCTGGGGATTCAATTATAATGTTGTATTTTTGCAACAGTTGGCACTTTTTAACTGGTTATGCTGATGCTATATTGATAAATAAATAGGTAAATATATGAAAAGAACTTTTCTGTATTTCTTGGTACTTATTAGGGAACATATTGAAATCAGAAGGGTGTGATACTGGACTGTCTTTGCTATTCAGGGATCATTTTGAATGCAGAGATTCTTATCACCTGAAAATTGGCTAAGGGAGTGATGAAATTTTGGCTTTAGCAACTCACGAAACCGGCAGCTAAAGCCCAGAAGGCTTGTGATCTTTGGCAGTGGAAGGAGGACACCCATCAGTGAAATCATGGGTCTTTGGAAATACTGAAGGAAGAATTGCTTTACTTTCATGTATTACTGTTGAAGCTTCCTCATCTCTACTTTAACTTCTAGCTTGGAGAATCTGGATTTTAGCCAGAGATTGCTGCTTGAGTGGGCCAACACTGGAGAAGGAGGAATTGGGAGATCCAGAAGCTGCTGGAAAGTGTGATTTCCTTTAGGGTCTTCTACTTTTACATTGTCAGTGAATTTCGTTCAATTATTAATATCTGTATTTGTCCTAAGGTTTTTTCTTTTAATTAAAATATTTTAATTTTTAAAAGATTTTCATTTCAAAAAAGTTTTAATTGTCTTGAACTGAATGGAAGACAAGAAGTTTGTTCTCCTTGTTTTTGCAGCCTCTTAGAATCTTGTTTTCCTCTCTTTTGAATGAATGACAATAAAATATGAAACTTGACTGCCTCTGACACAAATATGTGCTAATTAGTAGGAATTAAAATAGTCTTAACACAGGGGTTCTTAACTTGGGGTCCATGTATAAGTTTCAGAAGGTCTGTGAACCTGGATGGGAAAAACTTTCAATTTTATTTTGACTAACTTCTTACTGAAATTTAGCATTTCTTTCAATTAAGAATTAAAAAAATCTTCTAAAATGTCATCAGGTTCCTGACATACCAAAAAGATAGATATCCTATCCTATCACCTATTCCATAATGGTTTTGGATATAATATTGTTTCACCTCATTTACCAGTCAGTGCCTTTTGAAACTTTGATTAACTGGAAGACTTTAGATATGAGTCTTTAATCAGGTGCTACTACTCTTCCAGTGAGGAAATTAGGTTCTTGGTCTTGCTGAATGTTAGAGCAACATTATCACAGAATTCTTCCTGCTTTTCCTTATTATTATCACTTCTATCTTTACCAAATTTATGTGTGGCTCTTTCGGTGAAGCATAGCATCCAGAAAGAATCTTTATTAAAATATCTGTCAGGACACAGGAGGTCCTGGGTTCAAATATGGACCCATCACTTTGTAGCTGTGTGAACCCTGGTAAATCACTAACCACAACTACCTAGCCCTTGCCACTCTTCTGCCTTTGTACCAATACACAGTATTGGTTCTAAGATATAAGGTAAGTGTTTAAAAAGATATCTGCCTAGAAATAAGGAGAATTATTCAGTAAACATGATAATAAAATTATATTTCTTCCAAATCATGTTCTCACTTAAAGACTTTTAAATACTCACTGAAAGTCTTTCCACTTATTCAGTTATTCCACTTATTTACTTATTTTATTCTTACCAAATAGATGGATCAGTGAAGTTTTACTTTATAAAAATAAATCATAGTACGGTCCATGAAAATAGTACTGGCATTAGGACTTTGCTGGTATGGGAACCACCCTTACTCATGCACAGCTTAATTCCTCTATGAATAGTCTGGTTTTTTAAAAATAGAATTGTTATGGCCAAAATATTCATCACCTTTAGACCAACCTAGAGTTAAACTTCTCCATCCTTAATTGGACTTGCCCTTGGCAGAGACACATAAAATCTGTCACTTGACCTGGCATAGCCTTCAAGAACCATTTTTTCCCTTAAACCCTTACCTTCTATCTTAGAATTAATGCCATGTATTATTTCCAAGGCAGAAGAGTGGTAAAGGCTAGGCAGTAGGGGTTAAGTGACTTGCCCAGAATCATTAGCTAGGAAGTATATGAGGCCAGATTTGAACCTAGGACCTCCTGTCTCTAGTCCTAGCTCTCCATCCATTGAGCCACTCACCTGCCCCCAAGAATCATTTTTATGAAAATAAAAATTGAGAGGGAAAAGGGAAGGGAGAGAGTAAAGATAGGCAAGGAGACAGAAGGGGAGAGACCTGAGAAAAGAGTAAGGTTCAGGAGAGGGAAACAAAGTGCAGACAGAAAAATAGACCAGATGAATGGAAGGAGGGCATGAATCTAAAAATTCAGTTTATGTTTTTTTTGTTGTTGTTGTTAAACATGACCCTATTCAGGGGACAGCCAGGTAGCTCAGTGGGTTGAGAGCCAAGCTTAGAGTTGAGAGGTCCTGGGTTTAGATCTGGCCTCAGTCACTTCCTAGCTATGTAACCCTCATGAAATCACTTAATACCCATTGCTTAACCCTTACCTCTCTTCTGCCTTGGAACCAATACACGGTATTATAGATAGATATTGTAGATAGAAGGTAGAGTTTTTTTTTTTTTTTTTTTAAAAATGAATGATCCTGTTCAGCTAACAGGAATCCTCTACTTGTATTCAATTCGATTCAGTAAATATTTAAGTGCCTCCTCTTTGCTAGGCATTGTACTAAGCACTGGGAATACAGAAAGAGGCAAAAAGATAGTCCTTACCCTCAGAAGCTTACAATTTAATGGGGGAGACAACATGCAGCAAATATATACAAAGCAAGCTTATATACAAGATAAATAGGAAAAAATAGAAGGAAGACAGTAAAATTAAGAGATGTAAGGGAAAGTGGATTTTATTTGGGACTTAAAAGAAGGCAAGGATGTCAGTAGTTGGAGTGGAAGAGGGAGAACATTCCAGGCTTTGGGAACAGCCAGAGAAAATGCCTAGAGCCTAGAGATGGGATATTGGTGGAACAGCCAGGAGGACAGTGTCACTGGATTGAAGAGTAAGAGTTAGGATGTAAGGTTTAAGGAGAATGGAGAGGTAGGAGAGGTCTAGGTGATGAAGGGTTTAGAATACCAAGCAGAGCATTTTGTATTTGCTGCTGGAGGCAATAGGGAAACACTGGAGTTTACTGAGTAGATGGGCGACATGACTGGACCTGAGTTTTAGGAAAATTATTTTAGTGATTGATTGGAGGATGGATTGGAGTAGGAAAAGACTTGAGTCTGCTCCTTAGAAAGAGTTTAGCAATGTAACAAAGGCAGTGTGGCTATGTTCAATAGGAAACTCCTAAAAACTTTTTAGTATTTTACAAAACATAAACTGTGGCATTGAAGGAAAAAAAATCATATTTTAGTTTACTTCAATGACTTGCATCTTAAATGTTTCATGATAGTCTCTTGATTGGGTAATATGGTATGCTGCCTTAATTTCCTCAAGCTGCTCTCATACAGAAAGACTTTCCTCACTAGTGTATTATTTACTGCCAGCAAAGCTCATCATATTGATTTTCTTTTTGATCTGGATATATCATTTCCTTCTGAAATGTTTTAAATACAAACTTGCAAATTAACCAAGGCCTAAAACCCTTAGTAGATTATCTATATAACTTAATAATATTAATAATTTTTCTGGCAATCCCTTTACAGATACAAAACCCATCCAATTTATTTTACCTTTAATAAGCTAGCCAGTAATTGACAGGTGTCATCAATCAAGACTTATTTACATATTATTGATAGTTGCATTGGGGTGGTCATTTCGATTCTACATTCCCAATCATGTCCGCATCCACCCATGTGTTCAAGTGGTTGTTTTTCTTCTGTGTTTCCACTCCTGTAGTTCTTCCTCTGAATGTGGGTAGCATTCTTTTCCGTAAGTCCCTCAGAATTGTCCTGGATCATTGCATTGCTGCCAGTACAGAAGACCATTACATTTGGTTTTACCACATTATATCCGTCTCTGTGTACAATGTTCTTCTGGCTCTGCTCCTTTCACTCTGCATCAGTTCCTGGAGGTCTTTCCAGTTCACCTGGAATTCCTCCAGTTTATTATTCCTTTGAGCACAATAGTATTCCATCACCAGCATTTACCACAATTTGTTCAGTCATTCCCCAATTGAAGGGCATACCCTCCTAGCCAGTAATTGAATTACTGTTTTCTGTTTTCTATTTTGCTTTCCAGAAGAGTCAATGAGTCCTGTTGTAGGAATTGTGTCTTTCTTTGATTCATATTAGTATTTGCTTTTACTCTGTACAGCTATTGAAAACCAGACTGTTCTGGACTATTTAGATAAATTAGAAGAAGGAGAGTTGGAGACCCAGCCTAAGAGGTCTACAGAAAACCTTTTTTTTTTTTTTTTAATGAACTCCAGTAAATATTTGTTGAATGTCAAGGTCAGAGTGAAATGCTTCTCAAAATGTCATCATTTGTTGTTAGTTTTTTTGGGTTGTGTGGAATATCATACATGATAGAACCCAAGAGGACCATGGGTATATGAGTCCACATCAGTCCTTTACCAGGTGACTGGCAACTGTTCTAAGGGGTCTGCTCTGAGACCCAACTTGCTGCTTCAATAGAAGTCCTATTGCTATTCATTTTTTGATTAGGGAGATGGGGTGGGGGAGGGAGGTCCACACCCCACTACTCTATTTCAGACTCCTCAGGTTGGCAGGGGAGAGGTATGTGCAGTCTAGGTATTTTTTTTTTTTTCAGTCCTAGTCTTCATATAACCTGGTACATTGCATGACCTGTGTACACTTAGTGCAGACATCTGAGTTACAGAGTAGAGTGGTGTCAGGAAGACCTGCTTGAGTTCAAATCCCATCTTGGACCTCAAACTTATTAGCTGTATGACCATAGGTAAGTCACTTAACCTCTTTGAGTCGGTTTCCTCATTTGTAAAATGTGGTTAATAATAGCATCTACCTTCCAGGGTTGTGAGAATTGAATGAGATGACATGTAATGCACTTTGTAAACCTTAAAATGGGACGAATATGCTAACTCTCATGTACATACATGGTAAGTGAGTGACTGGCTGAAAATTCCAAATGCCAAAGAGCGATAACATTGTATTAGATTTGGGAATAAATCTGTCATTTAATAGTAATTTGAAAAGCTGTCATATTTGTCAGACATAATTTATAGTTGTTTTTTAATGCTTAGGTTGATTATTGCTCCTATTTCCACTATACTTAATGTAATTATAGGTTCTTGGTAATATTGCTCATGATTTCCAATATCTCTTTGCACCAGCTCATCATTTTTCTGGGAATTGAAATTGAATTTATTGGTTAGTTGTAAGTAATTGTCCTTTAACTCTTCAGTGATTGTTAGGAACATGCTTGCTCATCTCCCAGATTCTGGTGATCAGAGCCTTAACCAGAAACAAACAAATAAAATTTCCAATGTGTCAGCAAGATTTTTGTCCAGATGGGATGCAGGTCAGGCAGACATGCTTTGTATATATCTCACTGATCTTCCTGGTATTTTTTTTATTGGGTAATATTGATCTTGTCTTCATTAATTCCTGTAGTTCTCGCCATTATTCTTTACCCTTTGTATTCAATGTCTATTATAAAACATTCAATATCCCAGACTTGATAGAATTGTTGATTTCTCACACCTAATTGAATTTCATCTCTTTGTTTTTTGTTTGCTCTAGTTATAGGACCTATTTATTTCCCCCCATTATGAATTTTCACTTTAATTCTGTCATTTTTCTGTTATTTTCTTTTGTTATTTCATTCAGGACTTATACTGGTAGGTTTCTCTTAATTCCTAATGTTTCATTTCTGTTTCCATTTTAGTCTATACTGATGTTGAGTTATGTAGTGATCAGGGTAGATTCCTAAGAGCTGATGACCTAGTAGAGTTCTCCAAAGCTTCTGTCTTATTATCATCTTGTCCTTGGGTGATACAGTAGATAGAGTGCCAGATCTCGAGTAAGAATGACTTATCTTCCTGAATTCAAATCTGGCCTCCGACACTTATAACTGCATGACTCTGGACAAATCACTCAACCCCATTTGCCTTAGTTTCCTCATCTGTAAAATGAGCTAGAGAAGGAAATGGCAAACTAGTTTCTTTGCCAAGAAAACTCGAAATGGGCTCACAGATGGTTGAATGTTCCTGAATAATAACAACTTTTTCTGACATGTACCTCTGTTAATGCTCTCTGAAGAGGTAGAGGTATGGACTTCATAGAAGAAATGGAAGGCTACTAGAGCAGAGCAGAATGTTGTATGCATTGTCAGATATGGCCAGTGGATGGATTTCCCCCCCTTTATTGCTTTTCTCAAGGTAAGATTTAGTCATGGCAGTAGAGGTTTTCTCCCCTTAGCAATGAACATGATGTAAGAACAAAAGGCATCAATAAAATGTATTTTTCTAAAAGGGAGAGGCAGTTCTTTGTGGGAATATAAATTATCTGACTTTTGTAACTTGCATTGCTTTTCACTGAGATCGACTCCTTTGTGTCTTAATTATAGTGTATCTCAGGCCAACCTCCACACTTCTGTCTTAATTTATTCTTCTGTTGCATCATTTTCCCTAGAGTTATTCATTTCCCCAAATTTGGTTCATTAAACATCTCAATACATTGTCACCTCTATTCTTCACTGCACCAAACTGAAATAGTTTGTATGAACTCTGGTGCCTACTCTCCTGTCTCACTGCAGAGAGGGTCAAGTTAGGATGCATTGATCCCTTTTTGCCTTGAGGTTCAAATAATGACCAAACAAGTCATGGTTATTGACTTTCCTTTTTCCTAGTTTAAATTAAATCTGTAGTCCTTGAAATTTTTGAAGGCAACATTTTTTTTTGTTTTGAGATTTTTACTGATATCTTTTTTAAACATCCCTTCCATTTCCAGATATATTCTTCCTTTTCCCTACCTTGAGATCTATCCCTTGTAACAAGGAATAAGAAAAGAAAGAGGGAAAAAAAGCAATATGGCAAAATCAACAAAGATATTTACAAATTTGACAGCACTTGCAATTTTTTACTTTCCTAGGCATAGTGTGAAGAAAGGAAGGTGGCCTATTTTCTGTTGTTGTCTTTGGAGGTATATCTGATCTTTATGATAACCCAGCATTCAGTTTTGTTTTTGATCCATTCTGTTTATATTGTTATAGTCATTACATTCTTGCCTTTACTTACTTTTCTTTGCATCAGTAAACATATCTTCCCATTCTTCCCCTTATTCTTAGAGTGCAAAAATATTACATTACATTCATGTGGAAATGTGCTGGAGCCAGCTCTTACTGATTTTTAAATTTTAACTATGAGCATTTATATATCTCAGAAATATCCAGTAGCTACAAATCATCTCTTGATTTATTGTTTTGTTGATTGTCCCAGATTTAAGAAAGTGTTAATAATGGAGATTAAACTTAAATGTCCATGTGTGTCATTTCCCCACTCTGCTCCCCCCACATACAGCTCAGGCATTAAACGTTTACCAGCATGTCTTTGTATTGCTTTGTAAACATTACTGAATCTCGGGTAGGAGTATAGTCAAAGGCTAAGGGAATGAAGTCTTCCCCAAACTGGGGACCTGGTTACTGTGGCTGCTGCTGTTAATGATGATGATGATGATGATGATGATAAGTGGCACTTAAATAGTAAAGCCATCACTTCATTTGAACTTCACAACACTTCTGCATTCACATATTGTACTTTGTTTACATACTTTCCAGTCCATGAATACATATTTCCTTTGCTGTTATGTGAAAAGTGCTGCTATAAATATTTTGGTATCAATGGGACCTGTTTTGTTTTTTATTTTGACCTCTATGTGGTTGGTATATGTTCTAGGAGGGAATGAACATTTTAGTCCCTTCTTTAGCATAATATAAAATTGTCTCCCAGAATTTTTGAACTAATTTGTAGCTCCAACAATATAAATTAATGTGCTTGCTTTTTTTACAGCCTTCCAACATTAGCAATTCCCAGCTTTTATCATCTTTGTCAGTTTGCTTGTTGTGAAGTAAAATAGAGATAGAATAATGTGAAATGTTCTAGTTTTTGAGTCAGAAAATCAGGGTTTGAATCCCAGTATAATTCTACCTGTACTTTTTGAATACCTTTATATTAAGAATGGGCCCCATTAGTTTTAACACCTATGTTTTATGAATCAGACCATCAGGCAGAACTGGTGGTCCAACATGTATCTGAGTTGACTTCAATTTAAGTGATGTTACTGGAGGGACCTGACTTAAAAAGCTCTCCATTTACTGACCTTTCAGTAGTGTCTGAAATTACTAGCGTGAATGGCTATGCTATAAAGACCTTCTTGAAGAAACTCATATTAATTGGTATATTTTGCCTCTAACTTGAGTGTTAACACACTACTTTATCTGATTAAATTACTGTGGGTTTTTTTGTGTGTTACAGATTAGAGATCTGTGATTGGGACTGATTGGACAACTCAGGTAAGATGAAAGATGAAGTTTTTCCAGGTGTAAAATGAGAGAGTCTAGACAGCCAAGAGGGAGGATGAATGGATGGGGTTCTTAGGGATCAGGGGAGATACCAAAGACAAATTCTTCCCTTTTCATAGATTCTCATAAATCAGACTCTTTCAATGAAGGGAAATTTAACTGAAATCTCTTAAGTGGTATATGGGAATCCAGGCCCTTGTTTAACCAGGTGCTTTCTTCCTCCTTGGCCATTTCCCTCTATCTTTCTTTTTCCCTTTCAGTGCTTTCCTCTCAGGTCACATTCTGCTATACTTGCCTAATTACCACCCCCCTAATTTCCTTTATTTCATGTCTATGGTTTGTCCCCCTGGAGTTGCAGCCCTATATAATTCCTACAATATCTTGGAATACTGGGGCTATCTATGAAATTAATCAGAGAGCTAGTGGATAGAAAAATCACTGCTGTGGAGAGAAAGATGGAAAAATACAAATTAAGGATATGATGGGGAGCAAATTAGAGATTATAAGGCAACCTTTTAATGCTATTTACCTTTCTGGTAAAGATATTTTCAAAAAGACCATATAAACTGATCAGTACTGATAACAATACTATAACAAGCTTATATTTGCTAAGCATTTTATTGTTTACATACAGACATATTATGCATGTTAAATCATTTTTATATCATTTGATCCTAATGTCAACATTGCAAAATAGTTAATGCAAGTCTTATTCTCATTTTATAGATGAGAAAAATGAGACTTAGAGAAATAACATAATTAGCCCTAGATTAATGTGGTTAATTAGTGTCAGAGCAAAGTCTCAAATTCATTTGGTTCTAGTTCCAAATTCAGTGGTCTTTCTACTATATAGCTTTGGTTGGTTGGTCAGTTGGTCAGTTGGTCCCTCCCTCCCTCCCACCCTCCCTCCCTCCCTCCCTTCCTTCCTTCCTTCCTTCCTTCCTTCCTTCCTTCCTTCCTTCCTTCCTTCCTTCCTTCCTTCCTATGTAAAGGCTAGGCAACTAGGGTTAATTGACTTGCCCAGAGTCACACAGCTACAAAATGCCTAAGGCCATATTTGAACCTAGGACTTCCTGACTCTAGGTCTGGCTCTCAATCCATTGACTACCTAGCTGCCCCCATGCCAGGCCTTTCTATCTTCCACTATATCTCAAAGTCTGTCCAAGTTAATGTTCAGTGTTTCTATGACACAATCTATCCATCTTATCTTCTGTTGTTCTCTTTTCCTTTTGCCTTTAATCTTTCCCAACTTTAGGGTTTTTTTTCCCCTCCAATGAGTCCTGTCTTCTCATTATGGACCAGGGTATTTAAACTTCATCTTTAGTATTTGACCTTCCAGTGAATAGTCTGCATTAATTTCTTAAGTATTTTCTGATTTGACCTTCTTGCTGTCCAAAGAATTCTCAAGTCTTTTCTAGCACCACAATTCAAAAACATTGATTCTGTGCTGCTTAGCTTACTTTATAGTTTAACTCTCATAGCCATACATTCCTACTGAAAAAATGACATCTTTGACTATATGGATCTTTGATGGCAAAGTGATAACTTGGCTTTTTAGGATGCTGTCCAGATTTCCCATAGCTTTCCATTAAAGGAGCAAACATCTTTCAATTTCATGGTTGCCCTTTGTATATGTTAACCAGTTTGATCCTTGCAATAATCCTTCGAGGTAAGTGCTATTATTATCCTCATTTTGTAGGCGAGGAAACAGAGGCACACAAAGGTTAAAGTGACTTGCTAGTATTTATATAGCAGATAAGTGTCTGAGGAAGGTTTTAAAACTCAGATCTACCTTTCCATTATGCCATCTAGCTGCTCCCAAAGCAAAAAGGTAAATATCTTTTGTTGGTGATGATAATCTACATACTGTGGATAAAATTAGCAGCTAGAAGAAGCATTTCCAAAGGCACTCAGGAGGCCATACATTGAAAATGTACTCAATGTTACATAAAAGATTTTGAAAATGTTGTGAGGGTGTTGCCCAAGTTGGGAATAGAGGAAGGGCTGGGGTCACACATGAGTTCTTAAAATGGGAGAGTTGAAAGATAGAAATTTCTCAAGAGAGGGGCAATAGAATTCAGATAGGAATAGATCACAGAAATCATCTAGTCCAGCCTCTTCATTTTACAGGTAAGAAGAAATGAGACCTAGAGAGGTTAAGTAACTTTTCCAGGTTCACAAAAGAAGCAAATAGGAGAATTGGGTTTGAACTTACGTCCTCTGACTCTAAACCCAGTACTTAAATTATTTTTTATTCTAGTTTAAAATTTAATTTAATAAGCATTTATAAAGATCCTACTATGTGGCATATTCTGTGCTTGACACTGGAGGATACACAAATGAAAATTCCTGTCCTCATGGACTTATATTTTACTGGAAGAGAAAGATGCATAGATATGCAAATAGAAAATCTCTCTCTCAACTAAATATAATGTAAGCTAATTTTGGGCATATAGGAACATACTAACAATTGGAGGAATCAGGAAAGTTCTCTTGTAAGGAGGTGGTACTTGAGTAAATCAGCTGAATTAGCGAATATTCCAAGAAATGGAAAAGAGCAGTCCACGCATGAAGGACACATTATGCCAAGGAGTGGATACAGAGGTATCATGATGGATAGGCACGGAGACTAATTATAGATTCTTGATATAGTTGAGGTGAGAAATGATGAGATACTGAACTAGAGTAGTAGTTGAGTAAGTAAGTAAGTAAAGAAAGAAAGAGATGTTTGCGAGAGATATTGGGCAGAAGAAACAGAGACTTTGCCAATTGATTGGGGAAAGTGGGGTGAGGCAGAGTGAAGACAAAAGGTTGATTCTGAGGCTTTAAACTTGGATGCCTGAAAGAATGATGTTATCTTCAGAAATAGAGAATTTAGAAAAAGGGCTGAATTTAGGCTGTGGAGAAAATAATGAATTTCATTTTGGGTGTTTTAAGTTTGAGATACTCCTGGGATATCAAGTAGTGGTGTCCAGGATGAAGTTGACAATGTGGGACTAGAACTTGGCGGGGAGTTGAGAGCTGGATAAATAGATCTGACAGTGATCTTAATAATATTTGAAACTGTATGTTGCCTATACCACTTATAAGTATCGCCTGAATCATATTAAAATGTAATTGGGAAATGTTTAACAAAATAAAGTATAATAAAACATAGATAAAATATTTAAAAAAGAAGTCAATATGCAGCTTGTACAAGTTCTTATATACAGATTAGTGGCACTTATTTCTCACTGTGCATGACACCACTGATCCACATGGATATATTTGAACTATGGGTGTTGATGAGACCACGAAGAGAATTTGATTACTTTACACTATCGGTAGGGTGCAGGGGAAAGAGATTCACTGATTTTTATCTTTAGAAATCATGGGTTCCATTTCTCTCTTCATTATTTACTATCTATTTGATTCTGGGAAAATCATTCAACCTCTGTGCCTGAACCTGTTTCCTTATCCATCATGCTAAAGCACCCTATAAATGTGAGCTATTATTTATTTACTATAATCAATCCTCCAGCCCATCAGTGTAGTTATTCCTTTCATTCCCACAGTTCATAGCCCCTTCCTGCTTTACAAGGCACTTAGATAAGTGATGGGGGCTAAAATCTATTATTCTATGGCAAACATTCTAGGGATGAGCATCTCTCAACTTACTGGTCCTAATTCTCAAATAGGACAGATACACTTATTTATCAGTTGATCTGTACTCAAACTTTTCCAACTTTGTAGAACCTACCAGAACATGCAGTCTCATAGGTATAACTTTCAGGAACTCAGGGCCCCTTCAGGGAAGAGAGAATTTGGAAGAGACTTTAGAGACCCACCCCTCATTTTACAAGTAAAGAACCCGATATTCAGAAAAGTTTAAGTGATTTTTTCAGTCACACAAGAAGAAAGAAGTAGAGCTGGGATTTAAATCCAGCTCTTTTATCATGATCAAGTGTTAGAGGAGGATTTTAATGTTGGTTAAATCAGTTTAGCCCAAATCAGCTCACTTGAATGAGCTAGGCACATAAATTTGACCTCCTGATAGAACAGTTTCTGAAAATGGAAGTTCAGAACCTGATCTGGTAACACTGGTTACAGTTGACTCAGCTCTTGAAACCTTCCTAATTGGCCCTTTAAAAATGATTACATTTACTTGTGGGTCATGGCGTCTTGGTTTTAGATGAAAGGAAAAGGGCTGTTTTGTTTTCACTATTTGGCTGGTTATTTGTTTAAATGCTTCATGCTCCATATAAGGGGTCTTATCTCTAAGAATTTCCTTGCTGGATATAGGAAAATGTGACTACTTAGCTATTGAAATCAGACAGCTAAATAATTTGGGATGGAAGACTATAAAAATGCATCTTAAAAGATTCAGAAGGTATACTTTTTGGAAAAAAGTAGGAGATTTCATAAGGGTTAAAAAATTGTGGAATTATTCAGGATCAGTGCAAGGTCCTGCTGAGTCTGGTTAATAGGATTTACAGCAGGCAAGTGAAGCAAAGACCAAATTTTATGGATAAACTTGTGAAGCAAAGTTGTAGGAAATTTTAATTAGATTTGACTGTTACTGATTGACTGCTGAGAAATGCTCTAGCATCTCAATGGGATGTTCTATAAGAATCTGCTTGGAATGAATATTGTTCTTGTTCTAATACACTAGGATATTGATTGGAAGGTTCCAAATTCTGATATATCTGCTTTTAAAGTATTTTCATTAGACTGCAAACTCCTTGAGGGCAAGTATTTTTTTACCTTTAGCACTTAGCACTGTTCCTGGCACATAGTGAATGCTTAATAAATATTTGTTGACTGACTAGGCATTGATCATGTTATCCAAACAAATGAAAATATATGTGGCCATGGCAGAATATATAAAAGAGAAATGTGAACAAAGTGGCATTTCCAAATGTGTCTTTATGTCCAATCAGCTAGTGAGCTCTGATTATCCAAAGGATTCTCTGGAGAATTTCTTATATAAGAAAAGCATTGATTAAGAGGATTAAGGAGAAAGGAAACAAACAAAAAGAATTAAATATTGGTACATGTTTAGCTTATTATCCAACATATTTATGTGTTGGACCATCAGTTTTCCATTTTGGCATCTAGCTAGACTGTTAATGTTCTTTTATATTTTCTCTGTTAAGAGCAAAGAGGGGGAAGCTATGTGGCTTAGTGGTTTGAGAGTTTGACCTAGAAATGGGAGGTATTGGGGTCAAATTTGGCTTCAGACACTTTCTAGCTATGTGACCCAGGACAAATCACTTAATCCCCATTGCCTAACCCTTTCCACTCTTCTACCTTGGAACCAATACACAGAATTGATTTTAAGATGGAAAGTAAGAGCTTATTAAAAAAAATAGAGTGTAGAATTGGAAGGGGCAAAAGGCATCACCCAGTCCAGGGACTCTTAAACCATTTTTTGGGTCTTTGACTCCTCTGAGATTTTGATGAAATCTATGAACCTCATCTCAGAATAATATTTTCAAATGCATAAAATAAATTGTATAGAATTTAAACATATATTTCAAAATATATTTATATTAAAATATATTAAAGTATTTAAAAAAGTTCACAGACCCTTTCCCCTTGATTAAAAACCTCTGATCTCATCCAAATCCCTCTTTTTATACACCAGAAAACTGGACCCTGGGAAGGGAATATGACAAATTAAAAGTAATACAGATAATAAGTAGAAGATGTAGGATTAAAACAGGTTATAGAATCCCAGAATATTGAGTTTTTCTCATGGCAACACTAGATATGATTGGTACCTTTATACTTTGGTGAACACATGATCTCATCAATGTGGATACTCTCTTCACTAGTGTTATTTCTACCCACTTTAATCCAAAGCTTTTCTCTCTAATTTATGTGACCTTTGTCCATATTCTTCTTTTGCCTTCATAAAGTTCTATTTAACATACTGGAAGCCTTCTTTGAGGGCTTTTGAATGTTTCATGAATAATAATAATGATTCAAGGTGCCATTATTATCTCCTTGTTACTTAAGGTTAGGGATAGGGAATGGATCTGTGATTTCATTGGCATAGTTCTCTGGTGAATAATATCCTTCCCGTGCCATATTGTAACTATATTAAGATTTTTTTAGTTCTAAGAATATTTATTATAAATGTGCATCTTCTGCAACTTCTAGTCTTAGAGATTCATCTAGGACAGTGATGGGCAAACTTTTTAAAGAGGGGGCCAAAGGAAAGGAAATGCTTATCTGTCAGTCTGTTTCTAAGGCAACTCTTTCGAAGTTTCATTGTATTGTATCCTACTCATTGTATTCATCAGATTAGGAATAATGTCGACAGCCAGATGAACATTTCAGGGGGTTGCATCTGGCCCGAGGGCCATAGTTTGGCCATCACTGATCTAGGGCACCAAGAAGTTGGTCAGCTTGGCCAGAATCACAAAGACAGTATATGTTAGAGGCAGGACTTGAACCCAGTACTTCCTGGTTTTGAAATAGGTTTAAAAAGTTTGCCCATCACTGCCCTAGATGAAACTCTAAGACTAGAAGTTACAGAAGATGCAATATATGGCATGGGAAGGATATTATTCACCAGAGAACTATGCCAATGAAATCACAGATCCATTCCCTATCCTTAACCTTAAGTAACATGGAGATAATAATGGTACCTTGAATAGGACTTGAATGGTCATCTTGAGAACTAAATAAGACAACATGTGTATTTACTTAACCCCACTTTCCTAGCCTTTACTGTTCTTCTGCCTTAGATTCAATACTTGGTATTGATTCTAAGACAGAAGGTAAGGGTTTGAGAGAGAGAGAGAGAGGGAGAGCACACAGACACACACACAGAGAAAGGACAGACAGACAGACAGACAAACAGACTTGCTTAGTGTCACAGAGCTAGGAAATATTTAAGGCAGGATTCGTACTCAAGTCTTCCTGACACTCAAGTCGAGTGCTCTCTACAAATATGCTACCTAATTGTAACCCTGGGACTATCCATCTGCTTCTTCTTTGATCTTCCTTAGGGGTTCACCACCTTTTCTTGTCATCTATGCGCTCATTGTTATCTTTTACCACCCCATGTATTTATTGCCAGTATGTTGCCAGCTACTTTGATCCATCATATATTTTTGCATTTCCTTTTGTGTCTTTTCCTTGGGCTATATTAGCCTAATGGGGAGAATTTTGGTATTTAAAAATAGACTTTTATGGCAGAGAGCAGCTTAGAATCAAAGAAAGCACTGTAGGCTTTCTCATGTGCAATCCAACTTGCTCTCCTCTTTATAGGATTATAGATCTTTAATTTCAAGGGATTTTAGAGTCTTCTATTCCAACCCTCTAATTTTGCAGATCAGGAACTTGGCTCAAAGAGGTAAAGAAGCTAGCCTAGAATGATACAAACAGTACATAGCAGAATTAGGATTCAAACTCAAGCTCTCCTAGTTCATTGTTTATTATTAATATCTATAGAGTATGCACTGATAGGCTAATTCAATGGACTTCCTATTGGATTGTATATCATGATCTGGTCAATATACATTCTTTATCATTTTTCTATTTGAGAAATTTTTCTTTATAATGTACTTGTGGACTTTATTGAGTTAATTTTTTTCCTCCAAGAATTTTAAAGTCAAACATATTATTATGTTTACTAGTTTGAATAACTGACCTATTTGTATTGGTTCATGTCCTTAAAAATGTGCATATGTAGTTTTTATTGAAAGGGAAACAACTAGGGGCAGCTGGGTGACTTAGTGGATAGAGCTCCAGGCCTAGAGTCAGGAGGACCTGGGTTCCAAATCTAGTTTCATATACTTCTTTAGCTGCGTAACCTTGAGAAATCACTTAACCTCATTTGCCTAGCCTTTCCAGTTCTATCTTAGAGTAGATACTAAGGCAGAGAGTAAAGATTAAAAAAAAACCTACAAAATTTAATGAGGACAAATGGAGATTAGAAGAGGATATAAGCAATAATATTGTTAATAATTTTTAAAATCATAGTTTTGGTTATATGGCATACATAGAGATTTATAGATAAATCCAAATATATTTGTAATATATGCATATATATGTGTATACATATACAGACATATATTTTCTCAAAAGTATACTCAGGTCCATGGGAAAGTGGTCTTTTCATTGTAGAGTAAAACAATGAGGAGGCACAAATTAAAATAACATGTGATAAAGCACTTTAAATTCAGCTCATGCTTAAAAATTTTTTAAATCAAAATTTCTGTATATTTGCTAGCAGTGATAATAATTATATGAATGGCCTTTTGATTTCAGACTTGGAAATTGTTAACAATGCAATACAAAACAAAATTAGGGGGAAAAGGAGAATTCCTTGCACAAATCGAGAGGCAAAATTCCTATTAACCAACTATTGTTCCTAGACTATGTTATAGACATTCTGCCTTTCATTTTCATTGTAACCTTTTAAAGCCAAGGTCAAGGCCAAGGGCAGTACCCTTCTCCTACTCCCTTTTTTCTACATAAAGCCTATGGTTGTCAATTGTTCTTTGTTAGGGTCACTTGAAATTGAGAGGTCATTTAAGTAGAATGTTTTCATTACAAGATAAAAGTGCCTCTTTCATTTTGTAGTTTTAGAGGGGCCAGGAAAACACTTATGTTCATTGTGATCCCCCTCCCCCATTTCAGGACCCTTAAAAAGAGGGGAGGATTTTTTAGAGGCTGAATCATTCAGTCACAATTCTTTATTGGTAGTCAGTAAAAGGACAGCCAAACATAGGCATCAAGTATGCTATTAAAAGCTTTTGAAAACAAAAAGTTTTGGGGGGACATTATAGCGTGTAGTATTTTTAACTGACCTTGGAATTTATATAAGGATTTGGATAATATTTAATATAAGAACGTGGTCCTTATAAGTGATAATTCCTTGGCTTTATAAAATCTTGCTGAGAGCTCAAATCTTTTTTTTTAAGTAGTGAGTGATAAATTGATACCTGTGATAACTTGAGAGAGTAACCAATTAAAAAATACCTCCTTTACTCTTACTCCGTTTGGCTACTTAAATAACTAAGTATCTTCTTATTCATTTAGATTTATCATTATTATATTATGTTTTAAATTGTTTTTTGTCTTCCCTCTCTCCATACTCCTCTCCTGCTTTTTAGATCCACTAATAATGTGTTTTTCTATGTATGCTTTCTCACTTCTAGCTTTTTCCCTAGTGTTCTATTCTCCTTTTCATTTTGAGAGAACACATTTGAAGATGCTGAAGATTAGGGTGATAAATTGAGATTCTGGAATTTATTAGTGCAGAAAAGCTGTGTCAGAAGAGCTAGTTATAGACTTAATTGCCTCACAGGACAAGTAGGCATTGATCAGGTGAGGAAGCCCCTTTTGGTGCTTACACAAAATACTACTTTCCTTTCAGACCCTTTTATTTAGTCTACTTATGGATCAATTTCATTCTTTTCTTTGGAAAGAGTGAGGCACAGAGATATAAAGTCTCTCTTCAGCATTCTTTAGTGTGCCTAATTACTCATATCTCAAGTGTCTTGGTCTTAGGCATTTTGGGGGAGACTAGAAATTATAAAAACTTATCAATATGATATCTTGCAATTAGTTCAGATTCATAGGTTGTCATCAATTGAATGAATGACCAAAATGGCTTTTAACAAATGATTTGAATATTTTCAACTATTTCACAGAATATGTTTTGGTGAGTATGTATGGTAATTTGAGAAAAGATGTCCTATTTTGAGAAAGTCAGGATAACTTCCCTCCAGGGAGCTATCCAGGGTACTTGATTACTCTTGCCTAAAGCTCTCTCTGACCCCATGGATCAAAGCCATCTGCCTTTATACATAAACTTCCTCTGCTTCTCTTAAAACTGATTTTTTGCTAAACTTAATACCATAGTCTGAGCTATACTTCACCTATCAGTCAGTATTGTGCCTTGACCAGAACAGTGGCTTATAGTTTCCTAACAATAACATGAGAAGTGTGACAGCCAAGTAATGATAGATTTCCTTCCTTTGTTCCTTCCTTCCTTCTTTTGTTCCTTCCTTCGTTCTTTCCTTCATTCCTTCCTTCACTCCTTCCTTTATTCCTTCATTCCATCATTCCTTCCTTCCTCCTACATTCCCTCTTTTCTACTCTTCAAAACTCTGTCTCTTTCTTCTTCCTTTCTTTATTCCCCTATCTTTCTCTTTCCCCCTTCTCTTTCCACTCTTTCTCTCTTTTGTTCCTTTTTCACATATATTCATAGGAGTATTGTTCTTCAAAATAGGTATCTTGTCAGTCTATATAGTCAACATTTTTTTGAAACTCAGAACATTATTAAATCTCCTTTATTACAGTTGCCATTAGAGGCGTTTTTTTTTTAATTTTTTAAAACATTTTTATTTTGAATATTTTCTCATAGTTACATATTTCATGTTCTTTCCCTCTCCCCCCAACTCCCCAACCCCCTTTAGCCAATACACAATTCCACTGGGTTTTACATGAATCATTGATCAAGACCTAATTCCATATTATTGATAGTTGTACTAGAGTTATTGTTTAGTGTCTACATCCCCAGTAATATCGCCATCAGCCCATGTGTTCAAGCAGTTGTTTTTCTTTTGTGTTTCTCCTCCCACAGTTCTTCTAAAGGCATTTTTAAATCACACATTAAAATAGACTTGCATTATTCTTGTGTGGGTTTGTGTGTCTACACCTGTGATTTTATCAGTGTTAAGAGTTTCTGGTGAGGTTGCCAATAGGCTACTGCTTCGCAAATTATAGCCTTGGAGAATTTCTGGGAGATGTTGAGAAGTTCAGTAAACCGTTCATGTGTCAGAAGCATAACTTGATTCTCTGTTTTTCTGATTTTGAACTAAGCTCTCTAGTCATGCTGTTTCTCTATAGTTATGTATGAATTATTTTTAGTGCTTTAATAAAATCTGTTCTCTATAGATGAAAATTTATAAACATTTATATTATTTTTAAAACTCTGCTTATACATTAAAGACACTGGGAAGAGAAGCTCCAAAAGAGTTTTTAGTTGAAGAACTCAGTTTCCCTGTACCTTCTTAAATAGTGCAGGTTAGAGTTTATAGATACTTAGTTGAGGATCCAATTATTTATTTATTTATTTATTGGATTAAAGCCCTTACTTCCCGTCTTGGAGTCAATACTGTGTATTGGCTCCAAGGCAGAAGAGTGGTAAGGGCTAGGCAATGGGGGTCAAGTGATTTGCCCAGTTACACAGCTGGGAAGTGTCTGAGGCTAGATTTGAACCTAGAACCTCCTGTCTCTAGGCCTGGCTTTCAATCCACTGAGCTACCCAGCTGCCCCTGAGGATTCAATTATGATAAAACCTTAAGACCTCAACTTTCTTTTCCATCAAAAATATAATAACATTTGCTTAGAATAATTTAAAGGATACAGTCATTTCTTCCCTAAATTTACTTTGAAACTATTTCCTCAGTATTCCTAGTTTTGAATCAGAAAAATAATATTCAGCTAAAAGGGATTTTAGCTAAATGGTCAGGGAGGAAATAAATTATTTTGTTGTTATGCAATGGCTTAATCTCAGCAACATCCACATACACACCCAGCATATTTTAGTGACCATTGCAGTTTCATAAAGGACTAACATAAATCATTACTGAGTGATAATTCCTACAGCATGCTCTCATTCAAGTTGGTAAGGCACATTAGGAGACAATGTATTGTTTATACCTAGATGGCTTGCTGGCTGTAGGTAAGGGTGGGTTGCTGAGTTCACAAATGAGGCAGATAATTTTAGATTTGAGTTGTTTCTCATGATCAGAGAGTACCTTTAGGATTTATTTCTCATTACTTAATCAAATCTTCAGAGAACACACCCCATGCTCTCTGTGATTAGATATTTTTTGGTCTTAAATTTTTTAAAATGTAATTAAAACAGTTTAAATATATACTCTCTACTTTGCTCTTCCTACTCAGGGGCTGCATGTGAACTCTATTTAGTGTACATGTGATGTGAAGCAGGCCCACTGGCCATGCAGCATTAGCTCTAATTTACATGCAGTCATATTAACAATATTAATCATCAGTTCCTACATGTGCATGAGGCTAGATAATTGTTGATAGAATATTAAGGTTTAAATGTCTTATTTTAAATTCACAGCCCTTGGGAGTGGAAAATCAAGACAAAACAGAAGGAAAGATGAGGTTTTGAACATTATCATAAACAGGGAAGAAAAACCATAAAAGAAAACACAAAGCTACCAACTGCATATGGTAAATAAAAAGTATAATTGCTGCCATTATTGAATATCAAAAACAACAACAAAAAACCAAATTCCATTGTGTGGTCTTGGAGAAACAAAAGGCTTTGTGTAGAGAATTGCAGAGTGACAGAAATAAAAAAAAGCATAGCTCTTATTTGGGAAACTAATGATGTGTATTTGTGTTACTGCTAGATGGTGCTAGCAAATGTTGAGATTAGCTGGCTATTGGTTACATTGACTGGAGGCATCTGATGCATGTCAATAACCACAGAGGAAGATCATCATGTTCATCTAGTCAAGGATGGATCCAGGGATAAAGCCACAACATATCATTCATGTAAGGATAAAGAAAAATTTACAATTAAGCAGTTGACCATTGGCTATCTTAGCCAAAAATTTTATAAGTTGCCAATGTTTAGATCAAAGTATAGGTCTTTTGGAAGCTAATCAGGCAGACAGGCAAGATAACCAGGGCATAATTGAGAATTTAATACTAGAATTCAAAATAATCATTTGGTGGGGAAGAAGGAGGGAAGGCAAACCAGATTTGGAGCAAGAGCTTATGAGAAGAAGAGTGGCTTCCCTAAAGGAGAGTTTAAGTTCATTTGTGCTTTTCTCAGAGCACCATCTTTTATGGCAAGGGATGGTACACTGCCTCTTTTGACTGATGGGGAGAAGATTTGAGAGACAGTACAATATAGTAGAAAAGCACTGAATTTAGAGTTAGGAAAAAAAATGATTTCCTGAACCTCACTTAGCTTGTTTGTAAAATAGGAATACTATTTATTGTATGTTATACATCACAGGGCTGTTGTGAGGATAAAGCATTATGTAAGCTACAAAGTACTCCAGAAATGTGAACTATTATTGTGAATATTATTATAGGAAACTTGGACACAATGAGTTAATTTCAAGTTTGTTAAAGTAAGTTGTATGAACTTTCTAATAAAACCTTTGAAATTATTAATAAAACAGGAGAGATTTAACATGAAGTAAATTTCCTTTGTTACATTTGAGTAGGAACATTCTGATAAGAAACTTATAAGACAAGGAAGAAGTTACTAAAATATGGTGAGAATGGGAGAGAGAAAAGGAAGGTGAAATTTCTTTTTAACTGTTCCATTCTGAATCCCTCTGATCTGTGCTTTTTTACTACTCCCATTTTTATAGGTAGCTTCCTCTTCTATCTTTTATAGGAGGGCCCTGGGCATCTGTTGAATAAATGAAGAATAAGAAACAAAGGAGGAGATGATGGGGTCATAGGATCATAGAGGCAGAGAAAGAAAGTGAAATGATAGGAGAGTGGGGAAAGCAACTAAGACAGGAGTAAAAAGGAGGGGAAAGAGAACAGTAGGATTTCTACTGTTATAAGATTTTTTTACAAACCATTAAAAGGTAGTTTTGGAACAAAATGTCAATCATAAACCTCAGAGATTCCAAGGAAAATTGTACTTCCAATATCAATTTTTTTCTAGACTTCTTTTTCTTATATTACCATAGAAAGCTTCCTCCATTTTGGGGAGGAAGTATATTATCTAGAGGTCCAGCTAGGTGATGCAGTGTATATAGAGCACCAGATGTGGACTCAGGAAGACCTGAGTTATAATATGACCTCAGACACTTACTAGCTGTATGACTTAGGGCAAGCCACTTAACCCTGTTTACCTCAGTTCCTCATCTGTAAAATGAGCTGGAGAAGGAAATGATAAATCACTACAGTCTCTTTGCCAGGAAAACTAAATGAGGTCATAAGATTTGAATATGACTGAAACAATTGAACAACAACAACAAAAATATTACCTAGAACTATGACAAAGAGATCAAATAGAAAAATACAAAAATGTTCCAAGAGTTATAAAAATGAATAGGTTTATCTGCTCTAAGATTTGATTTGAGTGGCATAAATATAAGTAGAATATCTAAAATTTCTGAACCTGTTACTCTCTCATTAAGAAAATGTGGAGAAGTTCTAGAAACACAACTTAGCAACAATAAGTAAATTATCTCCTCACTATGAACTTAAAGTCCAGTGAGCTCATGTTATCTTAATAACATGAGATGCCAAGAATTTGTTAGTTTAAATAGTAGATTAAATAGCATTTATTAGTATTTATACTAGGTAGTAGATTAAACACTGTTAAATTTTATTAGCAAGTAATAGTATTTTTTACTTAGAATAGCAGAAGGTAAGTGCTTCTCTGTGTTTATTCTTGTTTATTAATGAGAGGATGTCAAGATTAGTTTATTCTTTTTCACTTATGGCTTGCCATTAGTCAGATATCTTTCAGTTTTATCTGTATTTCCCCTGTATCCCCATCATATTCAATCTTAGAGTATATTTATGTGTATATCTGTTTTATCTCCCCAGTAGATTATAAATTATTTAAGGGCAGGACCAATCTTTAAAATGTAAAAAAAACCAACTAGATTGAAACCTACCATAGTGCCTTGCAGGTAGCAAGTGCTTAATAAATGTTTGTTGAATTGAAACTCAGCCTATGTTGACATGTTAATGTCAGTGTTTGGTCTTTATTAGCATAAATGCCCTTTTAAATTATAAAAATCTGGCAAGAAAAGACAAAACATTCTTTGCTTTTAGAACATGCCTTTTATTCTGCATAGATTTTAAAAAATCCTTGTAAAATACTGGATTGAAGGTTAAAATGATTAATGGAAACAAAAGAAAAGCTTAAATAGAATTGAGACAACTATATAACAAAAATGGTATCTGGGATGGATTGGTCTATCTTCCATACTTAGTATAACATACTAGGGTGATGATAGAACCATAAAATTTTCTTTGTTAAATGGTACCAGCATCCTCCCAACTACTTGTGCTCCAAATTTCATCCATCTTTTATGCTTCCATTTTCCTTACTGCTTATATCCAATTAATTGCCAAGTCTTAATGACTTTATCTCCACAATATCTTTTGTCATCATTTTTTTGTTTCTCCTTCACTTCTACCTGCTTAATTCAGCCCTCATCTTCTTTTTCTTAATGTAATAACATGGTTATCTGGAGCACTATATAGCACCTCATACATTTCACATAGATTTGTTGACAACTTCTTACTTTCTTGATTAGCTCACTCCTCCTAGCTGCTCTCACATTGATAGATTCCCAGAGAAGAATCTACATGGTGACATGCCAGTTTTCTAAGGTCCTAGGATAATGATGTTGAGAGAAAGCATTCTTTTCTTCCTCCTCACCAGCATAGTTATTGAGCCCACAATTTCTATCCATACCACCAGCCACTCATACTAATGATACTCCTAGATCTTAAATATAACAATTACTTAGAAATAAGACAAAGCAAATATAAATAAAATTACAAATACTCATATTAAAACAAGTGCATACGATGTATCAATGGGGAAGAGTGGGCACACATAGGAATCTGACAGGGAAGCATATGTGTTGATAACGCAGGTCTTTGTGAGGCTATTCACAACTCTAGACTAGATTTTGATGATATTGGCTAATTCAGGAACATGGAACCACCACTAACTGTATTGGTACTTACTACCCTTTTAGCTGGGCAAATCCTCTTCTTTCTATAGTCCAACATGACTGTTTTCTGCTTACTTCTTTACACTTAGCTCTAACAGATCTGCTTTTGAGCTCCTGCTGTTTCTTAAATCATTACTTGCAGGTTCTTCCCTCTTCATTTTGAGTCTCCTGTCTCTTAGATCTCCTCTATCTTTCAGTAGCTTATGTGAATGCCTCTTGACTCTTAGTAGTTCTTTTCACTTAGAAAGTTAAAATTCTGAACATGTCTTGCCCTCAAGTTCCCTACCAGTTATGTTCTTTCTCAGTTGTTACTGGACCATTTATTAGCATACCCAATTCCATTTAGTCACTTAACATTGGATTGGCTTCTACAAAGTGATATTTACTTCCAAGATATGGCAGGAAGAAACATAAACATCTTCTCCTCAACACACCATAGAAAGTATTCTCTTTCTACAGCACCCATGTTTCTGGAGGAGTAGGCTCAACACTTAATTCAGTTTCCATAAAGCATTAGTTCCTTTAGTTCCTTATGAAGTTCATGTCCAGGTGTGGCTGGACTGCTGGATGAGCTATCTCTCTCCTTCCAAAGGCCATTCCTTGTTTCTCAGAGCTTTGATGTTTTGCTGGCTGTGAAATTTGGATTCTGGAACAGTAAATACTGAGGGAGGTTCAACTCCCTTCATACTCTTAGGACATTAATGCATTGCTGGGTGCAAATCTAACCTCTGGAATGATGTGATGCTGAGGTACCTTATGAACCTTTCTAATACAGAGTTGTTTCCTTTAGTGGTCTCTGAGCTCTCCCAATGAACAATGAAGTTCAGGTTTTTTTTGATGATTCCATAGCCAATCAGTCAGAAAACCTACTCATCACTGTGTGGTTGGCTAACCAGAACCAGTTATAGAAGATCTACACCTGTTCTATTCTCTTAAACACATTCAATTTCCATTCACATTTTCAAGAACTGACTTCTGTTCTACATGATAAAGACTTTCCCCAAAGTAGGAAGCACCATTTTCGCTTGGAAAGATATAACTAGAGGTAGTCTATATGTGCACTATACCTCTGTTATATTTTAAAAATCCCATTTCAGTCTCTTAATGTTTATATGATTTCATAGTTTTTAAAGTTTTATTCTCTACTTATAAAATAATTGCATGTAAAACTAAGAAACTATAATATTCTTTAGCTCTAGGTTCTTGACATTGTCCTCTAGCCATTTTGTGTCCTTGAAACTGTTTCTTCATACTCAAATTTTTCTAGTTTTTAACAAACACATTTTTTTTAGTTTTTCTTTTTGTTTCTTTAAGTCAGAGGTGTTAAAGTAGCAATCTCCCACAAAACTTCTCAGTCAGGAACCAGATTAAATTATAATTGGGAAATGTTTAACAAGTTAAATAAAAAAATATTGTACAATACTGATAATAGTAATTTGTGGTTTTCTCAGTTAATATGGCAGCACCAGGGATCTATTTGAGTTTGATACCAATTATTAATCTATTCACATTTAGACAAGGTAGTAGCCTTCTTATTTTACAAGTTGATTTGAATCTTTATATTTAGGGCACAGTTTATTCTCTTGCCCCCTCCCTAACTAATCTTTAATATCCCACTTGAAAGCTCTGTTTATTCATACATGTATTTTGAAAGTTTAAAAAAATTAAACCAGAGTTCTTTTCCTATTCCTTTCAGGCTTTGGAATATTCATGTATAGTAATGGCAATATCTTATATCATATAAAAGTTGATTAAATCATTTCCTTTGGAGAAAAGTACTTTTTTCTGCCTTTTTCAGCACTACATATGGAAAAGTTCTTAAAGATATAGTACCTTGCACTGGATTATTGTAATAGTCTTCTAATTTATTCCTATAATACTTTCTTCACAGTAGCCTTATGGGACAAGTAGTGCAACTAACATTCCTGTTTTTTAGATGAGGAATCTAAAGCTTAGGGAAATGAAATAACCTGCCTAAGTTCATCCCAATAGAATAAGGTATATCTAGCAACTGAACCCAAGTCTCTTGATCATAAACCTAGGGTCCTTTCCAATAGACCTCAATGTGTTGTTTCCCTTTTTAAAAAAACTCTTTATACCTCTTGGGTTATATTGTATTTTTTTTTTTTTTTGGTGGCAGAGAAACGAATATAGGATTTCATTACTCTGGGGAACACCTGGTATAGAACCTTTTTCCATTGATTCAAATAAAACATTTGTCTCTAACTTAACAGTCTTTTAGAGAATTACCCCAAGTACTGAGAAGTCCAATATCTACTTGATGGTCACACATGGATATAGGCCAGAATATGTGTCTAAGGCAATACTTAAACCCATGTCTTTCTGATGACAAAGATTGCCCTTTATCTACTAAATCATATTCTCTCTCAGACTTATAATTAATAAATATTTGATTGAATTTAACTGAATTGGAAGGGATCTTAGTGATTTTCTCTTTTTTCCCAAAGTAAGAAACTTAGACCCACAGGAGCTGAGACTTTAATTCTAGGTCATATAGTTGTCATTATGTATTACTAAGAATCTTTATTAGCTATTATGGTCTCTTGTCTCCTTTTATCTGCAATAACTAGTAACTTATATTTTTCATGAATGCTAGATTTTTAAGATTTCATCATCTGCTCTTCATAGTCATTATATTTCTGGTTCTCTTCTGGAATTCATTAGTAACTAGGTGTAATTATGTGATTTTTGTGAAGACTTGAGTATTATAATATATACACAATCATAAGAGAGCTCAGCTGTTGGCATACTAGCAAACTAGAAATAGTGAGACACTTATTCAGAACCTAAAAGATGGAGAATATTAGCCAGAATACTAGCTCATTTGTGGTGTTATATAGTCAGTTGTTAGGAGCAGGAATAATAGATTATATATCATCCAAAATGCAATGATGATAGAAACCACAAAGAAAATTTCAAAATGTTACATTTATTCCTGGCAAACTCATTTTTGGGCTTTCTCATAAATGATTTACCATTTGGATTGGAAAAGTTTGCTGGCCGAGATACCACTCAGTTAGGGAACACTTCCAAGATGGATTGCCATGACTGGGCCTGCATAGTTGAGGTAAACACACTTGTTTTATGTGGTTTGATCTCACTTGTTAAGAATAAGAGCAGAAAATGACATGTTTAAATGGGTAAGAATCTTGCCTATTGTTTTATAAGGTGCTGGTATATCTTTGGATTACATTCCATTCCACATTTAAAAATCTATCTTTGGATAATCACTAAAGAGAAGTTCACTGAGCTTAGGAAGAATGTAGAATACAATACCTTCTCTTCCCTCAGGAATTTTTTCTTGTTTTATTACTCAACTCTTTATAAAATTAATAAGCATATATTAGATTACATAAAGGTACAGGTGTGAAATTCTGCTTTGAACTAAGTATAGTCAAAAATGCTTTTTTAAGTCTGAAAACTCAATCCACTGCAGATGTAACAATACACAACAAAAAAGCTTTTATTCAGTTATTCTATTGCTGCAGTTATTATGAAAGCTGCTAAAAAAACCATCTGGATAAAGCTTCACTGACAAAAATATGTAGCTCCTCCCCCTTCACCAATTGAATCTTTAATGTTTTAGAAAGAGTGAAAAGCAATTTAAAGCTACATAATACTTAAATTATAGAAAATCTTTATAAAAGAAAGTTAAAACCTCCATTTTCAAGGACAAATACCTTAGCCTGCTTGGTGGTCAATTGAAAAGAATTTTTCATTTTCTTGAATATTGTTTTGAATGTTTGATTAAAGGACATAGATACAATAGGCATGTTTATCCTAGTTTTAAAACGTGTCTCATCTTGAGTACTAGTGATTCCTATCCTTCTTTTCAGCAATAGGAGCCAGTGGGATGATCCTGAAGAATTCCTTTCTCACAACAGAACTTTCTTAATGAATAAGAATGGACCTTTGAAGAATTGTAGATTTATTTGATTTAATGAATCCATGCAGTCCACTCAGATTCACTTTTTTTTTGCCTTTGATGCTTAGATTATTTATTTTTCACATTCTACAGAATAGAATCTTGGAGCTATTTCTTTATCTTTTCACTCTTCTATCTTCGTTTGGAACATGTGATGGGGCCAGGAATCTATAGTGACCTTGTTTGCATCCTATTTGGGTAGAACTGCTCTTGGGTAGGGAACTATCCTTTTGTTGGCTTTTTAAAATGGGGGCAGAGCTTCTTTCTGTAGGAGGAGCAGGCAAGCGTACTTAGGTCATTTTAAACTCATTTAGTGAAATCTTAAGGTATTTTTTTAGTATGTTTCATTCAAAGAAGAATTTCACACCCATGCCTCTATGTAATTATGTATATGCTTGTTAACTTTATAAGGAGTAAAGCAATAAGAAATAAAATGATTCCTGAGAGAAGAAAAGGCATTATATTTTACATTTTTCCTAAGCTCATTGAACTTCTCTTTTTCTTTTATTTGGGAATGGTTTTTTAAAAGTGGTTTGCTCAATAGCCCTTGTTGTTCAGTGATAAAATGCAGTGATTATGATTAACCCCTTCTTAATCATTTTAATGTAATTTCTTTTTTCTTTTACCTCCCAAGGGATATAGTGAGAAGAAAAATAATAACAGTGGTAATTGTAATGGAGATGGCCATTTACAGGGTGTTTTAAATTTGCAAAGTGCTTTTCATACATTATTTCATTGACCCATACAGCAACCCAGTGAGTCAGGGAACTACTGATATAAATATTCCCGTTTTATAGACTTGGAAATCATAATTTGGAGAAATAAGTCACTTATCTAGGGTTACAAAGCTAATTAATGTCTGAAATGGAATTTGAACCCAGGCCTTCTTGACTCCAGTCTAGCACTCTTACTAAGCAGCATTGTTCTAAGATATCTTTAGGAATTGGATTTTATTCACACACAAGAAAGGGAAAGTTGTAGTTACTAGAAAGCACATACATAATGGTAAAAATTAAGTTCCATTTTGTAGATGTTCATTAAGTGCCCACTGTGTTCAAGATGGCAGAAATATAAAGAGAAAAACAAAGCAATACTTGTCCTCCAGGAACACACATTTTTTCCTAAGGGAAATACAATAATATATTCAAGTAAATATTTCAAATAATAGAGACTAATTTCAAGAGGGAAAGAGTATTTATTACTGGAGGGATTACTGCAAGTAGGAGGTGAGTAGGGAGTAACTTACAGATAGAGGAGACTACTTGTCTGAAGGTACAAAGATAGTAGCTGTAATATTGTATATGAAGAATAGCTGGTAGAACTGGGATGAAGATGAGAGTTGGATTATGGAGGGCTTTAGGCAACAGGGAGACATTGAAATTTTTTGAGTATGCATTTATGTCAGATTTGTGTTTTAGGAATATGAATTTTATGACTATAGAGGATGGATTGAGGAAAGACGAGGCTTGAGGATGGGACAACCAATTCAGAGGTTATTACAAGGTACCAAGGGTGAGGTGAAGGGGGCCTGAAGTAAAGGTACCCACATGTGTGGCAAATAAAATGAAGATGAAAATTATGGGAATTTGGGACTGATGAACTGTAAGGTCAGTGTATTTGGAGGGAGATTGACATGTATATTAAGGTCCTCAAATTTAAGGATTGGGATTAGAGTGGAGACAAGAGCTATGTGCCAGGTACTGAGCTCCTTGAGTAAGGAAAAAGTTGATTTAGAGTCCAGGCTACAACAATTTGGACTAGGTGATGAAGATAGATAGATAAAGGACATGAGGATATATGATCCTTCCTTCTTCCTTCCCTCCATTTTCCTTCATTCTTCCCTTCCTTCCTCATTCTGTTCCTTCCTTTTCATTTGCTCATTTATTTGTCAACTATTTATCACACACCTATATATATGAAGCACTATAATAAAACTGAGGAAAATTCAGAATTAATATAACATGAAATCTATTATTTCTCATAATTTTTAGAAAAAAATCTTAAATATTAAATAAGGATTTTCACATACAGAGCAGAAAAAAGAAAAGATAATTGTACAAAACACAAATCTTAACACTTAGCATGGTGCCAGAAACCTAGTAAGTGGTTAAAACTTATTGACTGAATTTCTTTTAATTACAACTTTCTGTCTTAGATAAGCTAGATATGATAGAAATCTGGAGAGAATCGAATGGGAGTAGATTGTAAATGGGATGAATTATTACTCTTAAAATGCAAACCAATAGCAGAATGTATCAAAAACCAAAAATCCAATGATATGTTGCTTACAAGAAACATATTTAAAAATGATAGACACATGTAGAATAAAAATAAAGAGATGGAATAAAATATATTATGTTTTAGATGACAGAAAAGTTAAGATTAGCAATAATGATCAGAAAGTTACAGCTAAAATAGGTCTAATTAGGGGGCAGCAGGGTAGCTCAGTGTTTTGAGAACCAGGCCTAGAGACAGGAGGTCCTAGGTTCAAATCTGACCTCAGACACTTCTCAGCTGTGTGACCCTGGGCAAGTCACTTGACCCCCATTGCCTACCCATACCACTCTTCTGCCTTGGAGCCACTACACAGTATTGACTCCAAGACAGAAGGTAAGGGTTTAAAAATAATAAAATAGGTCTAATTAAAAGAGAGAAGAAAACCTAATCACTAACACAAAAAATGAAAAGAATGAATTTACCACGAACAAATCAGAGCAATTTTTAGAAGTTATTTTACCCAATTATCAGCCAACAAATTTAACAATGTAACTGAAAAAGAAGAGTACTTACAAAATTATAAACTACCTTAACAGAAGAAGAAATAGAATATATAAATAAATATATTTTAGAAAAGGAAATTAAACAGGACATAAATGAACTTTCTAAGAAAAAAGCATCAGACCAGATACAAGTGAATGTATTTAAATAGTTAAATATTATCAAATTCCAATATTAAATAAATTATTTAGAATAATTGGTAAAGGAGTCCTACCAAACTCTTTTTATGAAGAAACAAATATGGTGCTGAAACCTAAACCAGAAAGAGCAAAACAAAGAAAGAAAATTATAGGTCAATTTCATTAATGAATATAGATACAAAAATCCTAAATAAAATATTTGCAGAGAGACTACAATACTATATCAGAAGAATTATACATTATGACCAAACAGGATTTATTCCAGGCCTGCAAGGATAGTTTAATATAAGAAAAACTATTAACACAATTGATTATATTGACAAAAAAGTAACAAAAATAGTATGATTATATATCAGTAGATTTAAGGAAAGGCTTTTAAAATATACTCTTATTCTTACTAAAAACACAAAAATAAAAGTATAAATGAATTTTTTCTTAGAATGATAAGTGTATACCTAAAACCATCAGCAGACATCTGTAATAGGAATAAGTTAAAGTTAAACATTCCTATAAGATCACGAGTAAAACAAAAATGCCCATTATTCTTATTATTATTTAATATTATATTAGAAATCAGAATGGGCAGAGGTAATAAAACTTTCTCTCTACATATGACATAAAGGTATATATGGAAAATCCTAGAGTTAAGAAATTAATTGAAACTATCACTAATTTTACCAAAGTAGCAGAATATAAAAATGCATAGAAATCATCAGCATTTCTACATATCTCCAACAACAATCTTGCAAGAAGAGATATTAAGAGATAACCCATTTAAAATAACCACATATTAGAAGATAGAAGAAAATAACTAGGGATATGCCTACCAAAACAAATTCAGGAACTGCATAAATGTAATTATTAAATACTTTTATACAAATAAAGTCAGATTTAAATGATCAGAGAAATACTTATTGTCCATGGATGGACAGAGCCAATATAATTAAATTGAAAATTCTACTTAAGTTAATTATCAAAAAAAAACTATTTTATTGAACTAGAAAAAAATAAAATTCATTTGAAAGAACAAATGATCAAGAATATCAAATGAATTAATGATAAAAAAGAAAAGATAGGTGATCTAGTAGCACCATATTTTAAATTGTATTATAAGGCAACAGTTATCAAAACATCTGCTACTGGTTAAGAAACAGAAAATTAGATCAGTGGAACAGAACAGACATACAACAAACAGTTGTAAAAGATTATGGTAACCTTGTGTTTGACAAAAGTAAAGATCTTTGTTATAAGAATTCACTATTTGGTAAAAATTGTTGGGAAAATTGGAAAGCAATATGGGAGAAACTGGATATGGACCAATATCTTGACCATTTAATCAAGATGAAATCAAAATGGATATATGATCTAGGTATAAAAAGAGATATCATATGCAAATTAGAAGAACAGGGAAATATTACCTATCATATTTATGGATAGAAGAAGAATTTATGAATAAATGAGATAGAACATTTTGGGAAACTTAAAGTGAATGACTTTGAATACATTAAACAAAAAACTCTTTGTACTAATAAAACTAATGTGGCTAAGATTAGGAGGAAAGTAGAAAATTGGTGAAACAAATTATTAGGTTTATTTCCTAAGATAATCAGAGAAAACAGAAAAGGATCTAATGTCCTAATATATTTATAGCAGCTCTTTTTGTAGTGGCAAAGAACAAGAAATTGAAAGAATGTTCATCAATTGTGGGATGGCTGATCAAGTTGTGGCATATGATTGTTATGGAATACTACTATGCCATAAAAAAAGGGAAGACCCACATGAAATTATGAGAGTAAAATGAGCAGAATCAAGGGAGCATTATATACAGCAACAGAAATAGTGTGAAGAATGACTTGTGTATATTTACCTCTAGAGAAAGAACTGATAAACAGAAGCAAGTAAGGCATAGTTATATATATATTACTATGCCTTACTTGCTTGTATATATATATATATATACACACACATACACATATCTTTTTCTCAAATCATGCTTTATTTTGTGTAGGGAGGGGAAAGAGAAAAGGGGAGGAGACACGTACGTACTTTAACGTGACACACAAATTAGATTAAAAAAATCATATACCCCCCCCTTTTTTGATGATAGGTGAGTAAGTTTTGGGAGGCAAAGGGACAGCTCATAAAAATTAGACCAAATATTCAAATTTAAGCCTCTCAACCTCAAAGTCTAGTGATTTTTCTTCTGTATCATTTGTGCTTCTCAATTCACTTTGAGTTCAGTAAGCATTTTTAAATTATTGATTGTGTTCTAGGCAATGTTTTAAGTACTGGGGAGAAAAAGAAAGACCCAAAAAATAGTCTCTACTCTCAGTCTCATGGGGGAGACAACACGTAACAACTATGTACATACACGGTATATATAGGATAAATTGGTAGTAATCTCAGAGGAAGGGCATTAAGATTAAAGACATAAACTAAATAATCCATACCCTCAAGGGGTATACATTCTGTTGGGGGAAAGTACAATATATTCACAGGCAAGAAAAAATATGTATAAATAGATATGATAATATATATATTGTATATGTATACATGTGTATAACATGTGTAAGTATATGTACACATTATGTTTATGTGATAAGCACAACATGAATAGAGAATAATTGAGGGAACAACATTACTAGGAATCAAGAAAGGTCTCTTGTACAATGTAACTAGCTGAGCCTTAAAGAGACCTAGGGGATATAAATAAAGGGGAGAACATTGCGGATAGGAGAGAGAGAGAGAGAGAGAGAGACAGAGAGAGAGAGAGAGAGAGACAGAGAGAGAGACAGAGACAGACAGAGAGAGAGACAGAGACAGACAGAGAGAGACAGAAAGACAGAGACAGAGACAGAGACAGAGACAGAGAGAGAGACAGAGAGAGAGAGAGAGAGAGAGAGAGAGAGAGAGAGTGTCAGATTGTGAAAGACTTCAAAAAATTATTGATTAAAAAAAACTACACTTAAATTTCCCTATATATCCCTTCATGTACCTCCTCTCATAAAGCCATCCCTTTAAAAAAAGAGAGAAAAAAATCTGTGAATAATCCACACATCGAAAAAGACTGACATTACCCCTAGTATCCCAAACTCACAATCCTCTGCTTTCTGAAAGAAGGGAGGGTAGATGTTTTCTCATATCTCTTTTTTTGGGCTTAGTTTCATCATTATAATTTCACAGCATTTCTGTTTCAGGTTCTTTTTTGCTGTTATTTCCATTTACATCGTTGTCATTGTGGATATTGTTTTCCTGGTTCAGCTTCCTTCACTTTACATCTCTTCTCATATGCCTTTGCATTTAATATTCATCGTTTTTTATAGTACTGTAATATTCCATTACATTCACATACCACAGTTTGTTCATCATTACACAATTTATGGATATCTACATTGTTTGCTACAAGATTGATGCTATACATATTTTGGTGTATGTGAGATCTTTCATTTTTTTACTGACCTCTTCAAGATATATGCCTACCAGTAGATTCTCTGGGTCAAGGAGTATAGGCATAAAGTAATTTTCTTTGCATAATTCCAAATTGCCTTGCAGAATAGCTGGACCAATTTGCAGCCCCACCGTTAGTGTATTAGTGTGCCTCTTTCCTCCCAAACTCCAACAGTGACTAAATCACCTTTTGTGTTACTTTTTCTCATTTGATAATTGTGAAGTAAAACGTCAGAGTTGCTTTGATTTGCATTTCTTGTGTTATTCATGGTTCATACCATTCTTTTACATGTCTGTTAGTAATTTGCACTTTTTAAGAACTGTTTTTTCATGTTCTTTGGAGGCAACATGCATTAGTGGGTATAGCATTGGACTTGGGGTGAGGAAGAACTTATTTTGGATCATTCTTCAGATACTGTTGCTTCTGTGACACTCACCAAACTTCTTAAACCTCTCTGAACCTCATCTGTAAAATGGGGATAATAATAGGACTTATGTCACAAGATTTAAGGTTCAAAATGAGATAATATGTGTGTTATGTAAATGTTAACTGTTATTTTACCACTTATTTTTTGGAGATGTGAACAGCTTTAGGTGCCAAACAGGGATTTGTATTTTATTCTGGAGATAATAGAGAACCACTGAAGATTCTTGATCAGGGGAGTGACAAGGTATTTTAGAAATATTTGGCAGTTGTTTGGAGCTGACTGTAGGCAGACTAACTAAAAGACTGTTGTTCTAGAGAAAGGCAAAGAAGGACTGAACCCAGAATGGTGACCATGTGACTGGAGAGAAGGGACAAATCTACAAGATATTATGGAGATAGAAACCACAAGTCTTGATAGGAATGTAAGAGGGAAGAGTTGAAGATGATCCCTAAGTTGCAAACCTTCTTAGCTGGACCCCTGATAGTGCCCTCAACAGAACTAAGGAAGTGAGGAAAAGGACTGGATTTCTGGTGATAAGGAGCGAGTTTCATTTTGGATGTTTTTAGTCTGAAATACCTGTGGGTAATCTAGGTAAAAATGTCCATCCGGCATCTAGAGATAGGAGCCTGAAAATTGGGAGAGAGATACAAATTGGATATGCAGATTTTGATTTTGCATAGGGGTAATATTTGAACCCTTGGGAATCTGATGATGTCACTAAGGAATTATATGTAGGGAATAAAAAGATAAGAGCCTAGTACAGAGCCCTTTTGCAGTGAATAAGAAGGAAGTTGTGGGGATACCATTGCCCCCCTCCAGGTTTATGTAATCATGTAGCCTCTGCTTTACCAAGCTATTGTGATAGTCTATTAACATGCCATGAAAAATACTCTCCCCAGAATAATTCCTTATTCACTCAAAATCTGAAAATATGGTGATGAAAATTCATGAGAGAATTTATTCTTGCAACATTTCAAGTCCCCTTTTGGCTGCATTTATTTTTCTGCTGGTATTCCTCCTTTCTCTTTCTGTGGAAAAAAGAGAGGGTTTTATAGATGCTAGAGAGGTCACAGTTGCATTATTTAGCTCTTCTTTTTCTATGCTCCTCCAAAGGGTCACAAAGTTCATCCATTTAAAAAAGAAAATGATGTGTTTTTGTGCAAAGGAGCTGCCACTTTAAAGGACCTACAGGAATGAATATAAATGGAAGCTAACAACTACAGCCTCAGGGCTCTAAGTACTCAAGATCCTTTTCCAAACTTAAAAGCTACACAAGGTGAAGTTTGATGAGTTGTTGGACAGCAGATTGTTCATGCCACCTTTCCAACATTTGGAGCACTGAGTTATTTCTTTCAGAATTTGGATAGCAAAGATGGAAGCTATTGCTTCAGTACTGTCCATTAGATTGTGGGTGGTGGGAAGAGACTTCTCCATTTTTTGTATGGCAAAGGTGGGCTTTAGAGGTTCTAGGTGATGTAGATTACTGAAAATTTTAATCAGTGTAAAGAGCTGGGGAAATTGTTAGGTAATTTTAATCAAGTGTCCAGTGCATGTATTTCTGCCATAGCTAAGTAACTGTTATCTATGATCAGAGTGTAGTGTCATTGTTGACCTGGGAAAAAAGAAGGTAAAGAGATCTTCAGAATTTCTTACCATACTCCAAATTGTTAGGGAAAACAAAGTGTTCCTAAAGGAAAGAGGAATGAGCCCTTAGTGGGGAAAAAAGGGTTCTGAAGTGGAAGAGGGGAAATAAATAACCCTTGCCAAGAAGATGGAAATTAAAAGGGGGTTACTTAGAGGAAGATGGGAAAGAAAAGTTTAGACTCAAAAATGGAGTTGAAAACAATGGATCTAGATGCTCAGAGTTTCTGCAAAAGAAACTTTTTCATTCAAAGAATGATAGAATAGAGCTACAGAAGTTATTAGGTGAGAGATCATTTAATGGTTAGAAGAAGAGAAAAGTAATAAGTGTCAATGGCTTGACAAACTGATATAATAATACGTAGGCTTGTTGTCTTTCTAGAGTATTGTCCAGTATATGGAATATGTCCGTGGATTTAAGAGAATTTCTCGAGAATAATTGAAATAGATGACAACTAACCACTTCTAGTTATTCACATGAGAAGAAATGATACTATGAGGAGGAACCTAAAAAAACACTACCAATGTATGAAGTTGAGGGCAGAAACTAAAGGCCATGTAGATTCTATTTTCCTTATTGCTGCTTCTTAAAGAAGGGAAATCCAGAACTGGGAAACAAACAGCTGGCTAATAAAGGTGATATCTGAGAATAGGATTTGTACTTCTTGATTGTCTTACATCAGTGGAGGTGAAAGATTCCTGGCCAAAGGCTAGACTGTTTCTTGTTCGATTCAAAATTTGTTGTCAGTGTTGCAGGTGGTCTCCAATGGAATACTCCAGGATCTCTCTTTTCATTGCTCTTTGGTATTTAACTAAGTGAGTTTTGGACTAAAAGTCATGAAGTTAGAATCCTGCCTCAGAAATTTACTAGCTATATGATGCTGAAATTAGATATCTTTTTCTTCCCTCTTTATAACTCTTCCTTCAGTTTGGCTCCCTCTATCTTCTTCACTTTATTTTAATCTCTTCCTGTTTTCTCATTATCCACCCTTCCTACCTACTGGCCAGAGTATGGTACTGAAGTACATATATTTTTTATTATTTGTATATTCATTGATTAAAGTTTTATTCTTCTTGTTAATAATTAATTTTCATTTATTCTTCTGCAACATTACAGCTGAAGATTGCGTGAGTAGCAAAGCAGTTCTAACTCTCCATGCCTTCTGAATGACTACTATAAGAAGAGTTTCTTTTAATTTTTTTATGGTTCAAGGATTTTTATCCCTCTTGAGATGATGATTCTTGATATAAAAATGATTCTGTATTCTTGCCTGAGCCCAATGGAATTTTTGAGTCTATTCAATTAGATAGATATTTAAAAGTTTCTCTTCTTTTATTTTTTAAACACATGGGTAGCGAGCATCCAAGTTTGTAACAACTAAAATGTTACTAAATGCTGAAAAAATGTCTATGGGGAAAGTAATGCATTTGCGAGAGAAGACAGAGTATTTGGGTGACCCAGCATATTCCTGTTACATTTAACATCATCCTAACTCTCAAATGGGAAGGGAAGAGTTAGAATTACTCTTCAGGCTTGGTTAAAAGTTTAATTTTTTATATATCACACTGTCAGCCATCTTCTGGCTGCTTTTAGTACAAGGGCTGGGAGGACAAAGAAACTTGGCAATATACTAGGTAGAAATTTAGCCAGAGGGAAACTTACATAATACAGAGAAAATGAACTTTACATGGCCTGCATCTTTACACGTGCTTTTCAGCAGTTGTCTTAGAAGATCCTTTTGCTTAGGGAATCTTAGAATGTTTGGGTTATACACTTATTTGCCAAAAATAAGTTAATGAAAATGAAAAAAAATTTTTTTAGTCCTCCATATCAAAGAAGTTTGAATTTTTCTTTCTTTTATGGGTTGTTTATAGTACCTTATTTTTAGGCTAAGTATACATTTCTGAATTTCTAAACTTTTTTTCTATGTTATCTGCTGGCCTTTGTTGTCTATGTCTATGTGTTGTCTATGGCTTGCTTGCATTCCTTAAACATTCCCATTTCTATCAAAGGGTATGAACAAGCAATTTTCAGATGAAGAAATCAAAACCATTAATAATCATGAAAAAATATTCTAAATTACTCTTGATTAGAGAAATGCAAATTAAGAGAATACTGTGGTACCACCTCACACCTATCAGATTGGTCAATATGGCAATAAAGTAAATGGTAAGTGTTGGAGGGCATGTGGCAAAATTGGGACACTAATGCATTGTTGGTGGAGTTGGGAACTGATCCAACCATTCTGGAGGGCAATTTGAAACTATGCCCAAAGAGCTATAAAACTGTGCATAGCTTTTGATTCTGTAATACCATGACTGGATCTGTATCCCAAAGAGATCATAAAAAGGGGAAAAGGACCTACTTGTATAAAAATTTTCAGAGCAGCTCTTTTTGTAGTAACAAAGAATTGGATATTGAAGGTATTTCCATCAGTTGGAGAATGGCTAAACAAATTGTGGTACATGTTGGTGATGGAAAACTATTGTGCTATAAGAAATGATAAGGAAGATGATTTTAGGAAAAGCTGGAAAGATCTGCAGGAACTGTTGCAGAGAGAAATAAGCAGAACTAGGAGAACATTGTACACAGTAACAGCAATATTGTATGATAATTATCTGTGAAACATGGCTACCCTCAGCAGTGCAATTTTCTGGGGCAATCCTGAAGGACTTAAGACGGGGAATGCCATCCAACTCCAGAGAAAGAACGGTTGGAGTTGTCTTTCACATCAGTGTATTTCTGGTTTTGTTTTGGCATTTTGGTTATGTATGAGTTTGCTCTTACAACAATGAGCAATATGGAAATGTGATATGGATGGGATAATAACTATATTACAATGACTTGTGATTTGGAGTCCTATGGAGTTGTTTTAGAGGTAAAATCACTTTTGCCCAGGCTCACACAGATAGTATCTGAGGCTGCATTTGAACTTATATCTGATTGATTCCAAGTTCCAAATCTATACACTGATGCTGTTTCATAACTACAGATGTTAATAGATGCTTATTGAATTGAAGGATCACTGTGTACATTTTGTCATCATTCAATTGTTTTCAGTTGTGTCTGACTCTTTGTGACCCCATTTAGGGTTTGGGTTTTTTTTTTTTTTTGGCAAAGTTACTGGGATGATTTGTCATTTCCTTCTTTATTTAATTTATAGATAAGGAAACTGAGGCAAACAGAGTTAAGTGACTCACTTGACCAGAGTCACATAGCTAGGAAGTATCTGAAACCAGATTTGAACGCAGAAGGATGAATCTTCCTGACTCCCAGCCAGATACTCTATCCACTGAACCACCTACATACCTCACTGTGTAAAACCTACCAACCAATCAAAAAACCCCTCCAACTCTGAAGGTCATCTTTCTGAAATTATTTCTTATTAGGAATTAAGTTATGAAACTGCTGGGCAAGCCTGTGATATTATTATTCCTTTCTTAAGTTCTCTATTGGTTACGATAAAGCATCCTGGATAGACTGATTTATGACTTTGTCTTTGCTCAGTGTATACAACTTGGATAGTTAGGCTTAATTTAACTTGGGTTTATTAGGTGCCTACTCTTTTCAGGGCACTGCATTAGGAATGCAGAGATGAAACAAAGTATAATCTTTCAAGAAGCTTACAATATAACAGAGGTTTAAGATATACACACAAATAGTTATAATGTGATTAGTGTGTAGGAAAGATCACAATGAGGAATAAGAAATTGAATGGGTTTATTTCTGATTATGGGGATTATGAAAGGTTTCATATAGTAGATATCTAAATGAGATCTTGAAGGAAGAGAAGGATTTCAGCATTTAGGTAAGTGCCAGGCATCTGCCTTCATAGAGGGGGCTGTAGCTAGAAATGCACAGAGATGGAAAATAAGAGGATGAGATTTCTGAATAAGTTTTTTGAAATAAACCTGACTAGGATGTCAAGGCTGGAGGTGAAAAGTTCCATCAAGACTCGGCTCTTCTGCCAAGCTTTTCCTGGTACCTTAATTGTTAGTGCTTTCCCCTTCATCAAATCATCTTTTATAAACCTTTCCCTTCCATCACCCCCCACCAAGGTTGTATCCTGGTGTGATTAAAATTATATCAAAAGGCTGATTTTGGGGTAAGGATGTAAGTTTATTTATTATATCAAGTTTATTGATTAGACCAGCATTGTAAACGATAAAGTGTCTCCATGGTTCTCTTCAGAGCAGGGACAACCTGAGCTGGGGCAGGCTGCTCAATAAAGAGATTTTTAGGAGTTTATTATTCAGCCCCTCCCTAAGACATTTTTAATTAGTGATAGCTAATTAAAAGATGGTCCATCAATCTATCCACACATCCCTATCCCCACAGGACGGAAAGTCACATCCACAGGAAAAGAACCCTTATCCCTTCCATTTATTAACCAGATTCTGTTAAAAAGGAAGAAGCTCCTTGGGATTTTCAAGAACAAAGAAAATGCAAAAACTGGCAGACTGGATGGTATCTCTGACCCAGATCCTGGACATAGAAATATTCAATAATTCTCCCTAATATATAAGAATTAATACAGTATATAAAAATAAATTCTCATAATCCCCCATTATAATGTATTTGTTCTGGAAGGTAAGATCTATTTTCCACTTTTTGTGTCTTTATCAAAATTGCTTTAGCACAATGACTTCCACAGAGTAGGGTCCTGATAAATATTTCTTGATCTGAAAAGAGAAAATATGATTTTAATTGACTGTGTCTAACTCACCCTCATTATGACTCTCAACTCACCTTCTATATCCAATCAGTTGCCTCTTCAGCCAGTTTTACTTCCAAAGCATCTTTTGTATCTGATATTCTCTCTCTAATCATATTGCCACCACTGTAGTTCAGGCTCTCATCACTTACTGCCTCCACACTAGAATATCTTGCTAATTATAATTAGTTTCCTTGCTTTTAGTCTCTCCTATCTCCAATTCATCCTCCACAAAGCTGTCAAAGTAATATATATATATTATATATTATGTAATATATAATATATATTTAAGGCATGGAACTAAACTTGTTATTCCCTTACTAAAAACCTTCAAAGGTTCTCTGTAGCTTCTAGAATAAAATATCAACTCTATAATGTGGCATTAAGGGTCTTGACCACATGACTCCAATTTACCTTTCCAACCGTATTTTATTCTTCTTTACTGTTTTTGTGTCCAGACTAATAGCTTTTCTCTGAACTACTTACCTGAGGCAGGTAGGTTGTGTAATGGATATAGTGCTGGGCTTGGAGACAGGAGGACCTGGGTTTAAATCCATCCTCAGATGTACTAGCTGTAGGAACATAGGCTAGTGAATGTTAACCCAGAAAAACACAGAACCACTAAAGCAGTTGCAAAAGAACAAGTCTTTAATCAGGACAAGAGAGACAATGACTGCTCTTAGGGCCATTGCACAGAATCATGTGCGCACACTCCACCACACTGAGCTAAGCTCTGAGACTCTGGGAACAATGTCTCCGGAATAATGCACCAGGAATAGGAATCTCCATCATGGGAATTTCCATTGAACTGAAGAACCTGGGGTCTTATATACATTTTGGAAGTAAAGGAAAGGAAGGACAACTGCTTGGCTTACAAGGAGAAAAGGGAAGGAGGATCCCAGTCAGGGGCTGGACTACCTGGGAGAGGTGTAGATACTGTGGGAGAAACTTCTAAAAGAAAAAGGTACAAAAGGTTAGATTATATCTACTATTCCTATCTAGGGTGAGGTCATTGGATACTTAAATGTTTATTGTTCAGTCTTCAACAAGGATCAGTTTGGGAGTTCTTGAAGGCAAGTTCCCTTGAAACAAAGGTAAATTTGGGGGTTCATAAAACAAGGTTATCATCTCTGTACTTCAGATCACTCATTTATAAAGTGGGGATCATACTAGCATCTGCCTCTCACAGGTTTGTGTAGAGATCAGATGAGATGATATTTGTAAATAGTGTAGCACAGTGCCTGGCACATAGTAAGCATTTAATATGTGCTTGTACATCTCCCTAAGTCAACATTCTTTCTCCTACCTTTGTGCTTTTGCATAAGCCTTCCTTCCTCCCTCCCTTCCACATCTTCCTTTAAGGATTAGCTCAGGAACCCCCTCCTCATGATGCTTTCCCTGCTCCCTTCTCCTCTCCCATTTTCTTTTACTTTTGTTCTCTGTTTGTGCACCTGTTGTTTTGCCCCATTTGCTCCAGTGAAATCTAAGTTTCTTAAAGTCAAGACTGCTTTTGTTACATTTTTATATCCTCAACAACTTCAGAGTATTTTGCATATGTTGCTCTTTAGTTGTTTCCTTCATGCCTGACTCTTTGTGACCCCATTTGGGATTTTCTTGGTAAAAATATTGGAGCGGTTTGCTATTTCCTTCTCCAGTTCATTTTACAGATGAAGAAACTGAGGTAAACTGAGTTAAGGACTTGCTCAGGGTCACACAGCTAGGAAGTGACTAAGATCAGATTTGAAGTCAGGCCTGGCATTCTATTCACTGTTCCACCTAGCTACCAACTTTGTACATAGTAGATGTTTTTTAAAAAGTTTGTTGAAATTAAATTGTTTATCTTGGAAAGAATGTTGGTGAGATTTTCTGTTTTATTTGATCATTGATTTTTCCATTGGCTTAGAAATTTATGTCTGATGTCTTTTGTTACCCAACATTGGACTGGAAGTGAGATCTAGATTCTAATCCCTGTAATCTGATTTTGTGCAGATTTCTCAAGTGATTAAGCATGATGTGAGTGAAGAAATGCAGACTAGGTATCAGGAGACATGCATTTAAATCTAGACTCTAATGTTAGCTTTGTGATCTTAGATAAGGCACCTAACTTCTGAGCCTTAATGTTCTTGTCTGAAATATGGGGATAGTGATATTTGTCCTACCCTTTAATCATGTATTATTGTGTAAACTTTAAAGTCCTATAAAAGTAGGGATTATTACAGATAATTCGATACAATGGAAACTCCTTGAGGACCGTTTAAACATTTTTTTTTGTCTTTATTTCAAGTATCTAACCCTGTGCCATGACAATAGTCCAATCCCCAGGGAATCTGTGATCTCCTTGGAAAAAGCATTCCATCCAGTAAGGCAGATTTTGTAGGCTGGGAGTTGCCTTGTCCGTACTTGGGGCTTAATAAGTATTTGTTGAATTAATTTGAATTTATTAAATCATTATTAATCTCTCATCTGTCAGAGGAGGGGTTTGAATTAGATGATCTCTAAGATTTCTCCTAATTTTCTCCCAAGCAATTTTAGTGTTGTTTAAAAAATCTTGACACTTTGTGGTTTTGTAACTATTTGCTTCTTTATTTATAGAATGATCTAGGTGCATTGGGGAGAAAGGGCCAGTGTCCAGGAGCAAGTCCTCTGTCATTTTCTTGCTTCTCTTTATTTGTTTATGCAGCATTTTGCATTTCTATATGTGACACTGAGCACCACACCACTTAATTTAACTGAGTTTACTTAGGGCATTTCACCTCCTATGTTTGTGCCTTTTTAGAAAGGCAAAGAAATTGATGGCATAGCCAATGGGTACTGGATGCTTCCTTATATGTGGGCATATTGTCTATAGAGAATCTCCTGACTGAATCTTTCCCTTCAATTCCTGCATTTTTTCTCCTCTGGAAGGAAAATGTTTTTGCCAGCATCGAACTAACTGTTTGGTCCCTGTGAACTGTAGAAACTCCTTTTTTGTAAGCATATGTGGGCCCCAGTTTAAGAACACTAGCTAGATTGATGAACCACAACATTTTATCTCAGACGTGCTATGGACAGGTAAAATATGGGTTTTCTTTGTCAGTGACCACTGTTCTCTGCAGGTTAAGCATTGATAGTTGTGTGGTTATTGTCCTGGGGTTTTGCTTTATTTATTTATTTATTTTAATGGTGCTGGGTGGATGAGAAGGAGGTTATCATGGTCTTAAAGCCATGGAGGAGAGAGCAAAGGGAGAGGAAGTCAATGGTAGCAGGGAGAAGGGGGACAGGGTTGAAAGAGGAGTCGGTTTAAAAAAATAGGTTTTAAAGAGTAAGGAGCTTGGGTAGTAAAATTTTTAGTCTATTTAAAAAGTTGCTATGGATCAGTGACTAGGAAACCCTGAACCAGAGCATGATTATTTGCATTATAAAATGAATATTTACCATGAAGGATTTATTGCAGTGTTTCTGAGCAAGCTTTTGTGAATTTATTAGATTTAATTTGCAAAATTTCAGCAGATCCATAGATTTAAAAAACCCATCTATTTTGTAAAGCTCAATATGCATAATAATTTTGTACTAGTTTTTCCCCCACCTCTTTTTGAAGAGTTGAGAGGTTTTTTCTTTTTCTCCAACTGTAGACTGATTCTATTTCTTATTGCGTTTGATAGCTTATAAAGTTCTTGACATTTTGTTGTTCATCTCCTAGCCTAATTTTTTTAGTTTTTTTTTTTTAGTTATATCTCTAGTATTTTTTTAAACTCTCTTCCATCTGTCATAGTATCAATTCTAAGACTTCAGAGTGGCAAGCACTAGGCAATTCAGGTCAAATGATGACCAGGGTCAGAAGTCTTTGGGACCAGATTTGAACCTAGGTCCTCCTTCTGTGTGTATAAGGGCTCCATTTCCTTCTTGGCTTCTTCTCACTTTCTTTCTCTCCTATGCTTTCTTTGAATGAGTTAGGGTCAGATCTGTTGAATCCTTTATGGGGATTCTTTGGTCATCAAGTAATAGGCACTCAGTAATATTTATTGAACTGAATTAATTTTGTTTTTCTATTTCTTCTTCCTCTCTTGCAAGTAGTTTTCTATCTTTGCTTAGACTAATCTGTTTGTTGTTTGGCAATTTCTGCGTGGTATTTTAGGTTGTTGGTAAATGCCTCTGTGAATTGGCTGCCATTTGAACACCCAAAGGACCAGGAGCATCAATAGTGTTGATTGATGCAAGAATTAAAAAAAATTAATTCTAATTTACTGTGATTTCTTTTATTTATGCAAATACATTTCGAATACAAATTATTATAAACAGATATTATAATTTTACTTTGAAAAACACATTTTTATCCTACTCTCTCTAACATACATAAATGGCAGGTTGTTTCTTTGAGATATGCATAAATTCTGGTCCTTCTATTAAAAAAATTAGCTATTGGGATTTTCCTTATTTCTTATGTTTTATTGGTTTGCTCTGAACCCTTTAGAGTTTTCTAATATTTCAGGAGTTTTGGCATTTTTGAACTAGTACTTACACTTGGGATATTTATAGTCTCTTTTAACTCTAACAGTCCGATTTTTTTCCCCTTCTGAATTAAGCCAACAGAGTCTTCTTCCCAAACTGAGGAGCTATGTTGCCACACCAGCACCAACAGAAATGCCACACTCCTGCTTAGTGGGGACCTTAGTTCTAGCATTTCAGACTACTGGATGAATGATCTTTTTCATCCTTATCCCTGACTAATAAAAATATTGCTATTAGTCAATAAACTTTTTTTTAAACCCTTACCTTCCATCTTAGAATTAATTCTGTGTATTGGTTCCAAGGCAGAAGAGCAGTAAGGACTAGGCAGTGGGGATTAAGAGACTTGCCCAGGCTCATGTAGCTAGGAAGTATCCAGGACCAGATTTTAACCCAGGACCTCTTGTCTTAGTGCCTGGCTCACTATCCCCTGAGCCACCTTGCTACCCCTCAATAAACATTTTTTAAGGGCCTTCAATATGTTAGTCAGCGAGAGGCAAAAGACAGTCCCTGCTCTCAAGAAGCTTATAGTCCAATGTAGAAGACAACAAGAAAACAACTTTGTACAAACAACTCTATTCAAGTTAAATTGGAATAATCATCAGAGGAAAGGCACTAGCATTAAATAGAATTGGGAAAGGTTTCCTATAGAAAGTGGGATTTTAGCGAAGACTGGAAGGAAGCCAGGAAAGCCAGGAGGCATAGATGAGGAGGGAGACAAGGTGCAGAGAAATCCTATTACATTTCAATTAAAGGTACCTCCTGACACTCTCCTTGATGGATTTTTTTAAACCCTGGAGTTGAAAAAGTGGAGAGAGATAGGCAGTGGGTTTCCTTAGACTCTTTTATCTGACAACCCTTTCAGGATTTGTTTTATATCTCAAAGGATATAAACCCCAATTTGGTTTCCTAGGTGAGCAGTAGGTAATGATAGAGATGGATGGCTTGCTGATTGCTTCTTATAGACAAACAAAAATTTTAGTCTGTACTCGAAATAGAAAGTAATCTGAGTTACTTGGGACTTTTCCTTCTTGTGGTACTGTGAATCACTATTGTGATACTGTGAATAATGCAAATTGCCCAACTTCCTGGTAACTTAAAGACTGCACAGTAATGCAAAGGAAAAAGTCTGACATTATATGATTTAAAAACTATAAATAATAAATTAATATAACAAAATATAACAAAAATAATAAAAATAAATCATATTAAAAATAATGGATAGACTGGATATAGATATCTACCATTTCTCAGTGAGAATAGTATAGTCTAGACCTAGTTCAAATCTAGCTTCAGATACTTATTAGCTGTGTTATCTGGGGCAAATAATTTCACTTCTCTCTGCCTCAGTTTCCAATCTGTAAAATGAATATGATGATAGTACTTCTCTTCCCACCCCCCAGGGTTGTTGTGAGGATCAAATGAGATGATATTTATAAAGCACTTTGCAAACCTTGAAGTGCTATATAAATGCTAGCTATTATTATTATTAATATTAGTAGTGTGTTATGTGACTGTGTGAAGAAACATAAAAGATGAGTAATCTCTGTTTAGCAAAAAGATGATGAACATTGTGTAAGCTTAGAGAAATATAGCTTAATCAGCAAGGAGCACAGTATAATCTAAGCTGAAAAGAAATGATCCCTCTTCCCAACTTACTACTTTAGAGAGATTACCTCATAAGGAAATAGTGAGCAAGACAACATAATAGCATTTAGTTATAAAGAAGACCCTTAAAGAGCGTTTTGATAGAAATCAGTATATTCATCCTATGACCAGTCCAAGGCCTTATCTGCTGAAATAGGCTTGTCTTCTATTCAGATTAGGTACAGGTCTGGTAATGAGCAAAAAAGAAATATGAGGGAAGGCTCATAAGAAAAAGAAATGCCCAAGCAGACTCTGTCCTAGAAAAAAAATCCATCCTCATTCAAGTGATTGTCCCAATCTTGTTCTAGTCCTTCATCCTTGGGTCCCCTTCAATCAAATCCAATGAAAATTAAGGTTTATAATGGAAACATGGTTATACCATTGTTAACAACTTCTATCAACCTTTAAATGTCTATTTTCTCTCTCAATTTCCCATAATTCCAGTGTAGTGGGGCTAAATTTTTGATCAGGTTCGGTTCTTCTCAATATGAGATCTGTGTCTTAAAGAAATGTCATCTGACTTAAATATAACTAGAGAAAAATTACTTTACACACAGACATTTGTCAATTTTTAAATATATCGGGAGATTAAAATACATTTTAAAAAGGTTGTTTACTTGGATATTAATAAGTTATTTTGCAAAGACATTCATGAAATCTTTGCATAGGCAATAGAGAGGATTTGTAGTATGGTTTAAAGAGAACAGAATTTGTGTGTGTCTCCCATCCCTTCCAAACTCCAGTGGCTTCCTATTATCTCCAGAAACAAATACAAAATGCTCTTTATGGCATTCAAAGCCCTTCATAACCAAGCTCCCTCATTTTCCCAGTTTTCTTATACCTTAATATTTAACCCATACTCTTTGATCCAGTGATATTAGCTGTTTCATAAACAAGATACTCCATCTCTTGGCTCTGATCATTTTCTCTGGCTATCTCCTATGCCTGTAATGTTCTCCCTCCTTCTCTGTTTTATTACTGATCTCCATGGCTTCCTTTAAGTTCTAACTTCTACAGGAAGCCTTACCCAACCCCTTTTTAATTCCAGAATTTTCTCTGTTAATTATCTCCATTTTATTCTGTCTTTAGCTTGCTTTATATATGTTTGTCCACATGTTGTCTCCCTCCTTAGACTGTAACCTCTTTGAGGGTAGAGACTGTCTTTTGCCTCTTTTCTATTCTGAGTGCTTAACATAATACCTAGCACATAGTAGGCACTTAATGAGCATTTATTTGTTGAATGAATTTGGAGTTCCAAATCTTTATGTTTCAATCCCAGTTCTGTTTCTTTTTTTCTTGATGACTTTGGGCAAGTCATTTAGCAGTTTGGGTCTTAGTTTCTTCATTCTCTAAGGAGCCTGGATTAGTGATGTTAAAGGTCCCTTTCAGGTCTAAATCCTGGGATTCCATATGAGATGTGGGCTTGGATCATAGTATAATTAAATGGCCCCTCACTGTTTAAAGACTAAACAACTAGACCAGAAATATTGATTAATGGATCACTTGTCAACTTAAAGGACAACAGCTAATGATTTGTTGTAGTCTTTCTTTGACCTCATCCTGTTCGCCATTTGTATCGATGACTTTGAAGATAACATATAAAGGTTTTCTTATCATACTTGTGCCAAATTGGAATTAATCAGTTCTGTGCCAGACAACAGACTTATCTTGAACAACTTGCCATTTTGGGCTAAAATGAAGAAGATGTTACTTCATAAGAAGAAATGTTAGACCCAGCTCTTAGGTTCAAGAGTAAAATGATTAAGTAAGGCATTGAGGAGCCCCAACTTAACAGTAATTCACTTGGGAAAAAAGCTTAGGGGTTTATAGGTGATTGCAAAGTCAACATTATCCCATAGTTAGCCATAATGTCAAAAAGAGAACATTATGTTGGACCATACTAATGCAAGGCTAGTGTTCAAAACAAGGAAGATGATTTCCTCTTGATAGAGAGGTGATAGACTCAAAATACAGGATAAGATATTATTTTTGGACATTGCCAATATGGGCATTTGTTGTTGGATTGTGCATACTTGTAATGAAAGATCTTTTGTTTTCATTTTGAAGTGGGAAGAGTTGGGAGAAGGCTTGGATAGGCTTGTCCTTCAAAGAGGAAAGAGACAAGAGAGTCATGAGTAATTAAAAAAAATGCATAGGGGGCAACTAGATGGCTCAGTAGATTGAGAGCTAAGCCTAGAGATGGGAGGTTCTGGGTTTTTCCTAGCTGTATGACCCTGGGCAAGTCACTGAACCCCCATTGCCTAGCCCTTACTCCTTTTCTACCTTGGAACCTATACAAAGTATTGATTCTAAGATGAAAGTAAGGGTTAAGAAAAATGAATAGAAGAGAACAGAGAGAAGGCCAGAAAGAATCAGAGACAAAAGAGGACAGCTTTGAAAGTTACATGTAGAATTTGTTATATACTTAAAAAGAAAAGCAAGATATACATAAGAGAAATTGATGTGCAATTTTTTTTCTTCTATTATATTTATGGAAATGTTTTTTTGCTTGTTGTTTGTTAAATTTAAAGAAAAAAAGTTTTAAAAAATCTCCAAATCAATAGATAAAAAATTTCTGGCTATAAAATATTTTTTTTCCCAGAAAAAGTACAAAAATGTATCTTAGTATTTAAATTACTATTACATAGTCAAGATTGAAGTTTTTTTTTGTATTAAGACTTGTTTTTGTTTTCTAATATATATACAATGAAGAAAATGATGCAATTCTTGAAAATGCTTGACTATATATATGTGTATATATGTATATATATTTAAAAACTCTTACCTTCCATCTTAAAATCAATACTGTGTATTAGTTCCAAGGCCAAAGAACAGTAAGGAGTAGGCAAAGTGATTTGCTCAGAATCACACAGCTAGTCTGATCCACATTTGAACCCAGGACCTCCTATCTCTAGGCCTGACTTTCAAAGCACTGAGCCACTTAGTTGCCCACAACAAAATATTTTTAATGTTAGAAATTCTTTCTGCAATAAACAAAAATAAAAATAAGGGAACTGATGGTTCTCACTGTACTTACTGCTGGTCCAAACCACATTTGGAATGTTCACTTTTAAAGGGGACATTCACAGAGTGGAGTATATTTAGAGGAAGGCATCTAAATGCAACAGCTAGATGGTAAAGTGGATAGAGTGCCAGGCCTGAAGTCAGGAAGATTCATCTTCCTAAGTTCAAATATGGCCTGAGACACTTACTAACTGTAGTTCCCTGGGCAAGGTCCTTAACTCTGTTTTCTTCAATTTCCTCATCTGTAAAATGAGCCAGAAAAGAAAATGACAAGCCACTCTAGTATCTTTATTTAGAAAACAAAGAGTCAGACGTGACTGAAACAAATGAACAAAGCTAGAATGGTGAAATGGCCCAGGAACAAGCTCATCTTTGGAGTAATTGGAAGAACTGGAAGGTTTAGGCTAGAGAAGGAAAGAAATAGAGAAATTTTGAGAATTGCACTTATAGGACTGTCATATAAAGTCCTGGGTTCAAATGTGGATCAGCCTAGCTGTGTGATTCTGGGCAAGTCACTTTGCCTACTCCTTACTGCTCTTTGGCTTTAGAACTAATACACAGTATTGATTTTAAGATGGAAGGTAAGAGTTTTTAAAAATATCTACATATATATACTAAATCGAATGGATTTTCTGTTGCCCCAGGGACCAGAACAAGAAACACTTGTTATAGGGAAGCAGATTTGGGTTCAGAACCAGGAGAAAAAATGAGCACTTCTTCCAAAGCGAAATGAATCTACTTGTGAAGTAGCGAGTGTCCCATCACTGGAGGTATTCAATCAGAGGCTGGGCCCTTTTGGGATGTTCTAGTGCCTTCAGTGCTTTGAGGATTGGATAAATAGCCTTTTCATTTTTTACTCCTCAGTGATTCTGGGAGAAGCACACCTCCCTGTGAATGGCTTAGTTGTAGTTGAGTTATGACTCCCACTGTTCCATCTGAAGCGTGGACTTCTGGCTGCCTGCTTTTTCTAGGGAAGCACAAACATACACGCTCTCTGTGGTGTTCCATTCCTCACAGAATTTAAATCTGGAATACTGTCCAGCAGCAGCCAAGTGGTTACCAAAAGAATGTGTCAAGAATCCTGTGTCTAGCAGAAGAGTCTTTAAAAAAAGTATGTGGCCTCTACAGAAATGTTAGATCAGTAGCCATGAAGAAGCATGGAGCCAGCCTTCATGGACATGGGAGCTGTGACTCTTCAGTGATTTTTGACGTCGGTACTACTAATTCTGAAGTTATATTTGGTTGATGTGCCAATTAAACTCTTGACTCTGGACAGGGAACATCGTTCATCAGATTAAAAGTAGTGATTTTTTTTTGGTCATATAGATAAATTTTGCTTCTTTTTCTCCCTTCAATATTCTATCTGTAAAATGGGTCTATTACATTCATTCATGCTGTGATGCAAGGAGATTGCAATTAGGAGACTTGGGTTCCTTTCCAAGCTCTGATCCTGGTTGGCGATGTGCCTAGGGAGGCAGCTGGATTAGAACACTTATACTGGAGAGGCCATTATTTGCAATCTGTGCTTCTGAAGCTTTCAAAAATGGAAATGCTGAGCTCTTTTATTTGTTTTGTAAATTGAACAGAATGTGCAATTTTCTAAATGGGCAAAATGTTATTGATCACAGTTCACTCATAAATTATAAATATTGCTAATTCTCCCCTTTGGTAGGTGCTTTTTAATGGCTTTTAAATGTGGTTAATGGCTGACCTGTTTGTGCAGTGCTGTCAATGCAGAATCACAACAAAAGCTCACCTCTATGGAACTTCGGAGAGTTCATAAATATATAATAAATATAACTCACAATTTAATAATAATTATTAATAATTGCCAGCATTTGTATAATACCTTAAGGTTTGGAAAGCACTTTACAAATATCATCTCATTTTATCTTCACAACAATCCTGGGAAATAGGTGCTATTATTAGCCCCAATTTACATTTGAGGAAACGGAGGCAGACAGAAGTTAAATGATTTGCCCAGGGTCACTGAGCAAGGAAATGTTTCTGGCTGGTTTTGAGCTCAGGTCTTCCTGATTCCAAATCCACACTCTATTCACTGCACAATCTTGCTGCTTCTTAAAAAAAAAAACAAAACCTAAAGCTTTTATCGCTCCACTCTACTACAGTAGGTAGTTTATGTGCGTAGTAGCATCCCCATCTTGCAGATGAGGAAATTGAGGCTCAGAGAAGCCTTGTCCAAAATCAGAGGACTAGGAAGGGGTAGAACCAGGACAGGTAGAAACGAGGTCTTCTTGTCTCAGTCTACTATAGTTTTTCTTTCTGTAGAAGGAGCCCCTGACTCTCAAGGTATTATAGCATGGATGATAGGAAGTCAGCTGTGCTGCTATTGGGACAATCCACTGATTTCTTGAAAGCCCTGAATTAACTATTTGATAACTACCTGCAAGGTCTGTTCCTCAGATTAGAAGGACCATGTAGAGGCCAGTGTAGCAGCCCCTTCTCACATCCCTTCCTCTGCATGCTTCTTTAATTGCATTTAACAGCATGTCAATAAACATCTGTGAATGTGCCTACTGTGAGGAGATAGGATCCCTGCCTTAAGGCAAAGAGAAATGACACATGCCCAGATAATTTATTGCATACATTAATGAATAGTTATCATTCATATTTATACACTGCTTTAAGGTTGTAAAGCCTTTTTTCCTCTACTCTCTAACTCCCATCTAAGGAAAATAATGCAAATCTGCCCTCTGAAAGGGCAGGCACTGTCTTTTTCCTCTTTTTGTATCCCCAGTACTTGGCATAGTGCCTGGCACATAATAGGTGCCTAATAAATGCTTATTACCTGGCTGATAGCAAGTATTATTAGTCCCATTTTAGTTGAGGAAACTGAGGTGTAGAGAGTCAAAGTAAGAATCAAAGCCAGGATATTAATCTAGCACTTCTGATGTCAAATCTATTGCTTTCCCCACGATATCCATCCATCTGTCTCTATTGAGTTGATGATGAATGTTTCAGAAAACAGTGTACCATGTGAGGTGGAAATGATAGTACTGATTTAGGGGCTTAGAGAAGGCTTGCTTTGGGAGATGGCATTTAAGTTGGGTTTTAAAGGCAGGATAGGAATTCATTAATCTTAGAGAGGCAGGGAGGACATTCCAGGAATAGAATAGGCATGAGACAAAAGCAGAGATGGGAAAATTTCAGGGTTTCTGAGGTGGCTAACTATGAGTTCACTGGCTGCTTCCCCATTTTGATTCCCTGCACTTCACAAACATGGAGGCTGGTAATGTCTTACGCTTTATTCCATTATACCTGCCAGGAGACAATACTGTGAGAGCATCTCATTTAGAGCTGTTGAAGCACAGTGTGCTGATTGTTTTTTTTTTTTTAAGTTTCATCACCAGTTTTATTTAAAACATTTTTTTTATGAGTTTCAAATTTCCTCCCTCTTTCCAACCCCTCTCCCTCACTGAGAAGGAAAGCAATATGACATGATACCATTAATCATGTGAAATCATGAACATATTAGCTATGTTGCAAAATAAAAAAAAAAGCAAGAAAAAAGGTAAGAAAACTATTTAATTTTTACTCAGAGTTTATCAGTTCTCTCTCTCTGGAAGTGAATAGCAATTTTCATCATGAGTCCTTCTGAGTTGATGTGGATCATTGTACTGATCAGAATATCTAAGTCTTGCAAAGTTGATCATCATTACAATATTACTATTACTGTGTACAGTGATCTGCTGGTTGTGCTCACTTTACTTTGCATCACTTCATATAGGACCAGGATTTTCATTTCATTCAGAACAATGGTATTCCATCACAATCATATACCACAACCTGTTTAGCCTTCCCCTAATTGATGGGCATCTTATTTATTGATTTCCAATTTTTTTGCCACCAGAAAAGAGCTGTTATCAATATTTTTGTACATATAGGTCCTTTTACTTTTTTCTTTGCTCTATTTGGATACACATTGGATAGTGGTATTTCTGGGTCAAGGTGTATCCAGGTTTTTTTAAAACTCTTTGGGCATAGTTCCAAATTGTTCTCTAGGATAAACGGACCAGTGTACTATTCTTCCAATAGTTCATTAGTGTACATATTTTCCTACATCCCCTCTAGCATTTGTCATTTCTGATAGATGTGGGGTGGTACCTCAGAATTATTTTAATTTGCATTTCTCTAATCAATAATGATTTAGAGCACTTTTTATAATATTATAGATAGCTTTGATTTCTTCTTCTGAAAACTTCCTGTTCATATTCCTTGACCACATGTCAGTTAGGGAATGGCTCTCATTTTCCTAAATTTGACTCAATTCTGTACATATTTGAGAAATGAGGTCTCTATTTAAGAAACTTGGTATAATTTTTTTGATATTACTTCATTATCTATGGTACTTTTTCTCCCTCTGCAAAATGTAGTTTCCCTGATTATCTCTTTTAATTAGAAATATATTTGCTTTCACATTGTCTAAGATCATCATTGCTACCCCTACCTTTTTATTTTACTTCAGCTGAAGCATAATAGATTCTGCTCCAGCCCTTTATTTTAACTATGTATGTCTTTCTGTTTCAAATATCTTCTTAAATAATATATTACCTAATCCATTCTGTTGTCTGTTTCTGTTTTATAGGTGAGTTCATCCCATTCACATTCACAGTTATGATTACTAATTGTATATTTCTCTCCAAACTATTTTCTTCTCTTTATACTTCTGTATTTTTGTTCTGTCCCTCCTCAAAAGTCTGTTTTGCTTCTGACCATTGTCTCTCTTAATATGCCCCCCTTTTATTACATCAATCCCTTTTTTTGGCCCAATTCTGATAAGTGATGTATAAGTGTTGCTTCTTTACTCCATTTCTCCTTTTACTGTAAAAGCTCTTCCTTGGGTACTTCTTTTATGTGAGAGTTTTTTCTATTTTTCTTCTCTATTCCTCCTTCTCTCAGTATGTTCCTGTTTCTCATCTTTTCATTTTTCTTTTTTGACCAACACAATCAACTTATGTTCATGACCTCTGTCTATGTGAGCTCTTTCTAACTTGCCCTTACAGTGATAAGGTTTTTAGGAGTTTTATGTGTCATCTTCCCATGTAGGAATGTAAACACTTTAACCTTACTGAGTGCCTTAGAATTTCTCTTTCATTGTTTACTTTTTAATGCTTTTCTTGAGTCTTGTGTTTGTTTTGAATTTTCTATTTAACTCTGGTCTTTTCATTGGGAATGCTTAAAAGTCCTCTATTTAATGAAATATCTATTTTTCCCTATAAAGGACTATACTCAATTTTTCTGGGTATGTTATTCTTGATTTTAATTCTAGTGATTTTACTTTCCAGAATATCATATTCCAAGGTCTCTATTCTTTTTATGTAGAAGTTGTTAAATCTTGTGTGATCATGATATAGCACCACAATATTTGAATTTTTTTTCCCTGGCTGTTTGCAGTCTTTTCTCTAAACCTGGAAGTTCTAGAATTTGGCTATAATATTCCTGGCAGTTTTCATTTTGGGATCTCTTTTAGGAAATGAACAGTGGATCCTTTCAATTTCTATTTTGTTTTGTAGACCTAAGATAGAGGGGCCTTTTTTCTCTTTCTTTCTTTCTTTCTTTCTTTCTTTCTTTCTTTCTTTCTTTCTCTCTTTCTTTCTCTCTTTCTTTCTCTCTTTCTTTCTCTCTTTCTTTCCATCTTCCCCCCCCTTCCAAACAGAGTCAAGTGACTTGCTCAGGTGCACATAGCTAGTAAGTGGCAGAGTCTGGATTTGAACTCAGGTCTTCCCAACTTTAAACTCATCATTTTATCCACCATGCCCTTGCTTTTAATTTCTTAAAATATGATATGTAGAGAATTTTTTTATCATGGCTTTCAGGTAGTCCAATAATTCTCTCCTTGTTCTATTTCTCATATCAGTTGTTTTGCCAAAGAGATGGTTCACATTTTCTTCCGTTTTTTTTCCCATTTTTGACTTTGTTTTATTGTTTCTTAGTGTCTCATATTGTCATATATTTCTAGTTTCTTCAGTGAGCTTTTGAACCCCTTTTACATTCGATCCATTTTGCTTTTTAAGAAGTTCTTTTCTTGGTGAATTTTTGCTTCTTTTAAAAAAAAAACATTAGGGGGCAGCTGGGTAGCTCAGTGGAGTGAGAGTCAGGCCTAGAGACAGGAGGTCCTAGGTTCAAACCCGGCCTCAGCCACTTCCCAGCTGTGTGACCCTGGGCAAGTCACTTGACCCCCATTGCCCACCCTTACCACTCTTCCACCTATGAGACAATACACCAAAGTACAAGGGTTTAAAAAAAACCCATTAGGCTAATTCTATTTTTAAGGTGTTATTTTCTTTAGTATTTTTCTGTGTGTGTCTCTTTTACCAAGCTATTAATTTTCATAATTCACTTGCATAACTCTCATTTCTTTCCCTAAAGTTCCTCTAATATTATATTATTTTCTTTAACTGCTCCAGAAATTCCTTTTGGGCTTGTGTCCAATTAGCTTTTTTTTTAAAAATGCTTATTTAGCTCTTTTAATGTTGTCTTCTGAGTTTATGTTCTGGTTTTCCATGCCACCATAGTAGTATTTTATGGTCATTATTTTTTTGTTGTTATTGCTTGATCATTTTCCCAGCCTTTTTCTTGATTTAGAACTTCATGTTGAAATTGGACTCTGCTCAACTGGGGATGGGGAGGCAGAGTCCCAAGTCTTAGTGCTAATGCAGGAGGTCTATACATTTTTCAGCTCTTCTGAAGAGGTGTATTTCAGGGATACATGTGATCACTGCTCTTCTTGTCTTTTTTCCTGGTCTTTATCTGAAGGGTCCCCGCTCATCTATGGTCACAAATGCTCATACTCTTCTCTACCTTGGAACCACAACTAGGACCCTGCTCTCTTGTGACTGACCATAAATACTCTTCTCTGCCCTCGTCCTATGTATGGGCAATAGGTCAAATAGTACCTGATCCTGAACCCTGTATAATCAGTTTCCTATAATCTTTTTCTACCATCTCTAAGCTAAAAGCTCCTGAAATTGCTGATTGCTGACCTCCACCCCAGTAACAGACCTTTCCAATTGTGTTGGGCTAGAAAATTGTCTCAGTTTGACCTTTTGTTGGCTCTGTCACTCCAGAAATTGATTTGATCATTCTTTTAAAGCTGGGAAATGTGGGAAAGTTCAACTGGATTGGTGCCTCTTCTCTGCCATCTTGGCTCCACCCTTTGTGACAGAGGATCTCAACTGCTAGTGAAGCCCAGTTTCCCAGAAAGGTGGTATCCAGACTTTTTTTCATCATGCATCCCAAAAGTAAAATACTTTTTGTATGATTGGCCCCAATATATGGGTGTTTTTGAATAAACTACTTACAAACTGTGTTAGTGAATTAAATATATCATAAAAATGGCCCCCAAAAAGGAATCAAGTAAGAATGAGATGAAGATGAAAGCACATGATCCTAAAATCAAAAGGGAACCACTGAAGTTTATTGAGTAAGGGGATGACATGTACAGACTTGAATTTTAGGAAAACCACTTTGGCAGCTATAAGAAGAATGGACCAGAGATGAAATCATAGGATCACAGAAGTATAGGTCTTTGTTCATAAGGGGCTTTAAAGACCATTTACTCCTTACTTTATAGGTAAGGACCCCAAGGCCTACGGAGATTAAGTGAAAGGCAAATCCTTGAGGCAGGGGGACCCATTAGGAGGCTCTTGTTCTATGTCAAGTGAGAGATGGTGAGTGCATAAATGAATATGATGTTAGTATAGAGGAGACAGATAAGAAGGGTATTATGGAGGTAAAAAGCATCATTTGTCATGCCCAATTCTATGATTCCATTTGAGGTGTTTGGTAAAGATACTGGAGTGGCTTGTTATAATCTTCTCTAGCTCATTTTACAGTTGAGGAAACAGAGGCAAACAGGGTTAAATGAATTTCCCGGGTCACCTAGCTAGTATCTGAGGCCAGATTTGACTCAGATCTTCCTGACTTCAGGCTAGTGCTCTATCCACTGAACCACGTAGCTGCCATGACTCACTCTTACTGAATGTGAAAAGAGGAGACTGGGTACTTGCCAGCCACTGTCCAGAGCACAGATGTCTCCAAGTGATATTTAACACACCCATGGAGTTTCCTACAAAGCCAGGTTATTGGTGTATTGGGAGATGGGGTATTGAAGAAGAATTTTCCCAATTGAATCCATGAAGCTACTGCTGCTGTTATCATTGTCCTCTTCATGGTTAGGTTATCACTATCCTAAGAGGTTGATGCCCAGCTCAGAGCAGGAGACATTGGGAGTTTGCAAAGCTACCATTGTGGGAATGCACAAATCTTGTGATATCCCCAATTTAACTGTTAAGCACATTTAAGGTCTGTTCCCTGAACACAGATGCCAAGTAGAGGCTCATTTAGTATTCCTTAACCTCCTCACTTCCCCTGCAATAGGTGAAGGACCATTGAATGTATAATGGACCCTGTGGGGAGGATGAGATGAAACCCACATTCTTATAATCAGATTAAATAATCCTATACTTTTTAGGGTCACGCCATTTTCCTGAGGGTTACAGGACCCCTACTTTAAAGGTTGCTTTTCTGCAAGAAAGGAGTCATTGTAGTGTCCTTCTGGCCCTATATAGTGACATATTATGGTACTGCTAGTGCCAAGGAGTTTTTGGAGCTGACAGGAGCGAGTATTGGAGGTTACCAGGGTGGTAAGGATTTCCCACAGGCAGGAGACCACATTGCATTGCTCTTGGTGAGAGCATACATTGAGTACTTCTCAGCAGTGAATTAAATGTGGTAAGTGGAGCCTTTTTCTGTTCCTTAGTGGTAACAAAGAATACTTATTAAGATAAATGATGAGGATATATGCCATTCATTTATTTAGCATTTATAACTCCAGATTTAGCATTAAAACTCCAGGAAAGCTTCCTAGTGCACACAGAAGGACATAAAAGAAAGGGTTCATGGTTTTAGGGTATGAGGTAGGAGACCAAACTGTGAGTACTTTTAAAGTCCTGGTATACAGGCTTCTTTATTGTTAAAAGGCAAAACAAACAATAGATTTAATTCTAAGTGATTCCTCCAGCATGTTGGGGATAAATGTGATTCCAGTTTAAATAGCAAGGCAGAAGCAGGCAGGAAGGGAGGGAGGGAGGGAGAAGAAACTGGACAAGCAGTGGAATGCTGAGTATGAAGCATCTGGCTGCATCCATATAGTGCTTCTTTATGTTATAAGTAGAGATGAAGGCAAAATAGTCAAAACTGGGGACAGAACCCTACATATGTAGATAGAGGATTGGATGGATTTTGGGGTCAGAGAAGGCATAGGTTCAAATCCCAGACTTGCCAGTGGCTACCAGCATGCCCTTGAGTGACTCACTAAACTTTTGGATTCTCCATTTCTTCATCTGTAAAAATGATGATCTTATTATATTCAATAGAGCTAACTTTGGGAGTTTAGTCTCCTATAGCCATTTCTTTAATGATTCTTCCTGTTGTACTCATTTGAGTGTTCCCTGGGACAAATGGAGTCACAGAGAACCAGACATGACTGAAACAATGAGAAATACGATCATAAGGAACACAGCAGATAGTACCACACAGTAGGTCTACGCCCATATTATTTTTCCTCTTCTATCTGTATACAAAAGTTTGAGTGGGAAAATTGCTGCTTGAGGAACTTGTAGCCAGACTTCCCAAATGGCTTCTCTTTCAACACCATCCTTGTGAGAGATTGCCTCTTGAAAGCAGTACAACTGCTGTCTAAGAGGAGTGGGTAGGACGTCTCCAGCCATAACCAGGAGCCGATGCTGAGAGCATATTGAAAAGCTGTCTTCAGTCCTGCCCTGCTGGCTCTAACAACCCAGTTCACTGTTTCTGTTGCACAGTGGGGTCTTTGATGCACCAGAAAGAGCTGCTTTTTTCTTTTGCTTCCACCAACACCGCCGGTTCAATTGAGAGCTGGTAGATTCCTTCTTTCCCTTAGGGAGAACTTATGTGAGGATTTTCTATGTTTTAACATCTTATTCTGTGAAACCGTTTTTTAATTGTTTGCTGTTCAGCAAACAGTGGAACTGAACATGGTCCTTTCATAGCAGGTCAGTGTCTTCACTCCCAGCCCAAAGTGTTGCTTCAGAGTGCTGTATTCTCTCAGGGCAAAGCACACTAGGGAGGATAGACAGCCGCAGCCCCTGAAACTTTTTTACTTGCCTTTCCTGCATAGAAGTTTATTTTTTTCCTCCTTTGCTTTTATAGATACCTAAACTTAATATCCAGTGCCTTTCTCTTGGTCATGTTTCATTTCTTTTTTTTCAACTAACTACTCTTCAATCATTACAACAGAGAAGGGAAAAAGGTGATTCAGTGAGTTTTACCCCTAGAGCTAAAATTTATTTTTCTTGATCTGTTTTGTATCTTTCTACCTCTCTTTCTCTCTTTCTATTCTTCCCCTTTCATGCTTGTTAAATAATTATATTTTAACTAAAATCACTTACTTTCCCATTTATATTTAATCTTGCCACATAATTTAAAAAATCTTGCCCAAGATCTGGAAGTACAAATATATAGTACTCATTTCCTCATTATTTATTCATTTTAGGTTCCTTTACATTTTAAAGGGAACAACCAAGATGCTTTTTATTCAGAAGAGGATTGATGCTGTTCCATCCTGATGCCTTTTTTCCTCTTCTGAGGTAAGTGAAATTGTCCATCATTAATTTCTTTAGAAAAAAATCTGTGGAGGCAGATTACTTTTATCGATGTTTAACAGTAGATTTATATAATATGTATATATGCATGAATATATTATATATAGTTTGAAATTTCATTTTATATTTATCATTATCATCAATTTTATTTTGATCAATAATAAATGATTACTTCAAAGTGAAAGTGATTTTTCAGAGTAGCAAAGTCATAATACTAGCCCTTTTTCTCTATTTAGTGTGGAGAAAATAAACATTTACTTACTATGTGTACATTGAGTTTTATAATTTTTTCCAGAATTTACCACTTCTTGGATTTCTACTTATTAATTCCTTTTTTTCTCTACCTGTTAATTCTTAAGAACCTACTTCAAAATTTTACTCAGTGAAAGAGGAAGAGCATTTGTCTTGTCTTTGGAATTCTGGAGATAAAACGTTAGGCTTTCCAAAACATTCCATTTTTGTAAGAGGAAACACAAGTTCATTTATGTTAGAACAGGATTATATAAGCTCATAAGCTTAGAGAACCAAGCCACCCTCTCAGTAATGAGGCAGATGGCATGGTTGGTATACTCTTTTAGAACTTTTTAGGGACTCACTTTACCTTTAGAATGGTTTGTTTTCTTGGTTTAGTTTTGGGATATCCCTTGAAACATTGTTCTTGTGCTTTTCCTATCACCAGTCACCTCTGAGACCAACTCTTTGCTCAGATATTTCAGTGTATTTGCTCTGCTATAATTTTTTTTAAATTGTAGGGACTCCATGAAATTTGTGAAATCCAAAAATAGGAAATAAGAAACTAGGGATCTGGTTCTCTTCTTAAAATCCTGCTTTAGCATATAATTTTTTTCTGTTTCCATCTTCAAACAACAGAACAGAGATGGAAATAGATAAACTCAGGCTACATACCTTTCAGGAAGTACCTTATTTCCATTTTAACAAATCCCTCTAGAGATTTTGCACATGATTTTACATTTTTCTCATGCATTTTATCACTTAGCCTAAGATGTAAGGGCATTATCTAAAAACATTTATTATTATCATTCATTCATGGACTACCTCACACTTTATACTTAGAATTCAGTGAAGTGTATACTTCTAAAAGGGATATATTTGAATTGTTAATCATGGAAAGAAACAACTCAGATAAAAGCCATTTCTTTATATAATTGCAACTGCTTATGATTGTTCACAAATTCTTTTCTAAGTAAAAGTATAGAAGTAAAAAATAGGTAAGAAGAGTTTGATGTCAACCTAGGGAGTGAATATAATGATGTTTAAAGAAGGTTAGCTTGGGTTTAGGATTGGTTAATGAGTTTGAAAGTATTTTGGTTAACAAGAAAAAGAATTCCCTTTAGATGGCCTTAATTAAATGCAATTATTAAAAATTGGAAATAATATACATATATTTATACAACTCTTAAACTGCATGGAACTTGTGCTCTCTTCATTGTGGGTTTTCTCTCTACTGGTATAGATATCAACTCCTCCACACCTCATTTTGTATGCTTCTTGTCCATATCTTTCTATAAATCCTCTACAGATATTGCTTTTAAGCATTCTTGTGTTTCTTTTGATATCTGGTGGATACTTGTGTGGAGGGAGGGAAATAAAGTTCATTTTGAACCAGACTTGAAATCTTATCAGCATTGTGAACTCCAAGTGTGGAAAACCTCCAAAACAATGAAGATCTGTGTCTGCTCTGCAAAGAATAAGGAATTGTTTGGGGCACTAAAGAGTTAGTGACTTGGCCAGAGTCAAACAGTCAGTAGAGTCAGGTAGGACTTAAACCAGGTATTTCTGAAACCCAAGAATGGCTTTCTATCCTCTTACACTACCTAAGAAACTATTAAGTCCATTCTCCTCCCCCAATTTATAAATAAAGAAACTGAGGTCTTTGTAGGTCATTTAAATGACTTACCTAATGTCACAGGTAGTAAGAGACAAAGGGTCATATTTGAACTCAGGTCTTCTGTTGTCCTGTTGTGATATATAATAGAAATAAACCATAAGTGATCACAATCCAGAGAAATTATTAAAGGAAGAGTAAAGATGATTTGGAATGAATTCAAGGTATCAGAATATAAGGTTTCCCCAAAGTTTTAGTGTGGTTTTAAGCTTTAGTTGCCAAAAGATGCACTAAGTCCTTTGGGACATCCCATATATTCAGCTCATGTGTTGTAGTGGGAAATGCACTGGGACTTGAAGTCAAGGAGACAGGGATTCAAGTCCTTGTCACAACATTTACTACCTTTGGAAGAAATATAAAGTGTGGGAGTAAAAGACTCCCACAGGTCCAGGAAAATCTTGGTGGCGAGACAGCGTTGGCGACATGACTGAGATGAATGAGAGTAATCAGAGTTTCAGCCAAAGCCAGACATCATAAAGATTGCTCTAGTCAGCTTTTGGGCTGTGTTTATTTTATACGCTTTGAGATCACATATAAAGTTAGCATGGAAATCCATTCTTACCATACATCTTTTCTTAGAGACAATGTGTTAGGAGTGCTTGATATATAGTGGTGGGAAAGTACAGGCTTTTTCATGGAAGACAATTTCTCCAAATTTCATTCATTGTTCTTTTATGTGTACTGTACCGAATCAGGGAGGGGGGAAACTTGGAGACTATTCTGGCCTGTTTTTTTAGGCACCTGTGAATGGGAGTGAGAGGCCCAAGTTGGGGTTTTAGAATCTTTAACATTAACTCACTATTTGCTGGTTTGTTGTTAAGTGACTTCTAGGAGAATTTCTGTATTATAACATATAAGGGTGGGGCTTTTCCTAGGAGGTTGTAGGGGGCTTGTGAGGGTTCTAGTAATGGCCCATGATGTTCCTCTATATATTCCTGGGGCTAGATAAAGATATTGATTACAATAATTCTAATAAAAGGGAATGTTAGTGAGAAAAGAGTCACATAGGGGAATTTGAGTGGAATTACCATCTTTCTGTCACCTGCTGTGCAGGGTTCCGGAGCTTGTGTGGGCTGTGCAAACGTCATGAGTTTTGACGGCTTCCCGCAATAAAGGGCTTCAGTTTACCTAATGTGGTAATTTTTTTTTGTAGCTAAGATTTCTGTTTCAAAACCTTACCTAACCTGGCCACATCTTTGCTACTTTATCCACTTTACTCCCATCCATGTATTTTATGATGCAGGGACACTGGGCTTCTCAATGATCTTCAGTTCCTATGTAATGCCCTAACAAGCAATTCCACAGTTATCCAACCCTTTTTCTGCTGGCCATCCATTTGTTTATGGCCATATCTGTTGAGATTGAGAATTTCAGTCACTATTAAAAAGCATCTGATCTTACTTTTGTAATAGAGGTGGCTGACTGATTTATTTAAATGTCTTTCAGATTGTTGAAAAAATGTCAAGATGATTTTCTTTAATCTAGCTCCTCACCCCACCCCCACCCCAAATCATGAGCTTAACTCTTCTTTAAAGGTCAGTTCTATCTTGTAATTATGTTGGGAAGAAAAATATGGAGTCAATATAGTAAAATGGATTTATTTTAGGAGTAAAGGTAAAGATGAAAGCAAAGTACAGTGAGAAGCATATAAGTCTTGTTCAAAGCCCATAGATAAGATCTTAAGACATAAAGTTAGAGAGAAGTATACATTTCTAAAAAAGTTTCACTTTTCCATATGAATACAATAGCTGTTTTGTATTTGTGATTTATTGAGATTTGATGGAACATCTCTTCCTGCCCTGTACCTCTCGTTTGGATTTTGATTCAGAAAGCTTGAGTTCAAATTATGGCTCTACCATTTATTATGCTATCTCTATAACATTTGTCTAGTCAATTGGGCTTTATGTTCTTTGGGTTTCCTTCCTCATTTGACCTTAAACATAAGCAATATCAGATGTGCTATAGAGGGTCAGGTTGCTAGGTGGTAGAGTAGTAAAAGTACCTGGCCTAGAATCAGGGAGACTTATTTTCCTGAGTTCCAATCTAGCCTCAGTCCCTTTATAACTCTGTGACCCTGGGCAAGTCCCTTAACCCTGTTGGTTTCAGTCTCCTCATCTGTCAAATAAACTGGAGAAGGAAATGGCAAACCACTATAGTATCTTTGTAAAAAAAACCCAGATGGGATCCTAAAGAGTTGGATTTGACTGTGTTAAAATTAAAAATGATAAAGACTGATAAAATAAGAGAAATTAATATTTTAATAGCCATGGCTTTGTTGGTAATACATACATACATACATACATACATATATATATATATTATATGTATATAATATATATATATATATATATATATATATATGACAGTGCTTGATTATCTTTTAAATTTACTGCTGATGCCCATCCTCTTTCTCTTGTACACCAGCCAGCCACCCAGGAAAACCAAGAGGCTTTCTCTAGGCCCTCCTCCGAATTTAAACTGCACTATGTGTGGGGATGTTTGACGTCCCCACGCCCAAAAACCGGAAACCAGAAATCCCATTGGAATCACGGGAAATGTAGTCTCACAGTCCCCACGTATCCATAGGAAATTTGCTAGACACTTCCAAATAGCACTTCCCTGACTTCAAAACAAACAACTGAGAGGACTGAACAACAGCTTAGAGAGGCAACAACTGGCATAGGGGGAAAATACCAAATCTGGAAGCAAAAGCCTGGGTTTAAGTCCCAGCTCTGACACTGTATGACTTTGGTTAAGTCTCTTCATCTCTGAGTTTTGTCTCATCTCAGGTTCTGGGAACACCTTTTTTTTTTTTTTTTTTTTTTTTTTTTTTTTTTTTTTTTAACAGCATGAGTAGACTGAAATGTCATAGAATGTTTTAGGCATTTAATTTACCTATATATATATATATATATATATTTTTTTTTTTAAACCCTTAACTTCTGTGTATTGGCTCATAGGTGGAAGAGTGGTAAGGGTGGGCAATGGGGGTCAAGTGACTTGCCCAGGGTCACACAGCTGGGAAGTGTCTGAGGCCAGATTTGAACCTAGGACCTCCTGTCTCTAGGCCTGGCTCTCAATTCACTGAGCTACCCAGCTTTCCCTTACCTATATTTTTTAAAACAGCATTTGACAAAGTCTATTTTGCTTCTCTCGTAGAAAAAGATGGAGAGCTATCAATGGTTTGGCCATGGTGTAGTTTGTGGATTCATGGCACATTGTATGCTTAGATCCAAATAGTAGTCATCAGTGGTTTAAAGCCAGCTTGGAAGAGTGATATACTAGAGTATACTGGGGACGTGTGCTTTGTCCTGCAGTGCTTGACATTTTTATAAATGACTTCAATAGCAGAGTTGTCACATTTATAGTTGACACATAGCTATGAAGAGTAGTGAACATGTTGGCTGTCTTTGTAGTCAGAAGATCTAGTTTCAGTTTCTGCCTCTGATACCTATTACCCATATGACTTTTGGCAATTTACTTAGCCTCCTTGGGTCTCAGTTTCCTTAATCATTAAGAGAGGAAGTTTGGACCAGGTGGCCTTTCAGACTTATTTCAGCTCAGATGTCTTTTTGACTTATTCAGGATCCATAATAATCTCAGCAGGTTAGAATGTAAGGCCAAATCTAATCAAATGAAATTTAATAAAGATAGATATAATGTTTTATATTTGGGGTCAGAAACCATTTTTTACAGGTATTTGATAGAGAAGGTGTAGTACTTAATCTGAAAAATATGTGTGGATTATAATATTCTCTTTCTCAATGTAAGTCTGTAGTGTGATAGGACAACCAAAAAAGCTAATATAGGATCTTAGGTGGCATAAAGAAGTGAGTTGCATTCAAAATCCAGAAATGATAGCCCCTCTGAATTTTCTACTGGCTAAACAATTTCTAGAATATTGTGTTCTATTTTGAGTGCCCTATTTTAGGAAATGTATTGATAAACTGGATAGTGCTTAGAGGAAAGCAGACATGGGAGTGAAAGGGCCTCAGGATAAAGCCATATTGGAATTGGTTGAAAGAACAAGGGTTGTTTAGCCTGGGGAACATATATTGCTATTTGTAACTTTAACCTGGTATGTGTAAGGGGTTAGACTTATTTTACTTGGCTCTAAAGGGCAGAATTAGAAGCAGGGGATGGAAGTTGCAAAGAGATAAGTTAAAGTATGATAGAAGGACAAACTTCTTTTTTCCATATTATTCAATTTTGTAAGTTAATAATCTTATAAAACCAAGAACCCCCAAATATATACTCAAATAAACAAGTGATAAATCATATGCTTTCATCTGCATTCAACAATTCTTTCTCTGGAGGTGAATAGCATCCTTTGTTATAAATCTTTAGAATTGTTCTGGATCATTGTATTGCTGTTAGTAGCTAAGTATGTCACATTTGATTATTCCACAATATTGCTGTTACTTTGTCCAATGTTTTCCTAGTTTTGCTTATTTCACTCTGCATCAGTTCACATAGGTCTTTCCAGTTTTTTCTGAAATCAACTTGCTTATCATTTCTTATAGTATTCCATCACTAATCCACCACCAATCCACCATCACCATAGAACACAATTTGTTCAGCCATTCCCCAATTGAGGGACATCCAATTTTTTCCAATTCTTTGCCACCACAAGAAGAGCATTTACAGATATTTCTGTACAAGCAGATCCTTTCCTATTTTAGAGGGACAAACTTCTTACAACTAGAGCTGGCCCAGTCTAGAATGGGCTGCATTTGGAGGTAGTGAGTTTCTCCCCTTATTGGAATATTTTAAACAAACTGCTTCTTACTAATAACAATAAACATTAAGTGCTTACTGTGTGCCAGACACTGTGCTAAGCAGTAGGGAAGGAGGATAGTCCTTGTTTTGGAGTTTACATTCTAGTGGGTTACCAAAAAAGAACTTAAAAAGGAGGAGAGGTATCTATTGGGGATGATGGCAAAATCTGGAGAAGGATGATTGGTTAATCCAAGCTCTTCCTAAAAATGTAGATCCCAAGAGGAACTCATTGTTGGGAGAAAGAAGTGTTAGGGAAGGAGAAGGCAGCTGAAGCATGATGGCATAATTGGAGAATGAAGCAAGGCTGGTCTGAGTCCTTCCTCAAAATAGAGGTTTTGGAAGGAACTTAGAGACCATAAGCATAGAAGATTTAAGAACAGATTGGAATAAGTGGTTCTTCCAGCTCTGAGAGCCTTTGATTTCTCACCCGTAAACCTGGAATAATGTGATTTTCTCTGTGTACCTCAAATAGGCTTGTGAAGATCAAATGAGATAATTTCTGTATTATAAAATGCTGTGTACAAGCAAGGGGCAGCTAGCACAGGGGAGAGAGTGTTGGTCTGGAATGAAGAAGACTCATTTTCTTGAGTTCAAATATGGCCCCAAATAATAGCTGTGTGTCTCTGGGCAAGTCATTTAGTCCTTTTTACCTCAGTTTCCTCATTCATAAAGTGAGCTGGGGAAGGAAATGGGAAACCATTCTAGTAATTTTGCCAAAAAAACTCCAAATGAGGTCAGAAAAGAGTTAGACACAACTAAAAATGACTGAACTGAATGTACCTGTGAACCTTATTTTCACTGTTAAATGTATATATGTTTTGCACCAACCAGGGGGAAAGTAGGAACATTTCATATGGACAAAAATCTAATTTTGAAGTGATTTGCATGCAATTGGGACATGCTGGGGCTCTCCAGGACATTAAACTGTATTGTTTTTTAGTGTGTGTTCTCAGTATTTTTCACATGGGTGCCAAATAAATGGAATAGAATTGAAAAAGGAGCCTACAACCATATAATGATGATGATGATGATGATGATGATGATGATGATGATGATATTAACAATATCTCACATTTAAGAATTAAAATATTAAAATATTTAAATATCTCACCTTAAGGTTTACAACATGCTTTATATACATTATTTCACCTATCATGGCAGCACATGCAATATATAATATATTGTATTGCTTTAATTACTTGTGTGATTATTGTAGGTCCATAAAACAGCCACCTTACCCCTGCCAGATCAATCTTCTCTCCATAACCAGAGAAGTTATGCTTAGTCCCAACTTAGTGTCTGTACTAATGCTAATATATTGCATTTATTTGTATATCACTTTAAGGCTTACAAAGCACTTTACAAATATCATATCTTTTGAAAGGAAAATTGTTTTTTATTGCCTTTGTATTATTGATCACAAACTGAGTGATCACATATCCTTTAGACAATTATAATTTAAGAAAATTATTATACTGACTCTATATAATAATAGAATATTAGCCATAGTATTAGAAAGGGAATAGTTTGGCATATTAGAGCTTTATAACAACTAAATATATTAAGGGCTTCTGTTGGAGAAATAAAAACTTCAGGTCTTGTAGTTATCAAGGGAAGCTGAAACTCATATAGAAGGAGCTGGGTTCATTGGGAGTGGAGTATGAACAGCTGGCCTGATGAGATCATATGAAAACTACCTTGGCATGGTTTTGTTTGATCCTTTGAAGATTTATGCCAACTATAGGCTCCATAGAGAGTCTTATGGCCAAGAAAGGTTACTTTGACCTAAGTAATGACAGTTAACCATGTTCTGAACTTAGGACTTTGTACCAAATGTTCTAAACCCTCATTACCAAACACCATCACATGTTTTTAACATTCTCATGCACCTTCTAGCATGCTAATGACTTATAATAATTACATGTCAGAAACCTATAAAACACAATGTTGAACATTTAAGGAGGTCATCACCACAGGCTGGGCATGGTGCCACCTCTAGCTTTAATTTATCATAATTAAAGTTTGGATCTTCAGCTCAGAATTATGGCTCAGAGATTTCTTTATTTGTTACACATTATACTTTCATAATCCCCCTAGAAACTATCACTTCTAAATATAGTCTATATAAATATATCACACATATGTATAAATATAATAGGGTAGCTAGGTGGTGCAGATAACAGAGTACTAGGATTGAAGTCAGGAATACTCATCTTCCTGATTTAAAATCTGGCCTTAGACACTAGCTGTGTGACCCTGGGCAAGTCACTTAATCCTGTTTGTCTCACTTTTCTAATCTATAAAATGGCAAAACACTTCAGTATGTTTTCCAAGAAAACTCCAAATAGGATCACAATAAGTAAGATATACCTAAAAAAAATGACTGAACCACAACAACAACTAATTTTGTACTTATTTTACCATTTGAGTTACCATATATATTTTACTAACATCATGGTATATTTGCTCTGTTCAAAATTTTAAAATTCTTCTTAATCTTCAATTTTTATCAATCTAATTTAAGAAACTTAACAAAGATTATGGAGAGAAGATATTTACTATTTGTTTTTGGATTTTAAGATTTTCTTTTATATTTGCTTTTATATTTATTGTTAAACTCTTACTCAGAATGAACAACTTCCAATCTTCTGAGATATAAATTCTTAGCTCAGAGTATTTATATGAAACTTCCTTAAAATTTCTTTCAAGATCTAGAAGCAGAAAGGGTCCTCTGTCACACATGGTAGAAAGCATGGCTGATTTTAGTACTTGTATTTTATTGTTTAGAAAGGGTAAATTAGTCAGCTCTTATGTAGCAAATCCTTGTTTCAGATCACTAAATGGTACCCTGGTGGCTTGAGAGAATGCAGTTTTGAAGCACTCAGCTTATACACAGGGAGGAGCTTTTTAGACTCAGGGGATTTGATCACCGCCTACAACATCATTTCAGGGGAAATTAAAATGGAATATAATTTGGGTAACTTCCAGAGTGTGGTAGTTGATGGTGTGAAAGCAAGGAACTGATAAAGCATTTGGAGATTTGAGGTAAAAGAAATGATAGAAATTGGAGAAAAGGAGAGCGAGAGAGGAAGGTGGGTATACAGTTCTGAGGACCTCCTAGCTTTATTGCAGCCAGCTAATGAATTTACTCTTTCAAAAGGATACCATTAACTGCCTAATCCCCAAATCCAAAGACTCCTTATCTCTTTTCTTATTTGGACACTGTGATACCTTGCCATCCTGGTTTTTCTCTTATCCCTCTGATTATTGCTTCTCTGTTTTCTTTTTTCTTCTTCAAGCATTTGGCTATACCAGGCATTATTATTCACCTAATAATAGCCTGCCCTCATAACAGGCATATGGCATAGTGGATGAAGTGCCAGGCTTGGAGTCAGGAAGACTCATTTTGCTGAGTTCAAATCTGGCCTCAGATACTCAGTAGCTGTGTGACTCTGGGCAAGTCACTTAACCCTGTTTGCCTCAGTTTCCTCATTTGTAAAGTGAACTGAATAAGAACATGGTAAACTACTCTAATATCTTTGTCTAGAATACCCTGAATGGAGTCATGAAAAATTGGACATGACTGAAACGATTGAACAATGACATTATAGGTGTAATCTGAACCTCATTGTGGAATAACACGATTTATGAAAGAACTGCTCCTCCTCTTTAATTTTTATTATTTTTTGTAAAAAATCAAAAGTAAGATTCAGACCAAGTGTGAAAAGAGAAGGAACTGTGTTTCAAAAAGAGAAGTAAAGCAATGTAAAATGGTAGAAAGTGCCTTAGATTTGTAGTTAAAAGACAGGGTCAAATTCTGAGCTCTGCCACTTTCTGGCTTTGTGACCTGGGCGAGTGACCTGCAGTAAAGGTCCTTCCCACCACTAAAGCTCTAATCCTATGATACTAAAGTGAAGTGGAATTAAATCAAACCAAAAATATTGAGATTATGGAAACACATCCATAGCAATTGGGGTGTCGATGAAGCTTCAAAACTTACCTTCTACTCTGCCCTCCTAATGACAATTGCCAAGGAGAAAAACAAAGGGATGAATCAGATGCAAAAACTCACCATAGAATTTATAGCGTGTGATTCCCAAGCACAAATATTTGTAGCTGGATGAAAATAAAACCTTCAAGTGCAGCCTAAAATAGCTTACAACACTCTCTAGATTCCAATTCCAGCAGAAAGTCAGTGGAAACTAAGGCAGTATTTCAGAGACCTGGGCTGGTTTCAGATGGGCAAGGTTTGAGTTTAATTTTTGTTCATATGCTTTTATATTTGGCCATTGCTTCTTAATCTGTCCCACAGTTATTTAGGCCAGGGATGTCCCCTCACTAGGTTTTATTGAATTGCTAATAGCCACACTTTGTTTTAAGTTACTTAATTTATGTTTTAGTGGTTAGAATATAAGGCTATAATCACTGGGACTCTTACTGTATTCCTCTTTTTTGTGAAGGAAGGTGGGAAACATTTTTTTTGGGGGGGGTGGTTGGGGTTTTGAGTTTTACATCTGTTCCTATTTACTCTTTATGGAGCTGCAATTTCTCAGAAACCATAGGAAGGCACATGAGGTCTCTTTGGTCCCTGAACAAGTCATAGGGAAATCTGAAATCTTAAGCAAATATCATTTCAGCAGAGGAAAAAAGAAGCATGCATCACCAGTTCAAAAACAAACAAACCTTACTTTCCATTCTAACACCAATTCTAGAACAGAAGGGCACATACTAGGCAAAAGGGGTTTAAGTGACTTGCCCAGAGTCACACAGCTAGGAAGAATCTGAGGCTAGATTTGAACCCAGATCCTCCTGACTCCAGGTTTGATCTTCTATGACCTCAGTACACCCCCCCTTTTTTTTTAAAGAAAGGAAAAAGGCATAGTCAGTAAAATTTTTAGCATTATTAATGTTATCTCCAAAAAAGCTGAAAAATCTAAAATTTGAAAATTTACACTGAAGAATAGAATATCAACTGGAGAGAGAAGATGGTTAACAGGAAAGTAAAAAATCAAGCACATAATTGATTCATTCTTGAAGAGAGTCTTGAAATCAGAATCAGGAGAAACCTAACTGTGTGGGCCAATTACTTAACATCTCTGTGTGACTGTTTTCTCATCTGTGAAATGTGGAGTATAACATTTACCTCATTGAGCTATTGTGAGGTGCAAATGAAACAACATATGTAAAATGCTTTGCAAACAGTAAGTAATATATTACTGCTAATGACTGATTATTTATGAAGGCCTCATTTTCTCTTAAGCAGTTTGAAATATTTCCCTTAACTGATTACTTAAGACTGTGGAACATTTTTTTCCAGTTTTGTTTTCTATTGGATATGTTAGATCCCTCCCTTTTTCTATTTCCTACCTCTGCTTTGTGAAGAATACGTTAAAAAATTCATTTCTAGGTACCAGACATTCTCATCTCTGTATTCATATCCTTGGATTTGTTTTTCCTTTCTATTGTGTTTTCACTTCCGTGAGGTAGGAACCTGGTGTTCTGTTGTGACCATGACCTTTCTCCTCTCCTATTATTACTTTTTAAATTGTTCTGAATTACAACTAAAAAGGAAAAAAAAGTTTACATGATGTGGCAAAACTATCTAGAGCATTCTAAAGTATTTTTCTGCCCTTTTTTTCTGATCATTTTTACTTTTCTTTTTTCCAGATAACAGAGAGGAAATTGTCCTATGTAGGTCTCATGTTTAGAACTGTAGCCTAATTCCATATTCCTTTAAAATATACCACTGTGTGCCTTGTTATGAATCAATTATGTGCTTGGTTTTTTTAATTTAAATTTTATTTTTTAAACTCTTACCCTGTCTTAAAATTGACAATAAATATCAGTTCCAAGACAAAAGAGTGGCAAAGGCTTGGTAGTTGTGGTTAAGGGTCACACACTTGGGCTAGATTTGAACCCAGGATCTCCCATCTCCAGACCTGGCTTTCAATCCACAGAGCCACCTAAATACCCTCATCCATGTCCTCTCAGAGATTTGTTTCAGGAGATTCACTGAGCTTGCTTAGTTGCCTTCCTTGCCTTCTTCTGACATCACCCAGATATCTATGGAGCACTCTGGCTGCCCATCCCTTCTCTCTCAATTTTGCCAGTTCCTCTTAGGTCTTCTTTCTTCTGTAGTTTTTTGATGATATCCTTTACTCCTGATCTTCGGACTTACTCATTGGCTTGCTTACTGTAGCTTGCTTACACTCACTATGCACCTTTCTCTTGACTTCTTTGGAGAATGCTCATCTTTAGTTCTTTGGAGGGCGTATTTAGGTCTTGCTACCCATAACACTGATGAAATGTTTACTTTGACAAGATGTACTGTTGCTTTCATGGGAGCTTGGGGGATTAGTAAAAGAACTTTGTAGTTTTCTGAAAGCATTCTAGCATACTCTACCCCCTTTTTCAGCTCTAGACCCAGACCATTATCCATCTGTTCTGGATACATAGTTATCTATCTCTACCTCTACTTCTATTTCTTCCTCTAAATATCTATTTTTCTCTCTCTCTCTTTTTCTATATATGTCTATATACTATTAGATAAATAGTGGCAAGCTATGTATCTATATTTCTGTACAGTGGCAATATATATTATAAGGTGATAAGCCAAATGTATGTTGAAATCTGAACCAGAGACATTCTTCATCTACTTACTCTTTTCTCTGAGAATGGACAGGTCAAATTCTTCTCAGTGATTTCAGATTTTTTCCAGGAGGCTCTACAGTGTCCAAGAATTTACTAGTCAATACAGTATCATCACTCGCAGGGATATTTGGGGGAATTTCACTATCTGCAAAGGAATCTCTCCTCAAATTGGACTCTATACTGTATCTCTTCTTCCTCCTCACAGAGGTGGATACTTTTGGCAAATATAAATCTGACCCTTTTATTCCTCTCTTGTTACTGATTATTAGAGAATCTTTACGCAAGATTATAGTCAATTCTGTTATAACTCAACATATTCATTTTTTAAAGACCCTTACCTGCTGTCTTAGTACTGGTTCCGTGGCATTAAGAGTGGTAAGGGCTAGGCAATGGGGGTCAAGTGACTTGGCAAGGGTCACATAGCTGGTCAGTGTCTGAGGCCAAATACCTACCTTCTCTAGGTCTGGCTTTTAATTAATGAGCTACCTAGTTGCCCCCAACATATTCATTCTTAAAAATGGGTCAAATTCTGGTGATTGTTCTTGATGGAGAAAAATTTGTTCTAATAATTAAAATTCTTTTCTTTTATAATATGCAAAATTGCACAATAAAAACCACAGGGCTTGTGGGGAAAATGAGGTTAGTGGCAAAATACTCAAAAAAGTCAGCAGTGACTCATTAAAAAAAGTAGGAACCAAAAAATTAGAACAGTTTTATATATGTTAAATGATTAAAAAAGCCATAAATATAACAGTAAATAGTGGCAGTATTCATAGCCTTGGACTTTTGCTTGGTCTCTGTCTTGGTTTTCAAAGTAAAATCATGGCAGGTCAGGAATCAGTGGCCTGAATTGGGGTGATGACAGGTAGAGGTGGACCAGCCTTCCTCAGTATATTATTTCTATTTCACCAGAAAATACATAATAAATATGGAATATTACCTTGAAAAAACCCTGAAATTTGATTGTAGAAGTGGGTGTTAGAAGGATTGCAGCTTGTGAATTGTTGGGAAATGGTATGGTTTTCTGTGTTACTGTTTCTGGACAAAATTGTGCATAAGCAAACACAAAATTCATGTTATGCTCTATCCATTCCCTAATAAGTCACTTGTACTGGAACAAATTCACATTTTCAGAACAAATCATTTATAGAAGAACTGACTGTATTTTTGTTACATTTTCTAAAGAATTTTAAATAGTACATATTTGAATGAGAGTTATAAAAAAAACTTCAAGGTATTGTTTTATTCTACTGAGTGAAATACTTTATTTTTTATAATTAACAAATGATAAAGATAATGGGATCTTTCATTATCTATTTCAGTAAATTTGGAAATAGTAAAGATGTCGTCCATTGTTAAATAACATTTGCAAAAGTCTGTTATTTCCAACTGATACCCTGACTTCTTGATCATGCCCTCAATCAAGTATGGGATGATCCTCAAAGATTTTGCAATATAGGAGAGTAGGCATTTAGTTAAATAGTTGTTTATGTTTTCTTGGTCACTTTTTAAAGAAAACAATAAATTCTGAGTTTTTATGTCTGTAGTGTCTTACTATCCTTTAGGTTCTTTTAAATAAGTCCTTTAGAGCGCTCACAATTGGATTTCAAGCTTCTGTTATATATCCCTTCTACATATATTTGATTCAATCCAGCTATTTTCCCCATTTTTATTCTCTCTGTTGCCATTTCTATTTCTACTAAAAGCATTTCAGATACTGTGATGCTGGATTCTACTATGCTTAATGGAGAAAAATTTCTTCTAATAATTAAAATTCTTTTGCTTTTTTGTTTGTTGTTTTCTCTCCCTTTTCATTCTTGAAAGCCTTTGGGATGACTTTGCTTAATTGGATAGCTTTTCAAGCTTTCTTTAAACTGATTTTATTCTTCAGGGCTTCATTCTGCTTTATTAGACAACACTGCCTATCATCCAATTCTGTCAGATTTTGTAGATGAGTTTATATTCCAACCTGATATTGTCTTTGGTAGCCATTGTACTCAGTTAGCAAGCCAGATGTTTATAGACTAAATTATTATCTGTGCTCTTTGGTCTTCTTTTAACAGTTGATTTATATTGGTTTAATTTCTGAGTAAAATGATTTTAGTTGGTATTGACATTATTTCTTTATGACAATATGAACAATTAAATGACAATATGAACAATTAACAATAAAGAAATGTGAAAATATTTCTTTATTATATTCATTATGTTCATTTACTATTTTAATTCATAATACCTTATTTAATATAGGGTTAAATTTTCTTAATTGTGCACCAGGCCTTTTTCTCATTGCTATTCTTCTCAATCATTATAAATTCTGATTTTTTTTTTTTGGTTCAGGAATAACTAAGCATGTTCACAATAAGTGCTTTTCCTATCTGTTAAAATGTAGTCACTTTCACTTTTTGTGATATATTTTAGTTGTTACCATGTCTGAGATCTATCAGTTCTTTAAAAAAAATTATTAAAATATTGAAAGGCATGAGGCTTCTATATAGTCTCTGAGTCTTAAATCTTTTTCATTTCTCTTTCCTGAACCATATTTTTCTCTGTATTTCTCCTTTTCCTCACCTTTTCTCATTTGATTGGGAAGATTTGATCAAACTCTTCATAGGATTTCTCTAGTACTTTGTCCTCAGCAACTAGTGTTCAAAGGTACACTACCCTTATTTTCATGGAAAATAATTTTCAACATCAGGGAGATTGCTTTAATGCTCAAGCATGATCTGTACACTCAGTAGTCTCAGCCCCTCTGATTAGGAGACTAGATGGCAGAGAAAATAATTCCTCTCAAAGCATCCATTTTAAAAGAGTACAGAGAACTTACAACCCAACCATTTCCTACCATTTCCTGGATTTGACTTCACCATCGTCATTTCTTAGAGCACAAGAGTATTCTATCACAATCATATACCGCAACTTATTCAGCCATTCCCCAACCAATAGACATCCCCTCAATTTCCAGTTCTTTACTACCACAAAAAAGAGCTGCTATCACAATTTTTGTACATATGGATCATTTCCTTTTTAGAATGTCATGCTTGATATGATTTAGTTCCTCCAATAATATGCCCATATGTTGGTTATTAATTGAAACTTGTTGACAGTATTAAAAATTGTGTAATTCTTAGGATCTCTTCTTCCCATTTCTTTTACCCTGCCATAGTCCTATCAGAGCTGGGGACCGTTTTTTGTTTTTCCATCTTTCATGGATTCCCATCATAAAAGATGTTTCATAATCAGGTGGCCAACCTAATGATGATACACCTCTTTGTAAATGGCCAGACTATTCCTCAGAAAACAGATTCTGCTTGTTCCTATGGCCATGATGGAAGTCTTTCCAATATGGTAGAAAACTGCCACAGCTTACTGGTATAGCCTTTGGAAACTCAGATTACTTCCTCACCACAATGAGGCACTAAAGGAAAATTTTTGTGTAGGACATACCATATGTAGCATAATTAAATTATACCTGTACTGCATAGCTAATTGAATCAACCTTATATGATTTTTAGTTTCAACTTATCTCTACCCAGGCTGGCCTTTAACACTAAAATTTGCAGATATTCAGTTTTTTTTTTTTTTTTTTGCTGATGTCCCAGTACATTTTGTTCTTTATATATCCTCTTTCTCCTAGAGTCTCTCTGCCAGGAGTTAGTTTCATCAAAGGCTGTTTTTGCTTTCTAGACTAATATTTCATAATTTCTTCTTTCTTATTTTCTCTAACTTATATTTAAAGTATTTATTTCTGTTTCTTGACCTCCTGAATTTTCTTTTCATTGTTCTGATCTACTGTATATTATTTAATTATTTAAATAAAGTGAGGTTGTTTAATCTCACATTCTCCCTTGAAAAGCCACTTCTTCTTCCAACATCTTCCCCCTACATCCTACCATTTTCTCCAAACTAGGCAGGTACTACTCATATTTGCTTCCTTTTTTTTTATCCTTTTGCTTATCAGTCAATTCCAGGCTCTTCATGAAATTAACATTCAGAAGGCCCACTTTTACATTAATATGCTTAACATAAATTTTAGTATATTGCAGTGGTCCTGAATTTTTTCTCACTGTGACCCTTAATTGAACATAAAATTAGAGACCTTTAAAAGTAGAAGAAACATTTAGGGGTTGACTTGACTCCCTCTTTCTTAGATGATATTACTGAACCCAGAGAGGTTGTGACTTGCTCAAGTTCATATCAGTTACTGGGTAGTGCAGTGGGATTTGAATCTCAGTCACTTGATTCCAAATGCAATGATTTTCCTGCTATAAAGATCCTGAAAAGGAAACGTAAACACCTTTTAAATAACAAAAAATATGATATTTGTATATAATTGTTTATTTTTAATAACTTGAACACAAAAATTCACTACAAAAAATTATAGGTAAGTCAATCAAAAACAGCCCTGAGGCCATATCACCTAAAGGACCTATAGTAGAACAAGAATCTCCTCTAGCAACCCTGGCAAATGGTCATCCAGCATCAGTTTGAAGGTCTCTAGTAAGAGACTATCTGTCCTGTTCCACCCAGGACAGTCACTGACCCCTCTGTTATTGAGAAGTATAGGAAGGAAATAAAAATGGCCCCTGTTGTAGTCTTCTCCATAAAGTCTGGAGGTTAGTAGACTTCTGCTTTGGAGTATTATTGATCCTGTTGCTTCACTGTTATCTTTGCTGCTGTTGTGACTAAGATCCATTCTAGAGTTGATCTTTGTTATCCGTTTCAGATATCCCTTACCACCAAAGACATTGCTTTGTCACCTACGTCAATCTATGTTTAGCTTTAAGATGAATCCTTCATCACCCTTCTATAATTCTATGAATCTTGGCTGCCCTAATTTAAGTGCTAACCCAAAGTTAACTATTGATCTACAGAGGTATATAGATGGCATAGAGTTCGATGTGCTAGTCTTGGACTTAAATGCTTATTCACATAGGCACTCAGGTAAACCTGAGTTTGAATTCTGCCCAAGATAATTTCTAAGCTGTGTGACCCTTGGTAATCACTTAACCTCTATCAGCCTCATCTGTAAAAATGGTGTTAATAATTGCCTCAACCCCTCAGGCTTGTCATAAGTGTGGAATTGATTATTATTGATTCATAGTTAAGAGTTTTAGTAATCATAATAGTAACCATTATAATTAAGTTTTATCATTGTAATCAAGCTTTGAGTACATTGTGCAGATCTAATGCCAACCCTCAATAAGTAAGCAAAACAAGATGTCAGTTGAGGGAGATAAGAAAGATGGATGAAGGGTGAGTCAACCTGGTCACAAGATGTTTTCATAGTGCTGGATTTCACTAGTACAGGGAGTGGTAGATAAGAGATTTTCAGAAGAATGTCTTAGGGTGAAGACTAATTCTATGCCCCTCTCCATAATACCATGACCTCTCAAAAGTTCCTGGTCTTAGAGGGCATTGTGGGTTGACTTTTACAGGAGGATGTTGGCTTAAATTGGTTTTTCTTGTCACCATGATGCCAAGAAGATACTGGACTAATTTGGGTTTTCCAGGCACCATGATGGGTGAAGATGCATAGTTACATGATCAGATAGCATGATTAAGAACCAATCACAATCTTAGTCTGTGGGGGTATTTCTGAACCTTATGTAACCACTGCACTGTATAAAAAAAAAAAGCTAGGGGCAGCTGGGTAGCTCAGTGCAGTGAGAGTCAGGCCTAGAGACAGGAGGTCCTAGGTTCAAACCCAGCCTCAGCCACTTCCCAGCTGTGTGACCCTGGGCAAGTCACTTGACCCCCATTGCCCACCCTTACCACTCTTCCACCTATGAGACAATACACCGAAGTACAAGGGTTTAAAAAAAAAAAAGCTATTCTAACTGTATCAGGGACCTTTGGTTACTGAGAGACCACTGACCTCTATTATTGGTAACCACCAATCTTGCCAATAAATAGATAAGATTGGATTTTTTTGTGCCTCAGTTTCTTATTATTGTTCATTTATTGCAACATGAATATCAAATGAGATAACATATATAAAGTGCTTTGCAAATCTTAAAGCAGTATATAAATACTATCTCTTATTACAGAGAACAAGTTCATAACTATAATAGATGATTAATTTTTAGAGAAAGATGTTTTAGTTAAAATTATATTTGATAGCATGTTGGAAAAGCCATCCAGGGTTTCTGATATAATATGCAGAGACAATTTTATTCTATTTGTTAACATTACTACATAGTAATATACTACACCCTGTTTACCAATGAAGATTCAAATCACATTTTAATTTGTTTTACTTACTTATAAAAGCCTTGAATGCATTCACTTTCCTTTGATTTGCTTCAGATATCATTCCTTACCCAGGCTGTCTACTTGCTTTCAGGCTGACTAATTGCTTGTAAAATATTTTAGTATTATCCACTTCAAGGCTTGGAAGCAAGCTGTAAAAATCGAAGCCATAAATCATTTCCAAACCAGGGTTGTAATATGGTTCCTATCTCTGTAAGGGATAAGATTTCAAACTATGTGTTAAATTTGTAAACTAACAACATTCTCAACCAGACTATAGCCATTTCATAGTCTGGTTCTTGCAGAAACTGGAACAACTAGTTGTTGTACAGGGAATTTATCTTTCTCTAGCAGGCCATTAAGTATTAGGAGAAAAGGAGTTCATATGGCTCTAGAGGGAGTACCAGAATGTGGATGCTCAAAATTGGCAGATCTTGGCAGGTTACTTGTTTGTTTTCCATCAAAGATAATGAAGGAGTGAATGTGGCCCACCCACCATTGTTTTCTTCTTTTTCTTCTCCTTATTTATACCCATGGAAGAGAGTGAAGGTTAACTATCCACCCAAGAAACAGAAAAAAATCTATTTCAGGCCATCTAGGAAGACTTATACTCTTGTTTTCTCACCAAATGAATTTGATTCAGAAAATGGCATTTAATCTATAAAGGATTCTTGATTATGCAGAAACCATGTAGTGATTTCAGATTCATCAAGAACATTTTTGTTCAGTTGTTTTTCAGTCATGTCTGACTCTATGTGACCCCCATTAGGGGTTTTCTTGGCAAAGAAACTGGTGAAACTGGAATAAAAGGATTAAATGACCTGTTACATAGCTAGTAAGTGTCTGAAGCCATATTTGAACTCTGGAAGATGAGTCTTCCTGACTTCAAGCCTGGTATGCTCTCCACTGTGCCACCTAGCTTTCACCCTGAACATAGCATAGACTAATACAAATATTAGGTATGTTTAGGATCAGAAAGAGCTGTGGCTGACAAGGGAAGCTAAAGAAAACAGAGAGGGGTTAAAAATTTTAGATTGATAGAAAGAGGAGGATTAAAGAAGGACTGCTTGAGTTCTTTTTCACTATGATAATTCAAAAACAGAGAAAGTAGAATACTTAGTTTTTAAAGAACAAATATAGTTAATAATATTTGATGCCCAAGATAAATAAAGTAGTAATAAAAGATCACTGAGATTCTCATGATGAGTGCATGTAATTGGCCCAGATGAATTACATTCTCACATACTGACACATTCATTTACTGAAACATCATCAGTGATCTAAGAGATGGAGAAACTCAAAAGAAGAAATATAGACTATTAATAACCCTAAGAAAGATTGAACCAAATCACTAAGAAAAATTAATAACTTGCATTGTTAAATAATAGTTTAATAATAATTCATGATGAATTAATAATTAATCTTGTAAATAAAAATAATTGACATTTCACCTCATATCTGGGAAATTGGCAAAGAAGACAAAAGATGGAAAGAGTCAATATCAATGGAACCATTAATTAGTCCATCCATTCTGGAAAAAAATGACATTATTCCAAATTTTCATACCCTTTGACTTGAAGAACTCACTGCTAAGCACAAACTCCCAAGAAGTCAAAGGCAGAAAGAAAGGTCACTTAACACACCAAAATATTCAAAGCAACACTTTTTATGGTATCAATGGATTATAAATCTTTCACCTTGGGTATGGCCAAACAAATTATGGTACATGAATATAGTGGAAACAAAGAAAGTCTATGCAGATACAAAGAAATTCAGAAAAAGTTGGGAAGACAAATATTAACTGGTAAAGGGTGAAGTAAACATAACTAAGAAAATATTTATCTTCTCTCTCTCTCTCTCTCTCTATATATATATATATATGTATGTATATATATATAATGTCTAAAATGAAACATTGTACATTTATAATGACCAAGCTTGATGTGAGAATTGAGAAAATGAACTTCCTGTACTACTTTGTAGCTGTGCACAGGAATGGAGTATTGCATATAATACTCACAGTCATTGTTAATGTGTTAGTTGGTTTAACTGAGTTACTTTTCTTTCCTTTTTTTTTTTTGACAAGGGATAGTTTGCTCAATCAAAGAGGAATCAGTGATGTACTAGGAAAGGGAGGTGGTATAAAGGTACACAATATATGAATATAATATTTAAAAAGAAAGATTGTGGAGAACTTAAGAGGTACTGCAGGTTTAGAGGAAAACATGTCTTGATTTTCAAATAAGAAAAGAGGCTGGAGTCTGCAAACAGCAGGTCAATTAATTTGACTTCTATTCCTGAAAAATTTCCAGAGTGTGTTCTCAAAGGGATGGCAGTGGAACATTTAGTAAAGGAAGTGATAATCACAGAGAGCCTACTTGACTTTGTCAAGATTCAGTCTTGTCAAACTAACTTTATTTACAAATTTGACAGGTTTACTAAACTTGCAGATCTAGGAGAATGCTGTGGATTTACCTTACTTGGATTTTAGCAAAGCATTTTTCAGTCTTTTATGCTATCCAACTGATTAAGTATGATCCAATGGATAGAAATTCTCCAGGGAAAGTCAGCTCTGAAGGGTTAAAATTCTGAAGAAGACACAAAGAGAAGTGAGAAGGGGAAGGAGGGAGAAGAGGAAGACAATGATGTGGATGGCTGGAGAACTCACCACAGACTGAGATTTTGAAAAGTTATTTACAAATATTTAAAGCAGTTCTTTTTTGTGGTGGCAAGGAATTAGAAACTGAAAGGTGCACATCTATTGGGGAATGGCTGAATGGCTGAACAAGTTGTGGTATATAGTTGTAATGGAATACTATTATGCCATAAGAAATGATGAACAAGATGATCACAAAAAAACTTTGGAAAGACTTATATGAAGTGATGCAAAGTGAAATGAGAAGAACAAGGAGAATGTTGTATACAGTAATAGCAATAATGTATGATGATCAGCTGTCAGTGACAACTATTATCAGCAATGCAAGGATCTAAGATAACTTCAAGAGATTTATGACAGAAAAGTTTATTCAATGCCTTAGAAGGAACCGATTGAATCTGAGTACAGATTGAAGCATAATTTTTTCTACTTTATTTCCTTCATGAATTTCTTTTCAATATGTGTCTTCTTTCACAACGTGGCAAACATGGAAATATTGCATGATAGCACATATACAACCTATATTGCCTATCATCTCAGGAAAAGGGGAGAGAGAGAGATGGAGAGAACATGAATCGCAAAATGTCAGAAAATGACTAATAAAATTATATCTACATGTAATCTGGGAAAAATATCAAAAAGTCATGTACAAAAGATGAAAGGTAGAGCAGATAAGTATGGAAGAATACAAGCATGGAATGGTCTTGTAAGAATAGTGTTAGAAGATCGCCTATTCAGGAAGAACTGAGAATGGCAAAGAATGCAGATGCCAAAAAGGGGTATTTTAAAAATAGGTTGAGAGAATGAAAAGAATTAAAGAAGGAATCTGTATGCTTATTGGAGCAGACCGGAAAGAGGCCAGCAGCTAATGGAAAGAAGACAGAACTACTTTTGCTGTTATTCTCCTTGTATTTTGTTTCTGTCTGCTTTGCCAAGGAAGATTATCTTTAGAATGGAAATGATGGCACAGAAGTAACTTATATGGAATTAAAAACCAATCTTGAGTCAGAAGACAGTAAGAGGGCACATGGTAAAACTTCATGAGTCCATGTCATCAGGTCCGTTTGATCTGTGCCCCACACAACATTCAAAGAACTGCTGCATGTTGACTGAGCCACCATCAGTGGACTTTGTGAGACTGTGGAGATTTTGAGAGACACTATAGGATTAGAGAAGTGCAAAATCTTGGTTTTTGAAAAAAGAAAGAGAAGGCAGTCTACAGATGTTAGTCCTTGAACTTTACTTCAAGTAATTTTTAATTTAATTAAAGCAATGGTTCATTAGTTCCTAGAGAGAAAGAAAAGGCAGGGACCACAAGGATGCAGGATTGTTTCATCAAGAACAAATCATGTTAGACTAAACTTATTACCTTTTTTAACAGTGTTATTAGAATAGTAGATGAGATATATATTTGGCTATAGATAACCTGGCCAAATCACTTAACCTCTCTGGGCCTCAGTTTCCTCACGGATAAAATGAGAAAATTGGACTAGTTAACCTCCACCTCTGGCTCTTATAACTGTACCTACATATTAGCAAAGCAATATATGAAGTTTTTTGTGTTATCCTAGTGAACAAGATGGAGATAGGAACAAACATTTGTTAAGCACCTGAAATATGCCAGGTTAAATGTTAAGTGCTTTACAAAATTAGCTCATTTTATACTTGCAATAATACTGTGAGCAAGGTGCTGTTTTCATCCCTATTTCAGTTGAGAAAACTGAGGCAAACAGAAGTTGAATGACATGTCTGATGTTGGATTTGAACCCTATAGCCACCTAGCTGCCTAGGTTATGGGGAGAAATATGCTAAAAAATAAAACATTTATTTGTTTTGGGACTTCAATGAATAGCCAGATCTAATGTTTTTATATTAACTTGGATAGAAAGGTCTCTAGGAGTGTGGTTCAGGAGAGCTGCAATAGATTTTATGTTGTTTAACACTTTTATCAGTGACTCAAATAAATGTAGATATGGTGCACTTCATCAAATTTCTAGTTGACTTAAAGGTAGCCTGAAAAGCTAACATTTAGTTGTGTGTAAGCATCAGGTTTAAAAAAGAATTCAATAGACCCTAACTAATTAAATTTTAATATCAATAAATATGAAATCTCACAGTGGCTTAAAAATCAACTTCCCATTAATAATGATAATAATAATAATAATAATAATAGTATTTTTATATTTGTAAAACACTTTCTTTATATTGAGGGTAGTGAGATGGCAGAGTGGATAGAGTACCAGGTCTGAAGTAAGCAAGATTCATCTTCCAGAGTTCAAATCCTACCTTAGACACTCAGTAGGTATAGGACCCTGAGCAAGTCATTAAACCCTGTTTGCCTCATTTTTCTCATCTGTCAAATGAGCTGAAGAAAGAAGAGGCATGTCCCTAATGGTATCTTTGCCAAGAAAACTCCAAATCAAGTCACGGAGAGTTGGATACTACTGAAACAACTGCACAACAACAATAATTACATATGTTTTCCCTCTTGATTTTCCTTGGAAGATGGATTGCTATTCTTATTCCCTCTTTTACAAATGATCACCAAATGAGGTTAAGTGATTGCCTAGGGTCACACAACTAGTAATTTTCTGAGATGAGATTTTAATTTGTCATCCAGACTCTCCTCATTGCACCACATAGCTACCTCTAAAATAGAGGTGGCATGAATAAATGAAATTCTGAAAGAGATGAGTATTTTAATAGAATAGAAGCTAAATATTTGTCAATAATATGACCTGGTGGTCAAAAAACCCAATTGGATATCACTCTTCATTGAGAGACATCCTGTACAGGAACGAGGAGGTGATAGTCCTGCTGAATACTGCCCTGATTAGAACACACTGGAATATTGAGTTTAATTCCAGCTGTTTTAGAAAAGATGTTGATAAGCTGGAGGGTAAATATGTTGGTGAAGGACATTAAGATCATGTCATGTCAATGGAAGAAAGAGACAGAAGACTTGGAAGAATGGAGAATGATGGCAACCTTCAATTCCTTGAAAGTAAAAAGAGGAAATTCCAGGGAACTATGGTGTGGCAGTGTCCTCCCTCACTTAGATATCTTTTGGCATACTCCAGATTATCAGATTCACAGAAATCAGATTTGGAAAGAACCTCAATGGCCATTTAGTGTAACCCATGCATGAATAAGAATCTACTTGAAGACAAAACCAACAAAAGTTCATATGACTTTTGCTTGAAGCTTTTATGTCCCATTTAGTGAAGTGAAACCACCTATGTGCTACATATTCCATCTTTGGATAACTAAAATTATCAGAAAAATTTCCTTACTCTAGATTTAAATTTTCTCATTTGCAAAACTTCCCTCAATTTCCTAGTTCTGCCTAGAACCTAATAGAATAGATTTCATCTCTTCAATGAAACCTTTTAAATATTTGAAGATAGCTATTATGTACATGAACCTTTTCTTCTCTACATTGAATTTACCCAGTAGCTTCAACCATTTCCCATAGGGCATAAACTCTGGGATCTCTACCGTTATTGTTGCCTACCTCTGAGTGTTCTCTAGCATATCAATGGCTAATTTAAAATGTGATGACCAGAACTGAACATTAGTCATCTACTCAGGCAGAATAAAGCAGCACTATTGTTTCCCTAGGCTATATACTGCCCTTTTCTTTGTGCCCAAGATCCCATTAGTTTTCTTAAATGCCACATTACATTGTGGAATCCTATTAAGCTTTTGATCCACTAAACTCCCCAGATCATTTTCAGTTGAAAGCCCATTTAGCTATTTCTTCTATCTTGTCTTTGAAGCTGATTTATTGAACCCCAACATAAAACTGGTTCTCTAAATTGCTGATGTTATGACCTTTTTTAAATCTTGTGAAATGGGAATAATAATGACTACCCTATTAGGTTTTCATGATCATCAAATGAGATAATGTATATGAAATCCTTCATAACTCTGAATACTACACTAACATTATCTATTATTAACAATAATAATAATGATTATGGTAATAAATGTTTATTTTTGCCAGCCTGAAAAATTGAGTAGGTGTGAATTCTGAAGGGTTAGTTATGCATAGCTGTCATTAGCACTTCAAAAAGGTACTAAAGTAGTTATTGAAGGTATTTGTTTTGTCTGTCTTTTGGAGGATGAGAGTTGGGGGAGCTGGATAGAAAAATATTTAGATATGGGAATGGGCCATTAAATCCTAAGAGTTAGCTGGAATTGGGGGAATCTTTGTGGAAACTATTAGATTAATGCCAGAAAAGCAGATTGTAACCCTTTAATTATAAATGGTGCTGACCAAAAAAACTTCAGCTTCTGGTGGCTAGATTTCTGGTGTTGGTCCTCTGAAAGTTCATTAAGGTAGACCTTCAATGGTAGGTAGACCGAGCCTTTGGAATCTGGAACTAGCTGGGACCTCTGCTCAACTGATAAAGCTTTTTAGAAATTAATGGTTGGGGATGCAGCTGGATGATTCAATGGATTGAGAGCCAGGCCCTAGTGGTGGGAGGTCCTGGGCTCAAATTTGACCTCAGACACTTCCTAGCTGTGTGACCCTGGGCAAGTCACTTAACATCCATTGTCTAACCCTTACCACTTTTCTGCCTTAGAACCAACACACAGTATTGATTGTAAGATGGAAGGTAAGGGTTTAAAAAAAGAATGAATGGTTATCTCTTCCACCTATTCATTCATTCATTCATTCATTCATTCATGCATTCATTCATTCATCCATTTATTTATTTATTTACTCATTTGTTTATTTATTCATTCATTCATTCATTCATTCATTCATTCATTTATTCATCCATTTATTTATTTATTTATTCATTCGCTCACCCACTCATCTATCTATCTATCTATCTATCTATCTATCTATCTATCTATCTATCTGTTTGTTCATTTATTTGTTTGTTTGTTTGTTTGTTTGTTTGCTTGATTATTTATTTAAAACCCTTAACTTCTGTGTATTGGCTCCTTGGTGGAAGAGTGGCAAGGGTGGGCAATGGGGGTCAAGTGACTTGCCCAGGGTCACACAGCTGGGAAGTATCTGAGGCCAGATTCAAACCTAGGACCTCCCATTTCTAGGCCCAACTCTCAATCCACTGAGCTACCCAGCTGCCTATCTCTCTTCTATTTAAACAGAAAAATAGAAGCACAAAGAGCTATAAAGAGATTTTCAGAGTCATTTAACAAGTGAATGGAAGTGCTGGTAATAAGAGTTCTGGTCTCCTAATTCCACTAGGACCTTCTTCATTAAAAATAGTAATAATAACTAACATTTATATAGAATTTGCACTCTGAAGGCTCTTTACAGTGATCTCAATTAATCCTTACAATGGGAAGATAGGTACCATTATTACCCCCATTTTACAAATGAGGAAAGAGTCAAAAGGAGGTTAATTGACTTGCCCAGGTTCACACAGCCAATAAGTATCTGAGGCTGGATTTAAACTCAGGACTTCCTACTTCAGGGCAGCATGCTATCCACACTTAGCCACCTATTGGAAGTGTTCAAACTCATGGAATTTGTGGAGGCTTTCCACAAATTGAATTTTCATCCCCTAATATAATGAAAGGAAGCTAGGGAATAGTGGACAGCTTTATCATCAGCAAGAACTGTGTTCATGTTCTGCTTCGGACACACATAAGTTTTGTGACTATGGGCATGTTGCTGAGGTTCAACTATTTTAGTTGTGTCTGACTCATTGTGATTCCATTTGAGATTTTTTTGGCAAAGATACTGGAGTGGTTTGCCATTTCTTTGTCAGCTCGTTTTACAGATGAGGATAGTGAGGCAAACAAAGTTAAGTAACTTGCCCAGGGTCACACAGCTAGTAAGTGTCTGAAGTCAGAGTTGAATTTAGAAAGATGACTCTAGACTTGGCACTTTGTCCACTGTGCCACCTCACTGTCCTTTGCCCTTCACCATATATATATTCTTTAATTTCTCAGTTCTCTGAGATTGTACTGAGCTGCCTGTCTGCATATGAACAGGGAGTGTCCACTCTTGTAGATCTTCACACCAGACTAGATCACAAAATATGTAATGTAGGAGCTAGAAGGGGTTTTAGAGACCATTTAGCTCAACTTGTTGCAGAAATCCCCTTTATGATGTTTTGGACAGGTAGTGATCATCTAGCCTCTAATTTGTAATTTAGAAATATGAAATGACATAGTCTGGCCACTTCCCAACATGACCTTTGGCAAACCAGTCTTCAATTTTTTGAGCCTCATTTCCCAAAGTGGGGATAATAATCCCATTTTACTTACCTTATAGTGTTGATCTAGGTGGTAGTTTTGGGTAGTGTAATGAGTTCAGGACCTGTAGTCAAAATCTAGGTTGGGATCTTAGTTCCGAACATTCTAAGTTTGTGACCCTAGACCTCTCTCTCTGGTTCCATTTTCTTCATCTGCAAAGGGGAGATGAGAATCTTTGCACTGTCTTCTTAGTCTTGTTGTGAGAAGAGTACTTGTAAATCTTGAAAGGCTATGAAAATGTGAGTTATTAAATTAGATAATCTACAGAAGACCTGCTTATCAACTGTAAAGTTTATACATTAAGTTAAGTATTATTCTTAGCTTGGGGATCAATTACCTGCCATTTACATTATTCATCTTGTAGCAACATAATTGTTTACACATTCTCTCTTTGTTAGAAGGCAAACTCCTTGAGGGCAGGAAATTTTTTTTTTTTTACCTTTCATCATATTCCCATTTTTGAGCATAGTATATGGCAAATAGTAAATATTTAGTAAATGCTTGTTGATCAATTGATGGCTTGTAATCAGATGACAGATTTTTATATAAATATGAAAAATAATAAAGGCTGGTATAAATATATAAATTAGTAATTTAATTAAAGCCATGCTGATAGATAATTAGACCATGTGCTTGTAAGCATTCAAAACTTGCCGCCTAGCCATAATTGTCTCCTCCCGAGTCTGCTGGCCAAGAAAGAGACCCCTCCTAACCCAGGAGATTATAAACTCTTCCCTGCGTCAAGACGTAGGCCTCCCCACGCCCCAAAACCCGGAAACGGAAACCAGTTGGACCACGTTGGATCACGGGAAATGTAGTTTGATACATTTTCCCAAATTTCACTTTTACACTTAGAATAAGTTTTTATAATAGCATTCAGATCTTCTTCCAACCCTGCAATTTTTAAAGTCTCCTATTATCCCAAACCTGTTGGTTTTTCTTCCATGACCACACTTTTCTTCAAGTAAGCTCTTAAATACATCTGGTGGGTAATTATTGCACCAGATCATGCCACCTTCCCAGTGATTACATAATTAAGTATTGTTTCTGATTAGTCTGCCAACTAATATCTGCCATAGTTGCTTAAGCCTCACCTTTCCCCCCCAAGGCTATAGTAGGTGTAGTATTGTGCTACTGTTCTTGGTGCTGGACATGTTTCCTAAATGGAACTGGGTCTCTGTTGAAAAAAATCCGATTTGAGGGTGTTGGCTAAGACACCTTCAGCTTCCAAGAAACCTTGCTTGCTATGGTTTTGGGCTTTTATTGACCAACTTCTGCTGCAGGTCCAGACTAGTATTAAATGGAACTATGAAGTCAGGTAAGGACTGAACAGTTGGGTTACTCAATTGCTCAAGGAGAGTTGTAACTGAAGCCAGAGTCTCACTTTGGGAATAAATGATTTCAGTTATTGGAATATTTACTTGAAAATTGGCATGAGGAAATTTCCTATATATTATATTTTACAGTTCCATCTTTTATATTTTCTATGTTATTGTTGGCATAAAATGAAGCATGAGATAAAAAAATTTCTCCATGAAGTCTTCCTTGAGCCCTTTCTTTAAGGTAGTTGAGACTGTGATATTTTAGGAAAAGGATACTGGAGTTGAAGTCAGAAGACCTTGGTTTGATTTCTGGCTCTGCCACAATTCATCTGTGTGTCTTTGTTGAATTCAACTCACTTACTGAGATCTTCTTTCTTTTGTAAAATGAGGGGATTGGACGAGATGGTCTCTAGGATCCCATCCAGTTCAAAAACTATATGATCCTGTGCCCAATAGATTCATATATTAGTGCTTTAATGAGTTAGTATTTGGGCAGCTCAGTGGTGCAGTGGATAGAGTGTTGACCCTGCAGTCAAGAAGAACTGAGTTCAAATCCAGACTCAGACACTTACTGGTTATATGAGTCTGGGCAAATCATTTAACTTTGTTTGCCTCTGTTTCCTTATCTGTAAAATAAGCTGGAAAAGGAAATGACTAACCACTCTAAGAAAAGCCCAAATGGGGTCAGGAAAAGTTAGACACTACTAAAAAAAAGACTGAACAAGAATTAATATCGGTAAGATTAGAGAAGATGTGTCATTTCCAGGATCTGTTGTGATGAATCTTTTAGGGAAGAAGCCCACGTGAGAACTGAGGACCAACTAGAACCAGCCAAGGAAAGCTCTCTTGTTCTGAGAATATTGTGACATAGTTGGTGGGAGACATTTGCAATAAGTGAATATTTGTTCAGATGCAAGACAATTAGCTTCTGATTATCCCTTGGGGTGCTTTGGAGAGCTCTGTTTGCTCAGTGTTTTGTTTCTGATCTTCTTCTCCCTTTTCTGCACATGTATTCACTTGTCTTTGTGTGATTATGGCATAATTACATGTTCATTTTGACTGAAGCCAAAGCAGTCTTTTGTTAACTGGTCTGAGTAGAAGTTCTTTTCCCATCTTTCTTCCGTCTCTCAGGTGCTCTGGTATGCTCCAAAGTGACTTGTGATCTGGGTGACTGAGTGTGTGTGATGACCCACACATTGTATCTCTAGGTACACCAGCAGCATTCCTTATCCTTTTGACTGGATTGGATGTAGACTATATCTGTTTTTAAAATTTGATGTGAGAGAACCTAAAATGTAAGTGTTTGCTATTGACATTTTCATGCTGGTTTGCATAGAGTTGCTACCTATGTGGTTTGAAAATATTTCCTTTTACCATATCCCCTGGGTGGATTTTGAGATGATGAGTGTATAGGGAAAGTGACGAGTCAGACTGTCCAACCACCCACTTGTCTTGCCTGGGTAATATTAGTGTTCACTTCTTGGGTTTGATACATTTTTTTAAATTTTTTAAAAATTATTTTATTTTTTTAGAAAAATTTTCCATGGTTACACCATTCTTGTTTTTACTTTTCCCTTCATCCCCTCCCTTTAATCTGCCCCCCATATCCAACGCGCATTTCCACTGGTTTTAATATGTGTGATCAATCAAGACTTATTTACATATTACTGAGAGTTGCATTTGTATGGTCATTTAGTGTCACATCCCCAACCATGTCCGCATCAATCCATGTGTTCAAGCGGTTGTTTTTCTTCTGTGTTTCCACTCCTGCAGTTCTTCCTCTGAATGTGGGTAGCATTTTTTTCCCCATAAATCCCTCAGAATTGTCCTGGGTCATTGCATTGCTGCTAGTACAGAAGTCAATTACATTCGATTTTACCACAGTGTATCAGCCTCTGTGTACAATGTTCTCCTGGTTCTGCTCCTTTCACTCTGCATCAATTGATACACTTAAAATAGCCAATTAATAGCTTTCTCCAGTGGGATAGGCTTCTATCTAGCCTCTTGCTGACTTGGTGATGTTGGTCTGAATTTTAAAGTGTTATGGGCATTGTAAGAGGAAGCAGTAAATGCAACCTAGCTTTCTCTCATAGCTGTTCCAGTAAGATCAAGGAAGGCTGTTAAAATGAGTGGTGAAAGGGAAATCCAAAGAGAAATCATGAGAGTATCAGATCTTAGCCAAGACTTGGGTTTAGATCCAGCCTCAGACATTTCCTAGCTGTATGACCCTGGACAAGTCCCTTAATACTTTAGGTTTCAGTTTCTTTTTCTGTAAAATGAGCCAGAGAAGGAAATGGCAAACCACTCCAGTATCTTTGCCAAGAAAACTCCCATATGATTCATAGTCAGACACTACTGAAACAACTAAACAATAACTCAAGCTTGTAAGCTGTGACGATGTATCAGGACATGAAGAGTAGAAAAGGACTATTCTATCATTTTGAAGTGATTAGGAGGCAGTGTTGTGTGCAATTATTGACCTGAACCACTGCTGAAGTTCTTGAAGAATATAATCCTCAGTACCTGGAGAAAGCAGCAGCTCTGCCTTATATAATACAGATTAGAACCAAATAAGGTGGTAATATGTCATATAGAAGTGTGCTAGGCTGGGCCCTAACATAAAGTCTCAGTTTAGATCAAGGGATGTCTACAACACAAATCCAAAAAGACAGAATAACTCCATGATATCCACAATCAAAACCTGAAACAAAAACATATTCATGAGATCAGCTAGAATTCTTTGAAGAAATAAAACAATTTTTTTCTTAAAATGGTATAAGTGAAACAAGAACTCTAGAAGAAACTTGAAAGGAAAATTAATATGTTACAGGCACAAAAACTTATGTAGCAGATTTCCTGAAAAACTAGAATGGACTAAACAGAAATTAGTGACTCCATGAGACTATGGGAAATATTAAAACAAAGTGAAAAAAAAACAGAAAAAATAGAACATTTTAGGTTATATAAGAAACAACTGATTTGGAAGACAGGTCAAGGAAAAAATCATCTAAGAATAACTGGACTACCTTAAGTCTATAACCAGTCTGGGTACAATATTTCAAGAATTCATAAGCAATATGAGAAAAAAACAAATTGAAGGGATCAGACTGGGAAAAGAATGATCAAGAGGAATATTGTGGAAGCATTTTCTCCATCTCTTTACAGAGTGATGGTAAACTCAAGGGGGCAAAATTGGACATACAGTTGTTGACATAGCAATTATGTAATTTTTTTTCTTGTTTGAATGTTTAATTTTTACAAGGTGTGTGTGTATGTATGTGGGTGGGTCTGTGCTCATATGTATGTGTGAGTGTCTTTAAATTTGGGGAGGATTTGGGAAGGAGAGGAACTAATAATAATGTTGCCACAAAAGAAAAAAACAGGATCATTGAAGCATTTTCAAAATTGCACTGAAAAAACTAAAGGATGTTTAGAAGGAAATAATCAAACAGTACAGTTTTGAAAATAACATGTTGAATTTATAGCATACTTAAAAAAACAAGCTGTGTGTAATAGAAATGTGTTTTCGCATATCCTTTCACTTCTATTCTGCTTTTAAGTGGAAATTTCCTTTTTTGGGGAGGTGTTACTAAATTCAGAATAAATAAATTAAATTAAATTAAATATAAAGATTCTCTGAAAGGAACAGAATGCCTTGGAGTATGATAAAGCTAACATTATGAACATGAGTATTATTTCAAAGTAACCCTATTTAGTCTGAGCTTTCTGCACATTCTGAAGTCAAGATGTTTTTCTTTGTTGAAAAATACGTATTTTTTCAGTGCAATTTGAGATAAAAATCACCTTAGGCTTGCATGGTATTAGTGGAAAGATTATTAATTGGCTCCTGTTGAGTAGCTACAAAACTAACATGAATTCAAAGTCCCAGGTCACATTGCCTAGGGAGGACCCACAATTGTAGCAAACTCCCACATTTAAAGAAATACTGTATTTCCTTATTAAATGTTATTATATCCATTGTTAGCCTTTCAGTTGAATAATTTCTTTGTTAGAGAGCTCTTGAGTCACAGTAACATAGTTATTTGTCCTGGTTGCCCTTCCCTACTCTCCTCTTTTACCTTTAGGTTATATATCATTCAAACAAGACTAAAGATATAAAGATGCCTAAGGAAAAAAAGGATACATGAGCCCCTTATCCATACACTTCTTGTGCAAATGACTAGTGATTTTTGGAAGGGTCTAAAAATCTCCATTAATCCAGTTTTTGTTCAATATCTATGATCCCAGAAGAAATTGATACTTTCTAGTTGAGTGTATCACTGCTAACATCAAATCCCAAATAATTTTTCAACTTTGTGCAGGGTTTTGGTACATAGTCTAAGATATTTGCAAATGTTGAGAGTGAGACTATCTTATGAGTTGGTATGATGCCTCAAGACTGTTCCTAAAAGCAGCTAGTACCATGGCCAGTGGGTTATGGTATGTTATATATAATTATGGTATATACTTGGCTTGACAGTTTATTTATGTATACAGGAGTCAGTATGGAAACCCTAGTAAGGATGGGCTTGGGATTATTTGGGAGTCCATGGGCACAGTGCTAAGCACTCTACAGATATTATCTTAATTTAGGGTAGTTCTGGAGAGGCTGAGTGGGTATTATATAAAGAACACTGGAATTAGAACCAGATATCCTATATTCTATACCTGTAACTTTTACTATGCGTGTGGTCTATAGCAGAGGAGGTGAAGTGAATTACTAAGCACAGGAGGATTGAATTGCTAATATGTGTACATGTATTTTTCCCTATTATCTCTTTGGGAGATCCAACCCAGGCTGGATCAAAGGGCAGGCAGTCTTTTAAAGCCCTTTGGGCATAATTCCAAATTGCCTTCTAGAATGGTTGGATCAATTCACAACTCTACCAGCAATGCATTAGTGTCCCAATTTTGCTACATCCCCTCCAACATTTATTACTTTCCTTTGCTGTCATATTGGCCAATCTGCTAGGTGTCAGGAGGTACATCAGAGTTGTTTTGATTTGCATTTCTCTAATTATGAGAGATTTAGAACACTTTTTTTGTGTGCTTATTGATAGTTTTGATTTCTTTATCTGAAAACTTTTTCATTGTCCCTTGCCCATTTATCATTTAAGGAATGGCTTAATTTTTTTGTACAATTGATTTAGCTCTTTATAAATTTGAGAAATTAGTCCTTTGTCGGAGATTTTTGTTATACAGATTTCCCTGCAATTTGTTGCTCTCCCTTCTAATTTTGGTTGCATTGATTTTGTTTGCACAAAACCTTTTCAATTTAATGTAATCAAAATTATTTCTTTGACATTTTGTAATATTCTTTATCTCTTGCTTGATTTTAAATTCTTTCCCATAGATCTGACAAGTATACTATTCTATGTTCACTATCATTGCCTTTAAAAAATTGTTGTCAACTAGATGAGTGTGCAATGTAGAGCCTTCAAGGTGCTTCAATTTATATTTCTTTAATTATTAATGATTTGCATCATTTTTTCACATGGCTTTTCATAGTTTAGATTTTAACCATTGCAAACTGCTTTGTTTTTCTGGCATGTAAAAGAGTACCATATACATTGTGATTTTCAATAATGATTAGTGGTTTATAATGGTGGAATCTGATAATGTTAGAACCAGTTTAGTCTAGTTTCTTTCATTTTATAATTGTGTGTGTGTGTGTGTGTGTGTGTGTGTGTGTGTGTGTGTGTGTGTGTGTGTGTGTGTGTGGTTTCTGGATTTGTGACAGCCAGTAAATTTTACTCTTCCTAGAGAGGAAACTCCAACCATTGTTGATCCACCATTATTCTACGTGTTTTTTTTTTTTCAATGTTGCCTAGAGTATTTTTCAACGTATCCATTATGACAACTAGTGTGTAGCAGAGTTAGACTTTACCCTATACAATCACATTAGACTATAATATGTTGCCTTACATTTTATGGAAAAAGAAACATCATAAAAGTCAATATCACCACTCTAATGAACCTACCATCTCTCATGTTTGAAAGCCAGGATGACATCTGATTATTTCCATCCTTCAGGAAGTTTGCTATTTCCATGACTTTTCAAAGATTATGAGCAAAGGCTCCACAATCACATTAGCAAGTACTTTTAGCCCCCCCAGGCCTCCCAAAAAACAAATCATAAAAAAACAAGTACTTTTAGCACCCAGCATGTAGTTTATATGGTCTGTCTGTTGGTATGGGTATTTTTCTTACCATTTCCTCAATTATTTTGAGTTTTATTTCTTTGCCATTTACCTTTTTCCTGAGTCAGAAGATCATTCTCATTGGTAGGAAAAACAAAATAAAACAAAAGCAAATAAGAGTTGTGTAGTTTGCCTTCTTTCTGGCATCCATTTTTGCCATCTCATCCTTCTCAAAGAGTGGATTTTTCCCTTCTTTTATCTTCTTCTTGCCTTTCCAAAGCAGTTTTAAAAATCATTTGTTGTGTTTCTTTTATATCTGGATTAGTGAAGGTGAGTATAAAATAGACCAGCTTTCCATTTCCTGAATTTTGCAATAAAAACTAAATTCTCAGGTGATAACAGCATTGGGAATTGCCATGTAACTTGCTCTAGAAACTCTATCTATATAACTATTAAATTGTGAGACAAGACTAAATGATCTGTGGACTAATGGAATGGGGAAATCCTAAGGCTTGTTTTCCTATTTATCTCCTCTTCTGCATCCGTGTTCCTTTCTTCATTTCTCCCTCCAGATGCTGGGCTCAATGCATCTTTGCATTCTGAATCCCTGGCACTGTTTTTATGTATTTATTTTTAAAGAAAAAATAACTTTTAGCCAGTCTTCTACAGAAAGAACATGAGTGCCTCATTATGGGCTGTTAACCCAAATCAACAGAAAATTAAAAAAAAGAACTGAAATGGTATTTTTTCTTTTCCTCTCCTTCAACAAATAGCATATTGTGGTTAAAAAACAAAACAAAACAAAACACAAAGGGATACTAAACTGTGTGTATTGATGCTTGTGACTGTTGCTTAAGGTCTTCCCAGCTTCCCCTCTTTTACATGCATATTTGTGTTGTACCTTAGCAGCTTTATCTCCTGAAAGGTACACAAGTAATTCCTATTCAACTAAGGGAGCACCTTAAACTGTTACTTTAGGAAACTCTGAATTTCTACCCAGATGTCTGTTCGACTCTCTGACTTTATCCAGTGTATCAACTTGTAAGAGGATCATTTCCCTAGTTTATTGAGGATAAATTACTTAAATTGCTCTGGACTGTCTGGGCATCATGCAACTGTTCCTTTAAACTAAATGTTTGTACATTATAAAACTCCTCTTAGTTAATGAGTTTTAATTTTTTATTTTAAGGTCTTACTCATTCTGGTTATTCTCTGACTTATAAGTGTAAATTTTCTTTTTCTCATGCTAAGATTTCATCCGTGAAGACTTAAGAAACAGCCAATTATTTGTAGGAATATAAATATTTTACTTTCTTCATCCAGGAAGGATAAAAATCTATTGGAGGGAAGAAAATTCGTGCCTTAGGAGGGTGTATACCTCTCAGAATCAAGAGCTATTAGAAGAAAAAGTCAGAAAGTCCGGTAGAAATAATTTTTACTTAAGCATTCTTTTTTTGTGATGCCACACTGGTCTGGGGGGTAACCTGGACTCCCAAGGGATATGATCACCGAGCGCATTTTTTTGGCAGGTCTTGCCTCTTTCTAGAGGCATTGAACCCAGATCATGTTAAGTTTGGAGAGATTCTCACAAGAGGAAAGCAGCAAACTAGCCATGGCTGAAGATCAGTAAGTGGCAGCAATGGTTTAATGAATTTATAGTGCTGGGCTTGGAGTCAGACTTCAGTTTGAATCCTGCCTTAGGTACTTTACTAGCTGTGTGACCCTGGGCAAGTCACTTAATTACTCCAGGACTTCGTTTCTTCATTTCTAAAACAAGGGTTTTGGGCTAGGTGGCCTTTAAAGTCTCTTGCAGCTCTAAATATTATGTGATCCAATGATTAAAGTGTAGAAGGTATTCTGATCTAGAGTAATTATATCTATAAAACCTAGGTGGAAGCTAGATGGTACAGTAGAATGCTGAAACTAGTATCAGGAAGAACTAAATTCAAATGTAGCCTTGGATACTTACTAGTGGTGTGACCTTGTGCAAATCACTTTATACGTTTCAGTTTCCTCATCTGTAAAATGTGGTTAATAATAGCACCTACCTTCTAGGGTGGTTGTAAGAATAAAATGAGATTATATTTGTAAAGCACTTTATAAGTTTTAAAACATGATATAAATGCTATTATTATTATAAATAATAATATACCTATAGATAGATCTCTGAAGTATGAAAAATATTGTTATTTTTCAAATGGGTAGAGATTAAAATTGTTTTAATTTTTCTAGGAATTGGTAGATTTTGTCTTGTTTAAAAGAAAGAAAATACATGATATTATTTAACTTTATGTTGTGCAGTCATGCCTGGCTCTCAGTGACTGACCCCTTGAAGGGTTTTCTTAGCAAAGATACTGGAGTGGTTTGTCATTTCTTACAGATGAGGAAACTGAGGCAAACAGGATTATATGACATTACTGGAATTGCAGAGTTAATAAGTGTCTGAGGCTAAATTTAAACTCAGGAAAATGAGTCTTTCTAATTCCAAGCCTGGTACTGTATCCACTGCACCACCAAGCTGCCCTATCTAACTTTATATATTCCCTTAAAGGATGAAATTAAAATGTAACCAATAATAAGCATGTGTGTATATGTATGTACATATATATATATATATTTTTTTTTCTCCCATCCTCCCCCCAGTGAAAAATCCTTTATGGATATGCAGAAAAAGCTCTGTAAAGTCTTTTGCATTGGCAGAAACTTTGGAAAGATAGGAACCTGATAGATTTGTAACCTCTTCCTGGCCTTTGAGAATTCTTGGGTCTCAGTGCCTTTGGAATTGAATGCTATTTGCCTCGGTTTATGATAATCTTGTTCATTTTCCTTCTCTTCCCCTCTCCTTTCTGAAATTATCTTATATTTTCTTATCTGTTATAATCTCTTTTCCCTGAATATAAGAATCTTGAGGGGATAAAGAGCTGTGCATAGTAGGTGCTTATCCTATAAATATTTGTTGAATCGAATTGGATTTAATCACAGAACTGATGGGATAGTTGTATTAGTTGCATTTATTCTTAGAATTGGAACAAGAGAAAAAAATGTGTAAAATATGTGCGACCAGAGGAGTTTTTTTTCAAGTTGGTGACAAGTTTTTATTTCAGCTCCAAACAACAATACATTTAAAGAATATTTAAATGTTTAAGGAATATAATTTAGCCATCAATAGAAAAGAATAGACAGTATACTTTAAATTATCCTGAAATATATAAACAACTAACTTTTAAGTCTTCTTCCCCCACACACATTTAATGACAATGTTATTAGATGAAATTAAAAATTATTCATGAACCCATGGCTCAGTTATTAGCATTCACTGAGTGCCCACTATGTGTCAAACTTCGTTCTAGGTTGGGTGAGTTACTAAAGAGAAATGTAGGATACATTGTATTTGAAAAACCCAGGAATTTGGAATGGAAAGACCTGGGTTCAGATCCTCAGTTTGTTGTTTACTACTTATAAGTGCCTTTCACCTTTCTGGGCCTCAGTTTTCCTATCTGTATGTGGGATATGGATGCCCATGTAAGGTATGTATGTCCATATAGGCTGTTTGAATGTCTGGATGTGGATAGATATCTTTGGAACCTGGCCTATTCTTTCCCAAGGTAGGAGAAGATCTATAGCTGGGTAGTTGCTCTTTCTTCCTTTACTGATTTCCAAGAAGGGTGTGAGTGTTGAGCTTGCTTTATATTGATCCATCTTTTCCCAAATATTGATAGTCCAGAGGTTTAGTAAGTTCAGAACACAAGTCACCTCTCTAGTCACTCTTTTTTGGTGAAAGTAACCCTTAGTTTATACCTGTCACCTCAATTCCTTTTCATCAAACAAGGCAAATAGTGAATAATGAGTAATTATAAATTGGAGACGTTACATAAATTAGAATATACAGATGACAACTCTACATAAGTGAATGAATTTGTTTGATGATAGTGAGACAAAATTTCATCTCAAACCAAGACAGACAATATATCATCCAAATTAGACAATAAAAATTTATTAAGCAACTACTGTAGGTCAAGTAACTAGACTAGATGACCTTTAAGATCCCTCCCAATGGAAAGACTTAAAATCTACCCCAAAAGATACCAGATACAATTAAATGATAAAATGTAATTTGAAAAAAGACCAGAGTGGTCAAAGCACAAAATAAGTAAAGTTTATTTAACACCTTTCTTTTTTTTTTAAGTAGTTGTCCTCATATTACCCAGAATACCCTACTTGGTTCTCCCATTCTCTCCATATGCTCTGACCTTGTCTCTCTGTTATCATTTTGTCATAATTTAGCTATCCTTTCAGTGGCTCATCTTATTGAGACCCTGGTAAAGGATTAAATAAATTTAATATTATAGTATTTAATGATATGCAGTGACTTGAAAATATTTAAGGAAACTTAGTACTTTCACATAGGATTATTAGAGCCAAAATGTATCAATTCAAAGAATTGGATCTCAAACGATAGATTTTCAGTTGATATCCAGCTAGTGTTTTGGGAAGGGATGCATTTTATCTATGCCTCTACATTCAGATGATGTGGGTTGGCACCTAATTTGCCAAGTTTAGCTCTGGAAGAGAAGAGTTAAAAAGTAATGCAATGGACCCATGACATGCAAGTTGTTAATAGTTAATGTTTACATAACATTCTATGGTTATGAAGAACTTTTAATAAATTATCTAATTTGAACTTCATCACATTGTACAGTAAGTAGTTCAAGTATAATTATTCTCCTTTTACAAATGTAAAAGCTGGGACTGTTTGTGACTTGTTGCAGTTTATATAGCTAGTCAGTAGAAGAATAAGAATTTAAAATCCAATTGGCACCAACAATTATCTGTTTGTTTGTCCTTGGTGATTCTTACTTTGGGGAAGTATGAGCTCATTGAGACTGATCACAAAGGAAGAGCAAGTATCAATTGAACTGTCTTTTTATAATGGGGTTATTCTTTTTGGCTCAGTACACTTTTCTAAGTACATTGAATATTATCCAGCTTAAAGTACTTTAAATCCTTTTGTTTTCCCTAAGTTAGCATACGTTTCAGCTCTTGGAAGAAACCCTTGCATTCCTCTATTTGTTAAAAAATGACTCTTTGCATTGTAGAACCATGACAGCCTAGTATTAAATGGATCTTAAGGGTAATCTGGTCCAAACTCTTCCAAACAAAAGCACTGAGGAAACGTGATAAGAAAAAAAATATGCTTCCCTCCCCAAACAGCCTATCAGAAAATAGTTAGCAGGTGTTAGTTTCATTAGATACAACTCTTCTAAAATGCTTTTTTTCCTTTTAGAAATAGTACACTTTTCTGAGCTAGTGTTTCTCTTTATATGAAGAACTTTAAACTTTCTTCCCTCCCCCATCACTCACAGTTAATGACAATCTCCTTGTAAAGGTCCTATTTTACATACTGTCCATCCTCTTTGGCCTGTTTCTCTCATATTCAGTGATGTCATTACTGACCCACTGTCAGCAAGATGCATACTTTGCTTTTTACATTTTTGGCAAAGGGTTGGGCTGATCCATACTTGGTCACTGTTAATTAACTCTGGGAAGGTTGAAATTCAAAATTGCCAGAGGCCCCATATGTTCTAGTACCATTATTGTTCTGAGTTGTGTGCTAGCTCATCATCATCTTAATATACTTTGTATTTCTATAATATCATTCTTTTGACAAGCTGGGGCCAGTTAGCTTTCCTCTGTCTGTGGCTGCAGATAGCACACTTAACTCCATGCTGTTGCCATTAACCACAGGAGTGATCAGTTGAGGCTGTGGGGATGAATAATCAGAAACCATTCCCCACTCAAATTACAGACTCAAAAGAAAAAATTGTAGCTGGATGATCTCTATGACCCTTTCCAGTTTTCAAGTTGTATGAGATCCTTTATAATTAATGTTTCTATGAAGGATAACACATTTTCATCTGCCTTTGCAAAGTCTCAGTTAACAGGCTGTGACATGAACCAAAGACCATGAAATTGTTAATGTTCTTCATAGATGATAGTAAGTAGGGTTTGGGTTTGCTTATTGTGTTGTTTTTTTTGTTTGTTGTTGTTCATTTGTTTCATTGTATGTGATTCTTTCTGACCCCATCTGAGGTTTTCTTGCAAAGATGAGTGGTTGGTAATTATATTTAATGCTTAATAAATTAGTGCTTGTTATAGATACCACACATTGGAACATTAATGTAGAGAAAGAGAATAGAATACACAGGCTGGCTTAAATGTGATGGACTTGAAGGTAGAAGAGCTATTGGGTAGACTCCTGTGAGATTTTGATAGGAGTTTCATGAAATATTGTAGTTCCATTTGAGAATCCTGCTCCTAACTTTCTAAGTATGGAAGTTGAGGCCATCATTCAGCAATACATAGTGGTTGTGCTATGTTTGTCTTCTTGCTATAGGCAACTTTCAACTCTGCCTGCATTAAATACATATCAATGATGTCTACTTAAGAAGATGAAAGAAGGGCTTGGGGAACACCAATGTGCCCTGGAGGATGATGAGTTTTTAGACAAGGTAGAAGAAATAATCTAAGATGCAAACTAGTCACTAAAAGCTTCTGGGGAAGGGCAGCTGGGTGACTCAGTGGATTGAGAGCCAGGTCTAGAGACAGGAGGTTCTGGGTTTAAATCTGGCCTCAGATACTTCCTAACTATTTGACCCTGGGCAAGTCACTTAACCCTCATTGCCTCATCCTTACTGTTCTGCCTGGGAACCAATACTCAGGATTGATTCCAAGATGGAAGGTAAGGATTAAAAAAAAAAAGCCGCTGAGGCAGAGGGGGATTGAAAGCCAAGATTGAGAGATTGGTAATGAAAGGACATGATACAATAGAGCAGATAAAGAACAAGGAACTCTTAACCACTATGATTTTGCAATCAGTATGACACCTTTTTTCAAAGGGGATGAATTCAGACTTTCTGAAGAAGTAGCATAGTCTGTGAAACACAGAAGATCCACAGATATTGGCAGGTCTAAGGAAGCCTGTTTTGGACCTCAGGGGAGTTATATATCATTGTATAGGGAAAGTGACTCTTCCTAAGGGATAAAGATATGGCTGTAACAAGCCCAGTCAGACGATCTGTTTTTTTTGGGTGTGTATCTTCTTTAGAAAGTGACGACAAAGTTCTGAAAACTTAACAAAGCCTTCTGCCTCACATGGCTCATATTGTTCAATTGCTTTTCTGACACTTCATGACCCTATTTGGGATTTTCTTGGCTAAGATACTGGAGTGGTTCATCACTTCCTTCTCCAGGTCATTTTATAGATGAGGAAACTGAGGCAAACAGACTTATCCAAGGTCACACAGGTAGTAAGTGTCTGAGGCTGGATTTGAACTTAAGAAGATGAGTCTCCCTGACTCCAGACCTCACCTTCTATCTATTGTACCACTTAGCATGGAGTGAACACTAATATGGCCAGAAAAATATCTCTACAGATTATGACGTCTTAGAAAGCAAATGGAAAAAGTAATAGTTTAAGAAATCATGCATTTTTAGCCAACAAATAATTAGATAAATAAAAGAGCAGTGAAATAAACTGATTAGTGGGAGAACGGGGCCAGCATGGCAGAAGAGTGGATATTACAGGGTGAAAAGGCTTAAAGTCCTGAGGAATCATAGACATTCAAGTTAGAAGGAATCTTAGATATAATCTCGTCCATATTGCTTATTTTTCAGATGAGGAAGTTGAGACGTAGAAATATGAAGTAACAAAGACTGACTTTAAGTTTAAGTTTTCTGTCTCTAAAGTTAGCTTTTTTTCTAACCTAACCTGTTTCTCTGTAACCCTTTATTTCATCTTCTCTCAGCATCCCCTGAAGTAGACACCTTGTGATTTGACCACAGGCCTTGGCTATCTTTGAAATACGAAATAAGTGAAGTTGTAGCTACTCTAATATGAGAAACTAAACTGAGAAAATTGTCTTTAAATCATGAATCTAAGGAGAATAAAAGTCTGGATGCTTCTACCCCCCTCCCTTAAAAGCACCAGTAAAGTGCCCATTTATTTTCATTTAAATTGACTTTTGGAAGACCTTTCACATAAGAGATGTCACTAATGATCTATCTACCTTACTCTTGATTTTAGTGTGAAAAGAAGGTAAACAAGGAGAATTATTTCTATTTGACTCCAACATAAATTTCAGTAAGAAAACACATATTTTTGGAAAGGCAGAACATTTTTTCCCCTACAGTGTTTAAAATGTCATAGTGTAACCAACTATGTATGTAGCAACACTGAGTTGCCTAGGGCAAAGTGATACCTTATGTGTGTGTGGGAAGAATGCACAGAATGTTGACTGATTTCATTCTCTTTACTACTTATATACTTATTGCATGGAGGCAAGGCAAGGTAGACTGGTAAATTTTGGTTTTTATTTATATGGTAGCTTAATTCTTCAAATGTTAACACATTTTACTATACTGATGAAGAAAAATTTATATAAATCCACAGATTTAATAACATTTTTGATCCTCTGTTCCCCTATCTCTAGATGGGAGATAAATAAATCATGAAGTTTTGATTTCAATAATATATGTGAAGCAGCACAGTGTGGTGAAGAGAAAGATGACCTCACAGTTTAGAGGATTTGGACTCAAGTCCCTTATACATCCTGTATGACTATGGGTTCGGGCACTTAACCTTTCAGTGCCCTTTGCAACTTTCTAAGTCTATAAATTGCACAATATTAGTTGATATGTATTGGTAGAGAGAGTTCCCTACAATGATGAAATCAGCAAGCCTACTTCATCTTCTCTCAAAAGGAAAGCTCTATATCAGCATCCTCTCATTATTGTTTTTATAAAAGAATAGCAATGTATTTTTTTTTTTAATAAACCCTTGTACTTCGGTGTATTGTCTCATAGGTGGAAGATTGGTAAGGGTGGGCAATGGGGGTCAAGTGACTTGCCCAGGGTCACACAGCTGGGAAGTGGCTGAGGCCGGGTTTGAACCTAGGACCTCCTGTCTCTAGGCCTGACTCTCACTCCACTGAGCTACCCAGCTGCCCCTAGCAATGTATTTTTAAGTAATGAGGCTTGACCAAATTACAATGTAGTCTTGAATTCCTTCTGATACCAAAATTTTACACAATCAATATGAAATCTTTTAGTCACATTTATACTATTTATCTCAGGTTAGCATCTTCATTGAAATATGACTATAATCTGCCATTTATCCCTATATACTAAAAAGAATATTTTATTGTAAATTATTTTTGTGTGCTGAGCTAAATGGGGTTTTAAAATACTTTGTGTGTGTTTGTATATGAAGTTAGAGGGTTGTGGTAATTTTGTTTTACTTGTATTTCCTTATGATTATGATTATGCTGTTCTCTTCAGTAACCCTCTGACAATAAATATTAGAAGATATATAAAACAGGGAGCTATATGCTCACTAAGGGCATTTTCTACTGTGATGGAGGAGATACAGCAGAGTTTCTTTCTTTGTATCTCCTTTGTATTCATTGTATTTCATTCATTCTGTTTAGGGCAGGAAGTAATCCCAATCCCAATAAACATGACAAACCTGTAGCCTTTAGGTCAGAGAGCAACTAGAGTGAGCAGCTGAAAGCTACCAACCCCTGGTGTATTCTGACAGCTGTTCCACAAACTTGGAATAGGACTTTAACAGTTGATTCCTGGTCACACATTCTGGATTTAGGAATGCTATGAAATTACAAAAGTTTTAGTGTTCAGATTTTTTTTGTCCAGATCTGTTCTCTGTCGTGTTTTCTCCATTTTGTCATTGTCATGATAGAGTTTCATATAGATATACATACATACATATAGATAGATAGGTATTTATATATAATATAGTTGTGGTTGAGTCATTTTTCAGTCATGTCCAGTCCTTTGTGACCCCATTTGGAGTTTTCTTGGCAGATATACTGGAGTGGTTTGTTATTTACCTCAATTTATAGGTGAGGAAACTGAAATAAACAGAATTAAATGACTTACCCAGAGTCACATAACTAGTAAGTGTCTAAGGTTTAATTTGAACTCAGTAAGATTAATCTTCCTGACTGCAAGCCCAGCATTCTATTCATTGCTCCATCTATCTGCCCAACATATAAATACACACCCATAGATATGTATGTATATAACATGTATGTACATATATATATATGTATATATATATATAGCTGGTTGTTTAGCAAGAGACACTAATTGTGAAAGGAAAGGCTACTAAGTAAGATTTTATATAACTGCTTTATTTCTTATATATTATTCAGTCATTTCTATTCTTTTTTTGATAGTTACTTGCTTTGATACTTTGGGGGTAGCCTTGCCTTTTCCTGTGTGATTATTGTTTATATTTCCCAAAAATGTCTCATAGCTTTGTGTTTGCTAAAGTCCAGACTTAGTATTCTGAAGACTTTCCTTTAGTACAGCATCTCCAGGATCACAGTATATACCATTTAGACTTTCTGTGTATAGTGTCTTAGTCTTGTTATATGACTGGCATACTATTATCCCAGGCATATTTGCCTTTGACCACGCTAGGTCTGATTTGCAAGGCTTCTTTGATAACATATTGGTTACCATCCTGGCAACATGTTGGTTATCAAGACTTATTTAATGAATAGGTTTCAGTTTGTGCCTGGAGAAAGCCTTTAGAATTATTGCCTCACAAGAGGTAATTTTTGGTATGGTGACAAGAGCACTGGATTTAATGTATCTGTATTTAAATCCCAGGTCTGCTATTTTCTGCTTGTGTGACCTTCATATTCTGAGAAGGTTGAACTATTCCAAGTTCACTTCCAGATCTTAGTCTTATGAGTCCCCTAGTCATAACTCTTCCTCTTTCCCAATATTGAACATTTATTGATAAACCAATGCCTTGGGTAAGTGGTAAATTTTTATTGGATGAACGGGTAAATGAACATATCTGTGGGGGTCCTAGAATCTCTGATTTTTCAAGGAATTTTACAAGGAACTCATAGTGTAAAGGAAAATTGCCACTGTGGGTAGTGACATTTTGCATGATGATTTCCAATTTATCTAGTTGTTTGCACATAGGTGTTTGCAACTTTGTTATCTCGGTTAGACTGTGAGCTTCTTGAATACAGAGACTCTCTTCTACCTTTCTTTGTGCCTTCAGCACTTAATACAGTGACTGCTATATAGTAGACAGCTAATAGTTTTTTGACTAACTACTACATTTGTATTTGTATAATGCTTTGGCAAGGCAGTGTGTTGTATATAGTGGAAGGAACATTAGAAATAAATTCAAAAGAGACCAGAAAGTCTGGATTTGAGTCTCTGTCTTACCATGTACTAGTATTTCCCAGAGCTGTCATGAAGATTGAATGAGATGATATAAGATGTTTTGTCAGCTGAGTATAATAATAATAATATTAAAATTTTTTATAGTGCTTACTATATGCCAGGCACTATGCTAAGCATTTTACAAGAATTTTCTTTGATAAAAAGTGCCAGATCAATGTTAGCTATTACTATTAATATTATCACACAACTCTAGTTTTGAGGGGGTGAAGGAACTGAACCTCTGATCTATTTGGTGTAAGAAACTAAATGAGGAACCTCCTTGCAGGCAGATCCACACTTTCTCTGCCAATGACATTTGTAGAGTTGCTTAGGGGAATTGAGACATGACTTACCCAGGGTACCAGAGCCAATATGTGCTTGAGGTGGGATTTATATTGGGCTATGTCTCACATGAGAAGGCAGTTCCGAGAGACAATTTGGTTCAACAAATGGTGGCATACTTGAGTCTGGCAGTAGGTGTAGCTACATGTGGCCCAAGGATGACAGCATTTAACCTTTCCTGCACTGAGAAAGTGTGCTCTCTTTTAGGACATTCTGTTGCAGGTCATGGGATGGAATTCACTGTATAAGTAAGTAACCAGAAATACAAGTCTTAGAATTGAAAGGACCAGGTACAGACATTGTCTGAAGTGAAAGTCATATTTGACTGCCAGAGCTGATAGTTGGGGATTTCAATATGTCAGGCTTTACAGTAATGACTAGAGAGGAAGCTGGATGAAAGTCCAGGAGTAAGATGGTCCAGGGGAGATGAAGTCTGGGTTTTATGGAGTCAATGATCAGTAAATGGGAATGAAGGTTTTGTATTAAACAAGGATAATTCTACTCAATGTCATATGGGTGTATGTGATTTAAAAAAAATAGCCAAAGCCAAGGCTTACTGTTCATTTTACTCTGAATTCCCTTTCCCGAGAGAACTCCTGCTGCTACTATTGAGGTCATTAATTTTCATAGTAACTATGGACTCTATAGGCAGTGGCATACAAATTATATTGTATTGTGGAAAGAATGCTTGATTTAGGCTTGGTAGGACTGGTTAAAGATTAAGACCTCTTACTAGCTATGTGACTTTGAGCAAGTCATTTCATCTCTTGGATTTAGTTACTGCTAGAAAATGAGGCTAATAATTCTGCTCACGGTCTAAAAGTAGGGGGTTTATCAGTTTTAAAGAATTCTAATGTAGTTCCAAAAACTCTGTCCTTGGTCCTTTTCTGTTCAATGTTTTCATCAATGCCTTTACTGTAGGCATAGCTGATACTGTTCTATTCTGAGCCCTCTTCTTTTCCCACTTTTGCTCTTTTTCTGGGGAGTTCCACCAACTCCCATGAGTTCACTAGTAATTTCTATTCAGATCACTCAGATTTGTATCTATCTAGTCTGTCTCCCTCCTAAAATATGACTCCTCATTATTTACTGCTTATTAAAGATCTCCAACTAAACATCCGATAGGCAACTCAAATTCAACATGTCACAAACAGAATTCATCTTTTCCCCAAACCTTCTTCACTCTAAGCTTAACAATCTGCTTCCTTGTTTCAGTTGAGAGTACCCACCATTCTTTCCAGGGACCCAAGTTCACAATCACAAAGTCATTCTCCATTTTTCTCACTCCCATTTACCTCTCACAGCCAATCAACCACCAAGTCTTTTTAATTTTGCTTCTACAATTTCTTTCTCATCAAGCCCCTTCTCTCCACTCATATAGTCACCACCCTATTTTCAACCCTCATTATCTCCCACCTGGACTTCTGCTATAGTCTCCTAATTGTTCTCTTTCCTTTAATTCTTTCCCCTCTCTCATCTTCTACACAGCTGCGAACTCGATACTCCTAAAGCACAGGTCTGAACAAATCTGTTCCTAGCTCAAGAAACTCTGCTGGCTTCCTGTTGCCCTTATGATAAAAGACAAATTTCTCTGTTCGTCTAACACTCTTCATAACCTGGCTCCCATGTACCTTTCCAACCATATTATACATTCTTTCTCTTCATGCACCCAGTGGTCTAGCCAAACTGGTTTTGTTCCCACATGATCTTTCATCGCATTTCTGCCTTGATTGTGCTTCTTTCTCCTCTCTGCCTCATGAATCCCTAGTTTCCTTCAAGGTTCATCTCGTGTCACCTCTTACAAGAAGTCTACCCTGATTCTCTAATTGTGTGTCTTCTCTTCCACCAAGAATTTACTTTGTATGTTTTATGTTTTTACTTAACTTCACACATATTGTTTTTCTCAGTACAATCTAAACTTCCTGAGGGTGGGACTATTTACATAGTGCCTGACATAGATTAACTGCTTAATAATACTCATTGAATTAAATCAAATTATTAAACATGGAATAGTATAAAGCTAGGAGGGATATCAATAGTTGAGATCCAAAAGAATCTTTAAAGACTCTAATGAGATGAAATGTATTAATCATAAATGCAAATATTATATTTAGACCAAAAAATCAAGTGCATGAGGACATGACTGGGGAGACTTAGATGACTGTATCAAAAATAGTGGGGTTCATAGGGGGCAGCTGGGTAGCTCAGTGGAGTGAGAGTCAAGCCTAGAAACAAGAGGTCCTAGGTTCAAACCCGGCCTCAGCCACTTCCCAGCTGTGTGACCCTGGGCAAGTCACTTGACCCCCATTGCCCACCCTTACCAATCTTCCACCTATGAGATAATACACCGAAGTACAAGGGTTTAAAAAAAATAGTGGGGTTCTAATGGGCTTCAAGTTCAATGTAAAATTGTAGTGTCACATGAAAGGGAAAAGCCTACTATGACTTAAACTTGTGTTACCTTACGTGTAATTCACAAGGCGAGAGATAATGGTTCTGATCACTGCATTCATCCTCAAACCTTTGTACTATCTATGGTACCAAATAATTCCCTTGCCCAGAATATTTATAGGCTGGTTGATTCTTCTATTCAATAAATGTTTGTTAAATATGACCTATTGTATTCCTGAGTGAGCATTACATTTTAAAAAGAACTCTGGGGACATTTAAAAAGGAGGGAACTTAAAATTATGCTATACAAGGTTGATTTGGAGAAATTACAAGAAATTGTAACTAGAGAAGAAAGGATTTAAAGGATGCCTGATATGTGTTCAGGCATTTTCAGTGTTGTTATATGGAGGGAAGGCTGATTTATTTTGTTTGTCAGAAGGCAGAACTTGAAGCAAAAGGTGGGAGTTGTATAGAAACAGATTTTTGGCTCTTATGGAAGTTGGAGCTTCCTAACAGAATAATCCCAAAGTGAAATGGGCTCCTTCAAGAGGCTAATGTGTTCCTTGCCACTGGAAGTTTTAAAGCAGAAACTGGAAGTTTTATTTGTTTTTATTGTAATCTGGCATTTCTGCTCAGCTTTGGGTTAAATGATAGAACCCATGAAGTTTCCATTAATCCCTCAGATACTTGATTCTTTGAGTTTTAGAATATTAAGTTTTTCTAAGAATGCATATAACATGAGGCACAAGCCCTGTTTATGGAGGATGTCATGGGGATGTAATTATGCGGCTTCAGTCTTTGAAAATATTATTCTTGATGTTTACTGAGTCATACCATTACTGAAGAGTAATTAAAGCTTGTGGGCTTTCATTAAAATTTATTGTATTTAGAATTAAATTCACTAACACTAATCAGAGAAACTCATCTGTCATCTTCACTGCCATTGAGATGAACTCACATTAAACTAACTATAATGGTAATAATACTCATTCTCTGGGTCTTGCTTTCCTCATCTGTGAAATGTTGCCTAGATTAGCTTTTAACATCCCTTCTGGCTCTAAACTTATGATCTCATGCCCTTGAACTCATGAAATTATGCAGGTTTCAAAGAATATTAAATTATACTATTTCTTTTGATGCTTACAACAGCTCTGTGAATTACTCAGGGCAGGTATTATTATCCTCTTTGTACAGATGAAGAAACTGAGGCCAAGGTGATGAAATCAGTATGCCTAAAGTCATACAATGAGTTAGTGGAATGGCTTAATAATTATAGTCCATGTCTCCAGACTACTAAATCTTCTTTCTATTCCTATAGATCATAACTTTAATCTTCATAGTTTTAAAAATTTATTTAATTTTTTTAATAAGAAAAAAATCTACCCTCTCTCTCTTTCACCCCACCCCACCATAGAAAAAAGGAAGAAAAGCAAAAATTTTTTTGTAATAAATATTCAGTCATGTAAAACAAATTCCAATACTGACCACCTCTAAAAATATGTCTCAGTCTGTCCCTGAGTTCATCTCCTCTGTCATTTTAACTACATTATATTGCTTCTAGAAGCCACATGACATAATGGTTGGAGAGAGCTCTTTGGCAACTCTCAAAGACTGTACAATTCAGAAGGCACTAACCTCATTTGGTAGAGGAAATTTCCTTACTTTGGAGTTTTCTCATACCAATGAAATAACTGGTCTGGTTCCAATCTTTGTATTGCCTCCAAAAGTCAACTTTTTGCTAATGAGTCCAAAAAATTCTTACCTGTTTAAGGAATTTTATATTTATGGTATAATAATATAACAATTTAACAATTGCTCATATTAGCATTGCACCTCAAGGTTTTTTTTTTTTAACAACTGGACTTGTTTTGATTATTTGTACCTATTTGTCTATTAGTTCATTCTTCTTGAAAGCAAATCAACTCAATTTCCTCAGGCTATTCTGTTCAACTTAAATCATTGAGGCCTCTTTCTTCTTTGCTCTATAACTTTCCATAGCCATAAACTTTATTTTTTTTAAGGAGTGAAACAAAATTCTCATTGAACCAGAATGTATCACTTCTTAGGAAGTGAGTAGCACAGCCCATTTTTCAAAGAGGGGCATTGCTTCTTAATTTGAAGACCTCGCTGTGGAGTTTGCTAACTCTTGACAATTGCTTACCTAAGCAGACCTTTGGCTGCTCTTTTCATGGCATATGGGTGAAATGCAAAATGCTCAGTGCACTCAGTGCAGTGAAATAGGAAGAATTCAGAGTGATTATGTAGAAAGAATACTAGACAAGTAGCCAGAAGACCTAGTTTCTAGTCCCAAAGCAGTTGCTTCAAAGGATAGATTCCTAGATTTGTAAAGAGTCCCCTTGCCTAATAGTACCTGCTCTGTACAAGGCATTTGGCTAGGTACTGGAATACAAAAATTAAAAATTATACAGTCTCTGCCCTCAGGATATAAGGCATGAAATCTTTCTGTAACTGACTAACCATGGCTAAGTAATTTAATTCCTCAGAGCCTCAGTTGCCTTATCTTTAGAATCCTGTTCTGTAAAAGGGCAGTGAAACTGCTTTGCAAATCTCTCTAAGTAGGAATTCATAAAATCATGAATTTAGAACTGGAAATGACCTGAGAGGCTATCTAATCCAATACCTGAATTTTACAGCTGAGGAAACCAAGGCCCAGAGGGGTCAAATCATTAGAATGTAGATTCTCTGATTCCAAATTCCCACAATATCAAACTGCCTTTTTAGTTCATTATTCATAGTTCTTGTCTCACACCTTCAACATTATTGTAAAGAGAAGATTATTTTTTTGTTTTTGCTTTTGTCTTTGTGTTCTTAGCACCTAGCACAGTGCCTTGCACCAAGTAGGTACTTATCAAATATTTGCTTGTTGGACTGTAAGAATCATCTGGTGGAGAGAGATATGTGAAAGTTCTTAAAAACTGTCAAGCATTATAAAAATATTGGGTATAAGCCCTTTGTATTAAGGGATAGCTCTCTGGAAGTGAGGAGAAGAAGAATACAGGGGAGAGTTTAGGCAATGTAAAAACAAAATATATCACTGAAGTCTTTCTTGGAAGTTAGGCCCATTTTTTTTATTATATTTTAAGAAGAAACAGGGAATTTAGTAGGGACTGCTAACATTGCTAAACAGTGATTGAATGGTTTCTTAAAAGGAAAAAAAAACAGGAAAGTATTATATGAAGAAATGTTTGCATCTACCATGAGATTGCAATCATGATATGATGGTGACACACATAAGGATGTCATATTTGCAGAAGTATCAGTGTAGAAGTTTTATATAGAGCAGTGATTCCCAAAGTGGGTGCTACCATCCCCTGGTGGGTGCTGCAGCAATCCAGAGAGGTGGTGATGGCCACAGGTGCATTTATCTTTCCTATTAATTGCTCTTAAAATTAAAAAAAATTAATTTCCAGGGGGCTAAGTAATATTTTTTCTGGAAAGGGGGCAGTAGGCTAAAAAAGTTTGGGAACCACTGATATAGAGGGATAATATCCGCCCAGAGTAATTCACAGGGTTGATGTGAGAATCAGCTGGATCAATAGAAGTAGGGGGTGGGTAGTATCATACAATGGAAAGATCATTCATTTGGAGTGAGATAGACCTGGATTAAAACCCCAGCCTTGCCAATTAGGGACCCTAGTAGCCTTGGACAAATTATTTGACTCAACTGGGCCTCCGTTTTTCATTTGTAAAGTGAGGATTTGAAGTAAATTGTCTCTAAGGTCCCTTCCAACTTTAAACCTTTGAAGGTAAGTAAACATTCTTTGAAACCTGTATACTGCCAAGAACACAAGATCCTTTTAAATAACTTTACAAATTCCAAATCTCTGTTTAAACATGAGCTACTTTTATTTTTATCTAGTTGAATCTTTGAACTCACCACAGGAAGGGTTTTGTAACCAACTAGCCAAAATGATGGGGAAAAAGAAATATCAACCATTGTGATTAGTTTATACAGAATTATAAAGAGGATATGGCAAAGAGGAAGAGTGTATGATCACCACATTGAGGGTGATAGATGGATAAATGTGGGGGGAAAGTGAGGAGAACTGACATGCTATCATAGAAAAGGAAGATCAAGGAAAACAAATGAGAAAATAAAGCTTTTGGGATTGCAAGACATTATTATCAAGCATCTGTGGAAATTTGATGATGAGTAGATTTAGAAAAGATGAATATGAAGTGATTAAAATTTTTAAAATGCCTATAGAAATCAGATGACATAATAATGATGATTTACATTTATTTTATACTTTTAAAGGTTTACAAAGCACCCTTGTCAAGCAACCCTATGCGCTACAGTGCAAATATATTAACTATATTTAATTCCTTTATGTTCTATATGGGATATTCATTTGAGGGAAGTTAAATAACATGTTTAGGTTAGTAAGTATTAGAACCATAATGTGTACCAACATCTTTTGACTTAACAGGCGTCTAATGCAAGATGTTGTGGGCCGTGTTGATGCCTCTTTGACCATCTTCCTACCATCTATTGTGCTCTGGCCTCTGCCTCCAAAGAACCAGTTTTTGCTCTGGGATCTTGGGCTTTTGATTGATGATTGTCCAACATGCATATTCCAAGACCCACCATGTTCCTGTTGGTCTATCTGCCTGCCCTACCCTGTTTTTCTCTCCTACTTTTCCTTCCTTCCCCTTTAGACCTTTACCTCAGAGATCAATAATGAAATCAATACTACGATTCTTGGAAAATGCCACCAATCAATGGCACTATGATTCCACTCATCCTCCTTGCATATGCTTATGCCAAATCACCCATTCTTGGCAAATTCACCACTTCTCTGTATGATTTGCCTTTTTCCTTTTAGAATGTATGCCCTTTGGTTTCTCCTTACTCTTTTCAAACATGCCCAAGTCTTCCTCATCTTAAAAAATAAAAAAATAAATAAACCAAAAACTTCTTCACTAGATCCTGTAATTTTTTTCAAGCTATCATCCTTTATATCTTCTCCCTCTCCTAGAAAGAGCCATCTTAATTAGTAGCCTGACCTCTCTTCTGCCATATGATAACAGTTGAAGAATATTGTTTTGAATGGGATTGACTTTTGTAAGCAGAAAGCAGGTTGGACTGCTGAAAATCCTGCATACTCTCCCCAAATGCCATCCAACCTGATCTCATCCTCTGAAATTCAGGGCCCAGTTCATTATCCTTTAGCAGGGACAGTTCAAGATATCTATGCTTTTATATGTATGTATATGTGAGCATGTAGTTATATACCTGTATGCATGTATATATGTATATGTGCACATGTGTATACATATATGATATACACATAGATATATGTCCACATATATATACATATAATTTCTGTGTATATATGCAAATCAGAGGTTGCCCATTCAACTTTAGGTCACAAGCTGGGTAATATATGCTTTCATTCACCATGCACCTTTTTTTTTTTTTTTTTTTTGGTTTGTTCTCATATGGGTTTTCTTTTGCATTGCTGTGTATTTAAGGAGGAGATATTACTACTTTCTAGGCTATGGTGCAATTAATCCTATTTCATCTTTGAAGAAATTTGAAAATCATTGCAATCATTGCAGTGGAGAGAGCTTTTTCTTATGTTGGATGTTGCATAAGACATTGTCTGCACAATTTCTTAATACCTTAAATGTAACTACATTTCCCTGTTTCACACTGTAGTTGATATCAATTCCCTGAGTTATGCATAAGAAACACTTTGTTGAATGGAACCTACAAAGCTGCATTTCATTTTACTCTGTGCAATGTAAATGATTTAAGAAATCATTAAACAGGAGAACCCAAAGCAACAACAGCCTGTATTCTCTATACCTCTTAATTGTACGACTATAAAGATATGATTGACCATAGAAAATAATCTACAAATACTTTCCTGTTCATTTTTCACTTTTCATCAAGGATATCTTTGATATATTTAACATAACTAGAACTCATATTTATGTTCTGTTTTAAGGTTTACAAAACCCTGAGAAGTAGCAAAGTATTATTTCGACCATCCAACAGTTCAGAAAAAAAGATTGTGACTTAACCACGAACAAATACATTTTGAACATGAGAGTCAAAATCTATTTATTCCAAAACCAAGACTCTATTATGCCAAGCTCTTCACATTGGACCATTCTCATCATTTTAGAGATGATAAAATGGACTAAGGATCAATAGATGTATTGTTTTCTGGGTTTCCTTTTTTTTTTTTAAAGCATTGTCTGTGACCTGTTTCCATTCTTTTTGGAAGTTTTTCTTTTTTAGAGTGCCTAAAAATCAAACTTTAAGTGGCTTTAAGATGTATCTTATCCAACATAAATTTCTTCTGCTTGTATTTATTTATTCAGGTTGATCTATTCTTCTCAATTCTTTTTAGGTGGCACTTTTTCACATAGCATACTGTGTACTGACATGGTAGAATGAAATTTTAATGATTCTACATATCTCTCCATCCAAGCATCTTGCTCAACATGTTGTCTTAATTTAGAGAATCTTGTTAAGTTCTTCATAAAAGAACAATAACTAGCATTTATATAGCAATTTAGGATTTTCAAAGGGATTTGCATATATTTAACAATTTGATGGCCCCAATAATTCTGTGGGAAACACCATTATTGTAATTATCTTTATTTTACTGATGGGGAAATTGAGGCTGAAAGGTTAATTAACTTCTACAAGGTCACACAGCTAGCAAGTCTTGGAGGCAGAATTTGAACGCAGATCTTCCTGATTCTAAGTCCAGCATTCTCTCTAATCACCACTCTAATATAATTTATCTACATCTCCATCATCTTTATTGATCTTAGTAATATAAACTGTAGTCCTCATGTTGGTATTTCTCTTTAGTCTTATTTTTAATATTGTAAGGTAAGATGACCAATTATCTAATAGCCAATAAAATGTTTATTTTTATTTCTGGGTAGGAGAAAGGAAAGAGCATAAGCATTTATATAGTGCCTACTATGTGCTAAGCACTGTGTTAAACACTTTGAAAGTATTATTTCGTTTGATCCTCACAACAATCCTGCAAGGTAGATGCTGTTGTTTTCCTTAATTTATTGTTGAGGAAACTGAGGGACACAGAGTTAAGTAACTTCTTCAGGATCATACGACTATTAAGTATCTGAGCCTATATTTGAATTCAAGTCCTCTTGATTAGGCTCTTGTGTCACCTACCAGCCCATGGATGCATGGCAAGACTCATTTTTACAAGTTCTATTCATCTCTCCAAGGAAAACCTGTGGAATTTTCTTCCATTTACTTGCAACTTGTCTGTAAGAAGATATAACCAAAAGAGATTTCATTTTTGACAAAATTATCACTCTAGATATAGTTCATTTCTCCCATTGGAGGAAATCCTGGGTCCCTGGACAGAAATTTAATATTGATTATTGACAGTTAAATGAATGTTTCTAGATGGTCTAAAAAGGATGACTCACTCAGCTTTTACTTTCTCATCTTTTGGCATTTTTCTTCTATTGTATACAGAAAAAGAGGAGGTATAGGACTAATGGCTCTTTGGCATGTTCATATGTGTGTGTGTGTGTGTGTGTGTGTGTGTGTGTGTGTTATACAATGGGGAAAACAATTAGTCACTTTGTGGCTGACCTTCTGGTGATGAACTTTTTTGACTTTACTAAAAGCAGGCACATAGCTTGTCATTCAGCCAGGTAGTTAAAACCTTTTCAGCTTTGTAGAGCCAGATAGAACTTCTATTTCAAGAACCCAGTGTTGTCTCCATGCCATAACAAGGCACCAGAGTGATACTTTTATGGAAGGACTAAAGAAATTACCAAGAAAAAAATTAATTGGTTTATGCTAGCTTGTAGTAAGTAAAAAACATCCATATAGAACAGTCTCAATAATGCTGAGTTCTTATTGTAGCAGATCATTAGCTTTTCTAGCAAATGATTCTTGGTCAGCATTCTCAGCTGCTCCAGGGATGGTGGCATTTAATATTTACATGGCTTCTTGCCCTGAATCAGTGCCAAAGGATAGATCCATTGGTTTGGATTCATAACAATTAACCTTTGGGGTTTTTCCTTTAAAAGAAAGAAAAGGAAAAGAAAGCAACAAAATGACTTTACAAATAAAGTGCTCATGTTTATTTGCTACTGTATTCCATGGGTAATTTTGTCCACACTTAGTATTGCATCCATGCATCTATTGTGGCTCATCTTTGGGAAATGACATGAAACACCTTCCAGATGGCTGTGATTAAAATGGAACTCTAGTGGCAAATGGAGATGGGAATTTTACTCATTAGATTTCCTCTTGGTTGCTTTGTTACTAGGGGAATGAACATGCAGAGCTGATGTATTCCCAAAGATGAGATAGTAGAAATGTGATTTAGTAGGTTAAATGCAGGGATTTTTTTTGTCCCCACAAAGCAGGCTGGGAAACTCCCATGATGCCAGGTCAGTTGGCAGAGTTGACCAATTTCTCTCCTTTCGCTCCAAGTATATAAATTGCTCTTTTATTGGCATATATAGTATTTGGTGTAATTGTTCATGTGACTTGATTTTAAAATCTTTGTTGAAATTGCTAATGATGAACAAACATTTGTAAAATGCTTATAGTTACCCAACACTGAGATAGGTTTGGGTGGGTGGGAGGAGAGCTACATAATTTAGCTAATACATTACCCTTCTCTTCAAAGAGCTTACATTCTCCTAGAGTGGAATAAGACATCAAATCAAGTCTATAAGTATTTATTAAACTCTTCTTATGTACCAGACACTGTACTAAGCAGAAAGCCCCCCCAAAATTAGTCCCTGCTCTCAAGGAGCTCACAATTTAATGGGGGACAGAAAATGAAAACAACTGTGTGAAAAAGTTATATCCAAGGAAGATAATCTTAGAGGGAAGGCATTAAGATTAAAGACCCGGTGAACTGATAAAAGTAATTGTGTTGTTAGTCATTTTTCAGTTGTGTCTTATTCTTCAGTCATTTCTTGGGGTTTTCTTGGCAAAGATACTGTAGTGATTTACCATTTCCTTCTCCAGATCATTTTACACAGAAAGAGACTGATGCCTACAGGGTTAAGTGACATATCCAGGGTCACATAGCTAATAGCTATCTGAAGCCAAATTTGAATTCAGGAAGATAAATCTTCCTGACACAAACCCTGGCACTCTATCCGCTTTGCAACTAACCTAGCTGCCCCATAGTAATTATAAACAAACACATATATAGTATAGATAATAACCTTTAATTTGATTTTTTCTTTTTTTAATTAAGAAAAAATTTCTCTCAATTACATGTCAAACAATTTTAAAATATTCATATTTTAAAAAAATGTTGAGTTCTATATCATTTTCCTCCTTTTCGCCCTTCTCTCCCTCCTATTCCCTGCTCCCTCCTTGAAACAGTAAGAAATCTAATATAGAATTTACATGTGTAATCATATAAAAATATTTTTCCATACTGCTCATTTTGTGGAAGAGATATGAAACAAAAAAAGAAGAAAGTGAAATACAGTATATTTCAGCCTGCATTTAGACTTGATCAGTTCTTCCTCTGAAGGCAGACAGCATTTTCTATCATGAGTCTCTGGGACTGTCTTGGATCACTGCATTGCTGAAAATAACTAGGCCATTCACAGTTATTCATCAAAAGATATTGCTGTCATGTACACTTTTCTTCTGGTTCTGTTCATTTCACTTCATGTCAGTTCATGTAAATCTTTCCAGATTTTTCTGATATCATCCTACTCATCATTTCTTATAGCACAATAGTATTCAGTCACAGTCATATACCACAAGTTGTTCAACCATTCCCTTATTGATGGACAAACCCTCAATTTTAATTGGATGTTTTCCATTTTAAAATTTCCTAGTAATGCAGCAAGATCCTGCCTGTGGAACTCCTATGATCCTTTAGAGACTAACTCAATTGTCACGTCTTCTAGCAGGCTTTTCTTCATCATCCTGGTTGGCATAGAGCAGTGCCAAATTAGCACACAGGTGATTAATAAATATTGAAACTGAAAAAAATTGTTAATGATCTCCCTCAGAGTTTCCCAAACACTTACTTTTATAGTTCACCAATGCATTTATCAAATAACACTATATATGATAGAGAGTCTTTGTTTGGCTTTTAAAGCTCTTCATAACTTGGCCAATGCCTAGCCCTTATAACTTATTCTTCCTTTCCCTCCCATATACTCTGAGGTCCAGTGACATTGATCTCCTTCCTGTTTTTCACATTAGACACTACTCATTTTCCTGAGTTCAAGTCTGATCACAGACATTTATTAGTTGTGTGACCCTGAACAAGCCACTTAATATTGTTTACCTTAGTTTCCTCATTTGTAAAACAGAGAAGGAAATGGCAAACCATTTCAGGATCTTACCAGGAAAGCCCCAAATGCGGTCACAGAGAGTCACACATGACTGAGAAAGCAACTGAACAAAATCCCAGAATTTATTATCTGAAATGACCCTTAAGGCACCTAGTCACACATTAATGGACTGCATTTTGTATTGTATTGCTTTTTAATACAAGTATTATTTAACCTTTCTTATTCTTATGTTCTTTTTTTCAATCTGTATTATAAACTCCTTGAGGACAGAGAAGTCTTTCTATAACAACACAATATACATGTGCTGATTTGTTTTAGTTTTATTGGAATTTATTTAGTATTATTTAATATTTTATCAGTACAATATTGCAGCTACAAATTTAGTTTAACATGGGGCCTTTTGGACACTTTCACAGTATTAGCAAGAAGGGCAGTGATGTAGAACAGAGGTGCTGTTTGCTCAGTGGCTGGATTTTCAGCACATTCTGCCCATGGGTCTTCCTTCATCCCAAATGCTCAACCACCCACCACCATTGCTCACCTTTGACTAGTACTATTATTTACCCCCTTTTCATTTTCCCCATGAAATTAGCTCTTCAAAGAAGGGCCAGGCTTGCTCAACAGCTGGCTGTATAATTAGGAAACTGAATGAGGGAAATAAAAGCTATATGGCCCTCTATTCAATATTTAGGTACAAGAGAGGTAAGTGAGAAGGGTAGACAGAGTTAGGCTAAGTAAGCTGAACAAAATATGTAGACCCTAGTGGTGGTTCTGTACTGTGTTTTTTTTCCTTACCTTTCATATGGGTAGAATGTGCTCAAGGTAGGTTTGGAACCTATGTCTTACTAGGTTCACCTTACACTTCAAATTATACCTTAAGTTGTCATAATGATGAATATTAACAAAATATGCATCATGGTTTTCAGATGCCAAGATACACCCTGAAGAGGAGGACAAGTTTTGGAGGACCACCAGACACATAACAGGAAGCCGTATGTATCTAGGGGTTGCTGTCTCTTCCCTGGCCAGTTCTCCTGGTATCTGTATGTCCCTTACTGCACATTAGTTATCTCCCTGGTATCTGTGAGAATCTCTTCCTATTCTCCTGGGATTTTTCTTTTCTTTTCTTTTTAAAAAATAGATAAGCACATTTCAATATAATCACTTTTCATTTTTGAACTTATGTATTTTCTTTATTATTCTGAGAAGGATCCATAGGCTTCATCTGATTGCCTAAGGAGTACCCAGTGACTCAAAAGGTCTAGTACCCCAAAACAGTTAAGAACCTTGTTCTAGGCATTCTATTGAGCTGAGAGACACAGCAGAGAACTTACACATGAACACATGATGGTCATCAGAACCCCTGAAGACAACTGTAGCCCAGTTGTATGGGAAGCCCCTTTCTGCTCTTTCTTCTACTCTATATAAGTGCTATAGCACTTCACTGCCATTGCAGAATGACATTGGCAAGTCTAATAATGCCAGGAGCTAATTGCCACCTCCACAGCCTGGTTCACCAGGTACTATTTTTTGGAGTTAGTTTCTGCAAACTGTTCATTCCCTCGCCCACATGGTGCCAGCATCTAATGCTTCTCCTGACTGCCTGCTACTGACAATTCTAATCTCTTCTTAGTGTACAGGGATTTCCGCATAAAACTCCCATCCCATAATAGAGGAAGAGTTCTCTCACAAGTCACATTAAACAGTAAAACCTCATTATGTCATACCCCACTAATCTAAAATTTGCTGAGTAAAAATTTCAAAATAAGTGACATAACCAGAGATCTCTAAGTTTATGATTATGGTACATCATTAAGTGAAATAGGTCTGTTGGGAATTAATTTTTTCATTAGGTTACTTCATATTACTTATGACTATCCATTTATCACTCACCTTTTACTGTAGGATATATAATAAACTAATTAAATGGCATTTATTTTAAAATATTATATAATTCACCAGGGCTTACAGAACTCCTTTGCCCATTCCACAGTCTCCACTCCATCTTTATTCCAAATATCTCATCATAAAATAGCTCTAGATTTTTTTATCATATAAAACAATGAGAACTTTAAAAAATACCATAAAATAGGTCTTAATTGTGCAAAGTGCCATTTTAAAGTATAGCATTGTGAGTTCAATGTTGCTATGTTTGATGTTCCATAGTTATCTGTATTTACCTAAGTCATCCTCTTGTCATAAAACCCTACCTTTTCTGCTGTTGGAGTACTTTCCAGACCTGACTTCCAAAAACTGTGCTCTAGAGGAGTTAAGTCACTAAGTTTTGGGACTCATATACTATGATTTCCCTGGCTCAAAAACCTTTTCTTGACCACCACTCCCCTTGCATGTGTTGTCTTCTCATGAGAATGTACACATTCTGAAGGCAGGAACAGTCTTTCATTTATATTTGAACTCCCAGTTCTTATACAGTACTATGCACATTTTAAGTACAAAAAGCTTTTTTCATTCTTTCACTCATTTATATGCACACATAATTGATTAGGAAAAGATTATTGAATTTAGTTTAAAATCTTAGGAAGAAATAAACAAATATAAAACATTCACTTAAATTGATCTTGGAAAATGTTAAAAATGATTTCCCTTGGGGCAGCTGGGTAGCTCAGTGGATTGAGAGCCAGGCCTAGAGACAGGAGGTCCTAGGTTCAAACCCGGCCTCAGCCACTTCCCAGCTGTGTGACCCTGGGCAAGTCACTTGACCCCCATTGCCCACCCTTACCAATCTTCCACCTATGAGACAATACACCGAAGTACAAGGGTTAAAAAAAAAAAAAAAGATTAAAAAAAAAATGATTTCCCTCAAATAGTCATTCCTTTCCCTATCTGAAGCACCATTGAAATAAGTCTCTTCAGTTACTTCTTTATGAGCTACATATTCTTGCCCAGAGATATAGGATCATAGACCTTGAAGCAATGTCAAGAGGTCATCTAGCCTCAGACACTTCCCAGCTGTGTGACCCTGGGCAAGTCACTTGACCCCCACTGCCCACTCTTACCACTCTTCCACCTATGAGCCAATACACAGAAGTTAAGGGTTTAAAAAAAAAAGAGGTCATCTAATTTAGGTTCTTGCCTCCACTCCACACAATTATAGAAACCTTGCATTTGACAGAAATATAGACCCAGGTTATTAGGATAAAAAATAACTATTTGGTAAAAAATGTTGGGACAATTGGACAGTACTTGGGCAGAAACTGGGTAGAGACCAATATATTATATCAATCCCTAGATAAGATAAAAATGGATACAAGAACTAGACATTAAAGGAGTCATCAGCAAGTTAGAAAAACAGGGAACAAATTCCCCATTGTATTTATGAATAGGAGAGGAATTTATGAGTAAATGAGAAGGAGAGCATTGTGAGACATAAATATATGTACACAAAATTGAAAATTTTTTGTAGAAAATAAAATATATTACAAGATTAGAAGGAAAGCAGAAAATTGGGAAAACATTTTTATAGTCTCTCAGATAGAGTGCCCATATCTAAAATATATGGAGGATTATGTCAATTTTATGGGAATAAGAGCCATCTCCCAATTGATAAATGGGCAAAAGATATGAATAGACAGTTTTCAGATCAGATCAGGCAGAAATCAAAACCATGTATAGGTATATGAAAAGATGCTCTAAATCACTACGGATTAGGGAAATGCAAATTAAGACAGTTTTGGAGTGTCATCTCACACTCATAATATTGGCTAAAATGGCAATGGTGAGAAATGTTGGAGGTTATATGGGAAAGTAGGAACACTGATGTTGGTGGAACTGTGAACATGATCCAGCCATTTTATGAAGCAATTTGGAATTATGCCCAGAGAGCTATAAAACTACATATACCCTTAAACCATGGAATACTGTTGCTGAATCTATTTCCCAAGGAAATCAGGGAAAATGGAGAACCTGTATGTTCCAAAATGTTTGTAGATGTCCTTTGAGGTGGCAGAGACCTGGAGGTTGAGTGGATGTCCATTAATTGGGGAATGACTTAACAAATTGTGGCATATAATTATTATGAAATAGTATTGCCCCATGGGAAATGAGCCGATTAATTTTGAAAAAGCTTGGAAAGACCTGCATGAGAAATAGTGAAGAGGGAAATGAGTAGAGCCAAGAGAACATTATATGTAGCTGCAGATTTGGTATTTGGAGAATAGTTTGGGGTTGTTCACCTCTGGAGAGTGAACTTAGAAGTAGAGACACTAAGGGCATAATCTATATATACATAACTGTTTGCCAGGTGATGCCTTCTATGCTATGGGGAGGGGAAGGAAGAACTGAAAAAATATAAATGGAAAAAAGAGATATTCTTAAATTCTGATCCTTCTGGTTTTTTAAGGATGAGGAAACTGGTGTCCTAGTAAACAACAAAAATAATCACTGATATTTATGTCAAATTTGTACTCATGTCTTCCTGAAGACCAGCCGTCTATCCACTGTGCAAACTAGCTGTCTCTTCATGGAGAAACTGAGACTCAGAGAGGTTAAATCCCTTGTCCAAGCTGTTTAACCTCTGTCTGTTATGTCATGCTGGAATGATATTGTGCTTCCAAAGAGTTCACTGTGATTATTTATATGAAAACGTCCTTGATAAAATGTTTGTGTGCCAAACATTGAATAGTTGCTCCATTACTTTAAAAAATTTTGTGATCGCATTAGTGTTGAAAGCTATTTCCACTAGTGCAGATTTCAGTTCCTATATTGACTTTTTAAGCTGCTTGAGCCAAACTTTTCATCCCCTGGTATTCAAGTTTATGGTCCTGGTCTTTTCTGCATTTAGCAAGTTTGATCTTTAGACTCTGGCCAGACTCCATCGCAGGGTCTTTATTCTTTAAAACAAAATTTCATTTCATAAAATAGCATTTCAAAGATATAACTGGAAAGAGACATTGCCATTAGCTTATAAAAGTTGCTCATAAAAATGATGAATCTATGAATTTGGCATGAATTATAGTTTGGAATGATGGGTTAAGTTGTTGGCTTGATGCTTGACATTGAGATGTGTGGATATTGAACTTTGCATACAGTTGTGTGGTATCTAATGTATCCTGGAAGATTCTAAAGAAGTTTGTCTGCAGGACTAGACCCAGTGGAACTTTGGAAGTCCAGTTTTAATGAAAAAGGGCAAATTGCCTTATCTTGTTTCAGTGATTAGTCTCTGGCTAGTGGTGGGAGATATCATTCAGATGCACTGCTAATTTGGCATTTTAAATACTTTCTCACTGGAGCTATTTCCTAGCTTTGGAAATGAGAGTTTTTACTGCTATTCTAGAATGAATACCCTCCCCCTGCCCTCAGAAGTGGTCCTGAAGGCCCCACTTCTCTTTATTTATGCTTCTCAAAGGTGGTAAGTACTCTTTCCACCATCTCAGTCCTCAATTCAGTTTAATTAAAAATACCTTTATTAAGTGTGTCATGCACTTAAATCAGTGCACAGACAGCCCATGTCTGTGAACCACACTAAGAGACATGATCAAACCTTTTTGGACAGATGATGGAAACTGGACTTAGCCAAATCTTACTGAGGACCTAATTGAAGAATATGGAAGAGAGCATATTCCCACCAATGGAGAGCCCTCTAATCTAGAAATTGAGGCTATAAATAGGAAGATTATGTCATTTCCTATAAGATTCCTTTCTTGATTCTCTAGTTTTAGTTTACTCCCCAACCTCAAAATTTTTGTTCTTTTTTTTTTTTTTTTGAGTATTCTCTCTGTACATGTTTTAACCCCCCCTAGTAGATGATAAACTCCTTGAGATTATTAACTGTTTTCATTTGTCTTTGTATCCCTGGGTCTTAGGAAAGGGTCTAACACATAGTAGATGCTTCATAATAGCTTATTGCATTGAGTTGGTTTGGCTCAATTAAGTTTGATAAGTTGGCTCTTGTGCCCCATTTTGAACTATCACTATCTTTTTCTTATTAGAAAACTTTATCTCTTTATTGTGGAATTTTTGGGCCTTGGTGACATGTTAGTCGGCTCTGATCCAAACTGGTCCTAAGACTGTAAGAAGGTACTTGCTAAACTTGGTTTAACCATAATAGTTACAGAGGGAAATCCTAAAAGAATAGCTCAATTTCTTCCATGTTTTCTGGTAGCTCTTTTTGGCAAGATGAAAAAATTTCCACTTTAGGACTTACTTTTCTTGGGTTTTGTAAGAGGGGAGACTAGATATTTAAGGTATGGTTGCCAGAAATCAATTAACTTGATTTCAAAATAAAATAGACCCACGTCAGGATGACTTTTATGGTGGTTTATTTATAATTAGGAAGGTTGAAGGTAGGGAAGTTGAGAGAGAGAAACTCTGGCCTGGATCAAAGGCCGAACCAGGTAGGAATTTAGAGGACACAGCAGAGGGGCACAGAGGTTAATTAACTAAACAAGGCTTCTAGCCACAAGGCCTTTTACAATTAGAGAGGCAAGAGAGGCCTCCTGAGGGTGGAGCCTCCAGAAACACCAAGGTAGGCCAAGGAAGTCAGCCTAACTTACCCACGTGACAATTCAAAGGGAAGCAGTCTGAGGTCTCACCAGAGAGCCTTCCATACCAAGTTCAAAGTGCCAACTGGCCCACAGGAAGTTACCATCATATTTAAAAGATAGCCGCTTTGGTCATTTCCTGTGTCCACCTCCAGTTTCATGTGGACAAATGGCAGCCTCAACACTGTTTGGGACTGCCCAAAGGGCAGTCCCTTGTTTTTGATTTGTCACTTACTATCATGTGTGGGCAACAGACCTCCCCCCTCCCTACTTAATTCTAAGTTGGGTGGGGTGCCATTATTTCTGGTGGCTAGAATCTAAACAATGAATGTGGGTGAGCTAATTCCACTTACATAGTTTGGAATTGCTTCTCAAGTGATGCAAATTGGCATTTGCTTGCTCCTGCAGCAATGGACCTCTCACTTGGAGATTTCTAGAGCAATAGAATGCAGTTACCCTTTTTAAATTAAATTTTATTTTTTTAATGAATAAAAATCTATTTCTTCATTCTCTCTTATATCTCCCTTCACCCTCATTGAAAAGGAAGGAAAAACAAAAATTTATAACAAAGAAATATGTGTAATCAAGCAAAAAAATTTTTACATTGACTCTGTCTGAAAAATGGAATGCAGTACTTAAATCTATAGTTTTCAGGCCAGATCAGTAAAGATGGGACTTGATGAAAGACTATAGTTTAACCAAAGAGTTTGCTAGACTATTTAGTTGTCAGAAGTTTATTGATTTATTCCTGAAAGTCTTCCAGCATGGCCATTTCTGGGCTAGGTTTCAGATTATTCTAAGCAGACAATGAAAAACAAGACAAATAAATAAATAATTGGGTAAATTTCTTATGAAATATTCTTTCCAGAATTTCAACTAGTAAGATGGTCAGCCAACATCAGAGCTACTCATCCAGGATAAAAAAGCACTTTCTTCAGGCTATGGGTCTTATACACATTTGTATATGGTGTCTCTATGTCTAACTCATCTTCTCTTTTTTCCTAGACAATGAGTTCTTGAACTAAAGTCTAAAACGTTAAAAAAAAATAAACATCTGTATTTCAATACCATTGGTTACCTTTATCATTCTAAGCATTTCATTTTATGTATTTAAAATTATTTTAGGAAGGGGTGTCCAGGCTTTTTCAGACAGCCAGAGGGGTCCACCTACTTCTCCGAAGTGTTGTAAGGATCAAATAATCCAACAGCATAGTGCCTGTAAAGTGCTTAATGCATGCATGTTCCCTTTCCTCTTCCTTCCCATGACACAAAAAAGATTAAGAACTTCTCTCCTGGGGAGTAAAACTTTTCCATTTTCAAAATGAAGGATTTTTACTAGAACTATTGGGAAACTTTTTCAGGATTCTTTTTCTCTGTCATTATGAAATCAAAAGAAATTTTCATATTAATATTTCATTTTTATCTGAATATCTGTGCTTAATGTCAGTTTTAGTTATAGAAAGTGCCCTAGGTTGATTTGTTCCCATCTGTCCTTTTAAAAGGTATTTAAGGGAGCAGGGCATTTTTAAATGTTATTTTGCTGAAGATGGAACTGGAGAAAAAACATATCCTAGTCTCCAAAATGGAAGCACAGATTCCAGTTGTCCCTCCATGCTTAATCTTGCTTCCCTTCAGGCAAGGAATAGCTCCATTATTCATTCAGCTCAGTCAAACTCCAGAACCTGATCATAGTGCCCTTGGGCCACCAAACTAGCCTTTTGTCCTAAAATTCTGTCTGGCTAAACAATCCAGATGAAGTCACAGCCATATCTTCCTAATGGAAAAATAATCAAATTAGCAGCAGAGAGTTGGACTTTGGTTTTGGCACTAGCAAAAGGAGCTTACTTATATCACTTGGAACTGAAAACCAATAAGACTGGATATAAACATCTTCCCAAATAGAAAAAAAAAGTAATAGGTGTGAAGAAATGCTTACCCAAGAAATGCTACCCTTTTGTTTCAGGCTTACGTTTCATATTCTTTCATTGTAAACAGTTTGCAAAAATGGACTGAGCCTTAAGTTATAACTACCTGGAGATGAGAACCAGGTTGTCTCTAGGAAGAGAGAGAATTAGAAAGTAGACCAAGACTTCTTTCTTTCAAAGGTTCTGCAGTGCAGTCTGTTCTGTTTGAGGTTTTTTCCTTCTCTTTTGATAAAGAACTTTGGAGCCTAAGATGAAAAAACAAAACAAAACAAAACCCAGAGATTTCTTTATGCAAGAAGCTTTTATTTCTAAATTCAAAATGGATCAGGAGCAGTTCTTTCATTTTTTCATATGAGATTGGAATTCAGAAGCATTGGCTTCATGCTGTTAGGAGTACAACTCCAGACCCCACTACCTCTGTGAGGCTTTATTTGAGAAGCTTTGTCTGTGGGCAAGGCTTCTGTGAAAACATTAAGCTTTATTGGTGCTGGGTGAAAACCAACTCCATCAGGTCTATAGGAAATCAAGTTTGAAATTTAAAAAAGGACTTCTTGGGTTGCTTAAAGTTAAGAAAGACAATGATCTTAAAATAATTTGGAACTATATATACTTATATACATATATGCATATATATATTTACATACAGAATCAAGTTTAATCAAACTGGAATTCAATTCTTAAGTTTCTACTTTGTATTGAACATCTGTAACTAACAACTAACATATATAGATGTATAACTATATATAAATATTGTTGTTGTTTGACCTTCATTTTTGAAGAACACCAGTGACATCATGGGATGATATCTTGACTTGTGTGTGAATTGGATTTAAGTGAGACAGAGTTGCACAAAGATATCAACCTCTCTCTTCTAGAGTCATCCAAGTGGCAAGACAAAAGTCAGGATGATTTTATGTAAATATATAACTATGACAACTTTATATATCTAACTATATTTGTATCTATATATGTTCAATGAAAAGCGTGTTAGATTTGGTCTCAAAAGACCTCTGTTTAAATTATTTAATTTAGAATGAACTTATCTTCCTCTTGGAAATTCCAGTGTTTGATAAAAACAAAAGGGCTTAAAGATGTCATATGTTTTAGATTTTTACAAGTTCCTGATAGGAAGGTCTAGAGATAAATAAGCTGGGAAAGGGCTGCTGATTTAACTTCTGACCGAACAGCACTGATGTCTCCTGTTCCTCCACATATACATCCTTAAAATACTCTCACAGAAGTTAATCATCTTCTCTCTTTCTCAGTCCATTAGGATTTCACAAGGTAGCTTTCAGAATCTGAAGGAGACAAGAGGAATGGAGGGCCATCATTACCTATAGATAAAAATAAGCTGAGAGAGCTGGGACCTGGATGACTGAAGAACTAGATGACTGTGCCTATTATGATAGTGTTTGATGATCTCCTTGTCACTGATACCATGTACTTCTTTCCAGCTATGAATGATTTACCTTCTTGTTAAATCCTTAGTGATACTACTCCAGTCTGACTGACAGTCTTTTCTTTGTTGGGAATTTAAAGGCTTTTCCTTTGGGGCTAACTAGGAGGCTAACATGCTTGCCACCTTCTTTCTCTTGGACAGAGAATGAAAATTCATGTCAGAAACCAGTGGATCATAGAATAACATTCAAAGAGGAATTCAGTAATCTTCCCTACACTCTGCTTCCCCTCCCATCCAACAAAAGCAAGAAAGTTTCTGTGCTTTCAGTGTCTTTTCCAAAAGACATATCCATACTAAGATATCTTATATTCCTCATAATCTAATCATCCAGAATTATATTTTTTGTAATTCTAAAGGCAGCCCAACAAAGTAGACAGAGAGACCCCAGTGGACACAGGATGATGTGGCTTCAAATCACATATATTGTCCATGTGACCCTAGCCAAATTATTTACTCTCTCAATGCCCCAGTCAACAGTCTAAGACTGTAAATTTAGAACACTTGTTTGTCTGTATAGGAAGAGGAGATCCCTATGCCAGAGAAATCTTAAGTTTGGTCTAAGGTGAAATGTGTGGCTTTGATGGGATGGCTCTTTCTTCTAGTCCCTTTTCTTGCCAAAGAGAGAGTCAAGTTTCTCTTCTGTTCAACATATTTTTCCTAGTTATCAGCCACTTGCCTAGCTTTGGTAAGATGCATTGATGTTAAATTCTAATTCTTAAATACTAAATGATTCAGAAAGTATTTTTTTAATTGATATATCTGTCTTGGTGTGGTCTGGGGTCCTTAATCAGTTTTTGTTCAAGGACCCCGATGTAGTTTGGTGAAGTCTCTAGATTCAGAAAAAAAAATGTATTTTTTAAAAAATCACAATCAGAGGAAATGCTAAATTTCAGTTAAAGGATAAAAAGAAAAATTCTTTCCTTTTGGACTTTTACCCTAATTAATGAGGCAAAACTCAGGACAAAGAAATTAAAAGGAGATATGTTAAGGAAAAAAATATGTCAAGGTAGCAACACATTGATAGGTTGACTTCTTGAGATGAACCCTGGTTTTAGAGTAAGCCAACTTTTTATAAAAACGCTTTTGTAATAATATAGATAATTCTTATAGGTTCACATCAGCAAAAGAGGTTAGGACCTTGTAGCTCAGTTCCTTTCCAAATATGTAACACTTTGCACAGGTCAGGTATTTGATTTCCCTTTGTGTCAAATCTCAGAGAATACAAAGAAGCAGATTGAATGACACTCCTCCTGCACTGATTGACCAGTAGGGTCAGGAACAATGAGTTAGAGTCAAGATAACTTTCAATATTAATAATAATAAAATGCAATTTTCCCCCTAAGTCCAAGGACCCCCTGAAATCTAGGTACAGATGTCATGTGAATTTTTTAACCCCAGGTTAAAAACTTCTAGTCTGGTTCACAGAGATCAAGCCTCTTACCAAGCTGACTCAACGAGCATTTTTCAAGCCCTCATAATGGCCCATGGCAAGTGCAAGTCTCAATATAAAGACAAACTATAAATAATAATGAAATAAGATAAAAGAACTTATTCTTTATAGACAACAAATGAAATAGTCCCTGATTCCAAGGAGCTTCACTCACTTATATTTATTTATAGTATCATAGAGTTTAAAAGGTGGGAAGGTTTTTAGAAGATCCTTTTAAAATAAAAACATATAGGTGAAGGAAATTCTTGATCTCAATTGATTTATTTTGCTTATGTTCATACAGTAACCTAATGGCAGAACTAGAATCACATCTCAGGTCTCCTGATTCCCAATTCAGTATTCTTTCTAATATAACTCACTGCCTCATTTCATAGAATAATAAATGCTGAGATTACAGAGTCATCAAGTTCTGTTTCCCACTCAACTGGCTTTAATCTAGTGTCTTTAAACATTTATCATATGAGATAATATATGGGTCATCCCTCCTACAATCTCTGTTCCCTTCCTATGGACTCTGTGTTTTATTAGTTTTCCTTCTAAAACAATGCACGCATTACTAATGAAAAGATGCTACAGTGGTTGTTTTCCCAGGACAGAGTACAGTGAGACTTACGCCTCTTTTGATTTAGATGTATTAGTTCTGATAAATTGAGCCTACTATTAGAATCTAATCCCATCCAATTTAATGTGATTTTATTAAGTTCCTGCTCAGCTCTGTGCTGGGCTCTAGAGGCCAAAACCCCCCCAAATTAATAAATCTTATCCTTAAAAAGTTTGCATTTTGATAGACAATGATTCTTAAATGTGACTCTAGGCACTTGCAATTTTTGATAATTATTTTGATATAATTTATTTCCATTGTACTTCTATACATTTTAAAATACACTTAAAATCTATTTTTCTTTCACTAATATTTTATTATATTTTTTTTTGAAAAAGAGTCCATAACACAGAAAAAGTTAAGGACCTCCCTACTTGGGGGATACATCATGTAGCAGATTGGTATATATACATACTCAGTATTCTAAAATTGTTAGTGTAATTTTAGCCTTTTTAAAAGTTTCTTCCAGGAGGAAGAGAATGCCAATGACTAAGGGAATCAGGAAATATTTTCTGATGGAGATAGCATATGATTTGTGACTTGAAGGAAGCTGGGGATTCTTGGAGTTAGAGGAAAGGACAATATTTACTCTAGGCATGTGAGAAAGTGTTTAGTGTCAAATTTAACAGCAATTTAGAAAGCTAAGTAGGGAGCATGGAGATATTAGGATCAAGCTACCCCAAAATAAAAATGTTGAAGAGAATAAGAATCAGCTCAGCAACCTATAGAGAGTACCATGAGAAAAATTCTTTCTAGGCTAATATCAATCCATTTTTCAAGAGAGTCACAGTTAATATATATAAAGCACTTTGTAATCCTTAAAGCACTATGTGAATTCTAGTTATTGTTATTATTCTGTTGTGTAATCACCTATAATCTTAACAAACTGTAGTATTACCCAGCATATACATTTTCCCATAAGTATATCCAGTTCATTTCAACAAACATTTTTAGATATTTTTAAAATATTTTTTAAATTATTGTTTAAAAACATTTTTTTTGCTTTGATATAATGAAGAGCCACTAGAGTTTGTTGGGTAGGAGACTGATGGACCTGGGCTTTAGGAAAAGTACTTTGATATCAATTATGTGGAGGGTGGATTGAAAGTATGGAGAAGCTTGAAGCAAAGAGGCCCATTAGGAAACTCTGGCAATAGTCCAGGCCAGAGGTGATCAGGGCTTGAACTGGGGGTGGTAGTATCTGCTTGAGAGGATTATGAGTGAGATTACGGAAATATGTATAAGATTTGGCAATGGAATGAATATGTGGGGTGAGTGAGAGTTAAAAGGATGACCCAATTTGCAAACTTGGGTATCTAGTGGTACCTAAAGTAGAAATAGTGAAGTCCAGAAAAGGAGAGCAATTGGAGGGAGAATATAATATGGTTTTTTTGGATATATTGAATTTGTAATGTCTGTTGTTCAAGACAACCAATAGACAGTTTAAATTGTGAGTGGGGAGCTCAGGAGAAACTAGACCTTAATATATATATATATATATGTATATATATATATATATATAT